>NC_064866.1:28378981-28701481 GCF_024139225.1 Suncus etruscus | reverse complement strand
GTGGATTATGATGGCAGTGACAGTGACAGAGCAGGTGGGTGGTGGGAAGTGGAGTGTTGCCATGAGCCTAGGGGAAACCACAGGGGTCTAGTCAGACCTCCCAATCTCAGGAGGCAGCCAGGGTACCTGAGCACACAGTTGACAAATTGGTACCCTCAGTCCAGCCAGGGCCTCTCTCTAGGGCTCCTCAAAGGCCATCTTCCAGGTGATTCAGCCATTCAACAGTTCCCCAACTTCTATAGTGTTTAAGTGCCTGCCACAAGCCAATAGACAAATGGGTCTCTAAAAGGCACTCGGTTCCCCCCATTTATGGGATGCAGGAGAGATGTTCAAGGCAGAGAGCAGGTACGAAGATAGAGTGGGGTCCAACCTGCTCATGCCTGGTACAAAACTTGAAATTACAACAGAACTTTCTGGCTTTTCTGTTGCTCAAGTAGGGGGTTTTAGAGAAAGATATTTTCGGGGTTTTTTTTTTCTTTGTTTTGTTTTTAAAGGAATAAAGTGATTAGCATAAAAGCAGCCCTGCCAATGGCAGCAGCTGGTTTGGAATTCCTTAGGGAGGAAGGAGGGCGTGGAAAGTCTTGTGCTTAAGTAGGGCACAGCACTAGCTCTAGTGCTAAGAGAAAGCTGCTCAGGTGTTATGTGAGAAACCACCTACCTGTGACCTTGAGCAAACTGCACTGGGCTCACATGAGCCTCACCAAAATGGAAAAGGAACAATGGTAGAAATTATATCTGTAGGTACAAAAAAGGAAGCTCATGGACCTGCAGGCCGGGCTTTGTGGGATTTGGGGCCACACTGGGCAGTACCCAAGGCTTACTTCTGGCTCTGTGCTCAGGGATTATTCTTGGCATAGCTCGAAGGAATAAGAGGTGCTGGGGATGGAACCCAGGTTGGCTGTGTGCAAGGCAAGTTCTTTACCAATTGTGCGATCTCTTCAGTCCCAGAATGTAGCCCCTATAAAATAAAAAATGGAAATCAGAGATAGATTAAAGTGTTGAGTACATGCTTCACATGCAGGAAATCCAGGTTCTATTTTCAGTATCATATGGTTCCCAGAGCACTTAGGAGTGAGTCTTTTTTGTTTTGTTTTGTTTTGTTTTGTTTTTGTTTTTGTTTTTTGGGCCACACCCGGCAGTGCTCAGGGGTGACTCCTGGCTGTCTGCTCAGAAATAGCTCCCAGCAGGCATGGGGGATGATATGGGACACCGGAATTCAAACCAACCACCTTTGGTCCAGGATCGGCTGCTTGCAAGGCAAACACCGCTGTACTATCTCTCCAGGCCCTAGGAGTGAGTCCTAAGCAACATACAGGAAATAGAGCCTGAGCTCTACCAGGTGTAACCCCAAAACAAAATGGTAAAAATATTTTAATTTAAACTTAACTTTTAGGGGTCAGAGAGATAGCACAGTGATAAGGCTTGCCTTGCACAGAGCCAATCCAGGACGAACGGTGGTTTAAATCCCAGCATTCCATATGGTCCACCGAGCCTTCCAGGAGCTCTTTCTGAGTGCAGAGCCAGGAGTAACTCCTGAGCAACAAAGGTGTGACCCAAAAACAAAACAAAACAAAATCTTAATTTTTAAAAGTAAACAAAGAAATATTTGCATACAATTTACCAGTGTTTTGTCACATAGTAATTATTCCCTAAGTGATATTCCTTACTATTCACCAAATTCCAGGAAAGTGTGACTGCCAACTTAACACAATACAAAAGGTTATTAAACATGGGTTGGGGGTATGACCCCATGGTAGAGACTCTGGGTTCAATTTCTGGTACCACATGGTCCCTCTGAATATTGCCAAGAGTGAATACAGAGCCAGGAGTAGCCCCCAAGCACCATCAGCTATGACCCCAAAGCAGAAATAAAAAAAGAAAAGAAAAATGTGGTAAGACAACTTCAAAGAAAAATAAAAAATAAACACAAAATACCTTTTCTTTTTTCTTTTTTAGTGCTAGCAATTGAAGCCAGGGTCTCACTCACAAATGCTCTCCCACTGAGCCATATTTCTGGCCCTGAAATGGTATTCTGTAGAATAAATTACTTTTTATGACATTGCTTTCTTACCCAAAATTATTAGTCTATCTTTGATCACTTGAATGATCACTAGTCCAAAATTTTTGTTCAATGCTATGAGTTTCTGAGAGATCCAGACAGGGAAAAAAAGAATAAAATAAAAGCTATAAATTAGACACAAAGAATAAAATAAAAGCTATAAATTAGACTATAAATTAGACACAAAGAATAAAATAAAAGCTATAAATTAGACACAAAGACACAATCCCACATTCTGATGAGGTAGTAACCAAGTAAACAAATAAGGCAGGATATCACAAAGGATCAGAAACCTACACCAAGCATACCATATTCCAACTGCAGAAAATCAAGGCAGAGCAAATTTTGAAAGAACTCAGCCTGTTGGGTAGGGGGTGGGGTGTCATTTTCCCTTTAAAAAGCAGGCATAAGAGTTGAGTGGTCTTTCTCTTCACACTAGGAGCAAGAAGGATGAAAGGGGAGGGAACTAGCTCAAGTTCATCTTACTTGCTTTCAGTTGAACACACAAGAACAGGATATGGTTGAAGCTACAGTTTAGAGAAATCTGTGTGTGTGTGTGTGTGTGTGTGTGTGTGTGTGTGTGTGGTTTTTGGGTCACACCCGGCAGTGCTCAGGTGTTTTTCCTGGCTCTGTGCTCAGAAATTGCTCCTGGCAGGCACCATGGACCATATGGGACGCCGGGATTCGAACCGATGACCTTCTGCATGAAAGGTAAATGCCTTACCTCCATGCTATCTCACCAGCCCCTGTTTAGAGAAATCTTTGCTAAGGAAACAGAAAGTTTTGCTAAGAAAACCAGAGTCCTAAGGTATATAGAGAGAAGACCAAGTGCACAGAGGGGAGGAAGAAGAGAGTTTCAGGACCCTTTGCTTGGCCTACAGAGACAGTGAAATAATAGAGTGCAGGAAGGAAGAAAGAAAATTAACCTCAAAATTTACGTCCAGTAGAACTGTCCCTAAGAAGAGAAACAGAGAGGCTTTTTTAGACCCACAATATCTATGAGAAGAAATGAAGCCAGGCAGAGAGTGAAAGAATGGGAAGAGGATGCTGTCAGGCCATCAGGAGGCAGTCAAGGTGGGAGTGCTGGAGTGTAGTGTACCTATCTGAGACCCTGGATCTAGGTGTAGCTACCTGAGACCCACCCATTTCTGAGAGGGGTCTTGGGAACTGAATATTAGGTGTAACCTTACCTGCAAGACCCCGCCCATTCCTGGGAGGGGTCTTGGAAAAGGTAGATAAAAACTTGGAGCTAGGGAATTCGGCCTTTTTGGCCCTGCTGAGCTCTCTGGCTTTAGGGTCTCTGCCTCTTTTGGTCTTGGACCAGGATGGAGGCCAAAGGGAAGATGGCTGAAAGAGTTAAGATGCAGGGTAGCCTAGAATGGCTGAATGCTTAAAAGGTTATGAGATAGGCCACACACATGTGGTGAATAGGGCATGAATAAAGCTGATGGTTCCTGATGCCTGCCTGTGAGTGAGTGATTTCGCCTTTCACCTGGGCCTGGGACCCGCCGGCTGGATGGGGTTGCAGAGCCACGTGGCCTGGGGTGGCAGAGAGAAATCCTTCACCATCCATCACCATCCAGCCCCATCGTTAATTATTTGATTCAACACTGGAGCAACCAACAGAAGCAGATAAAGTGAGGCAGAGATTACAAGCACAGCTGAAATCATGGAAGTCTGGCTTTTTAGTATCTCTTACTGAAGCCTCCCAAGTGATGCTCAAGGGATCCTGGCAGTTCTTAACCAAGTCAATAAGTGATTTGGTACAAAGGTCTGTGGATGTAATATTGTCAGACCCACCAGCAGCATTCCAGCAGTGCTTGGGGTCCCAGAGTTATATATGGTGGTACTCAGAGAGCTGTGGGGTGCTATAAATTAATCTTAGTTTGGGCAAATGTACATCTCCTGACCCCTTGTACTTCATTTTAAGAATCATGAGAAACCATGGCAGAAATTTGAGGCTAGGGGGAAAAAAATCCAATTTACATTTTCCAAAAAGTCTGAGCTTACATGTATATAGAGTAAAGGAAGAACAAAAAGATTAGCTACAAGGCCAAATTTGAGTGGCCATAGACAGGTGAGGGAGGGTTGGGGCATAGTCATCTTCTGGACTCATTGGAAAGGTGATGTCATTTAGATAATAGAGATCTGGAATCCTGGAAAAATGTGGGTCAAGAAAATTGGGGGACCGGAGAGATGGCATGGAGGTAAGGTGTTTGCCTTGCATGCAGAAGGATGGTGGTTCGAATCTCAGCATCCCAATGGTCCCCCAAGCCTGCCAGGAGTGATTTCTGAGCGTAGAGCCAGAAGGAACCCTGAGCGCTGCTGGGTGTGACCCAAAAACCAAAAAAAAAAAAGTTGAGGGAACTAAAAGAACAGAAAAGCAGCAGGATCTTTAGATGAACCCCAGAGACACACAGGATGGGGGTGAGTGGGAGAGGTATCAAGCTTTGTGAAGCTTGGAGTTCCTGCTGAAGAGGACAGATGGACACAGAAGTCTGGAATCTGGGTAAGTGGGCAAGGCTGAAACTATCTCCGGAGATTCCACTACATCAGGAAGTGGAGCTCCAAGACCCTGCCCGCTCTCGTGCTTGGGGTTTTCTCATAATCATGATGGAAAATTCCCTGTAGCTCTGCTAAGGAAAGTGGAAACAGTCTTTCTGGGCTGTCTCATTAAGGATGGAATATTCTGGGCAACATCAGAGCAGGCAGCACACACACTCCATCACCCCTCCTCTGCCTTTGCGGCTGCAGAGTCTAGTGGAGCTCTGGGAAAGGTGGGGTCAGGAACTCACCAAGAGGAGAGGTTCAGCCTATGGGCAGCAGGGGGAAATTCCCTGAGTAGCACCAGAGAACCTCTCTGGGCTCAGGCACCCTGGAGAGAGTGAGAAAGTCACCCCTCTCCAATTCCCTAGCCTCTCTGATTACAGGCTACCTTTAAGTACCAAGTGTGTCTGGTCCCTAAAAATGCAGCCTGTGGGGGTTCACACGCTAAGTTTCCATTAAGGAAAAGAAAGTAAACCTCAGTGTCCAAACTTTCTAGTCACACTATAAAGTGATCACATTGCTATGGTTTCATTTTATTTATTTTTATGGCTACCCTCTGTTTATGACAAGTGCTACTGGGCTCCCTTTGTGGAAAGGATGTAGATTTCCATTTAAAAAATACTCAAGTACATATGGGGACATAAGCATCTGTGGATGGTGAGAGTTTAAAGACAAGTGCCTAGACAAGTGGCACTCAGATGTGGCCAGAATCAGGAAGGTGGTGCTCCCAGGGCTGAAGGCTGATAAGCATTTCAGAAATGAAAGTGCCTTGAGAAGGCTATTCTCTCTGGAGGCTCAATTGCCCTTTTGGGCTGCAAGTGGCTCCTTCCCTCTTCCTGCTGCTCCTGCTTTGAACCATGACAAGCTTTGCAAGAAACTTCTTGGGATATATGATGCTCATCTGGGACTTGAGGGTTAGCATAGTGGGTAGGGTATTTGCCTTGCACACAGCTAACGTGGCTTCAATCCCTGGGATCCCATATGAATCCCTAAGCATCTCCAGGAGTAATTCCTTAGCTCAGAGCCAAGAGTAGGCCCTGAGCAGTGCCAGGTGTGGCCAAAAACAAAACAAAACAAAGAAGCTCATCTGCTCAAGGCTGCAGAATTGAAATGGTGGCCCAGAGTAGCACCCCAAATGCTGCACATTGTGCACAAAGTCTTGTAAAATGGTAAAAATTATCTGCCCTTTAGGGGCCGGAGTGGTGGCGCAGAAGTAGGGCATTTGCCTTGCACGCAGCTGACCTAGGACGGACCTGGGTTCGATCCCCCAGCATCCTATATGGTCCCCTAAGCCAGGAGCAATTTCTGAGCGCATAGTCAGGAGTAACCCCTAAGTATCACCGAATATTGCCCCCCCCCCAATTATCTGCCCTTTCAATATTAGCTGCCTCTCCCTCCAATGCAGGAGAGAAGTTTCCAGAATGTCCTCCCCATGGAACCCTCTTGAAAGAAAGAAGAGAAGGTGAATAGGCAGAGGACAGACCCCAGCTGCTGTGGTACTTTAGGAGAACCTCACATACCTCTGCTGATGGGGTCAGGTGAGAGTGGCCAGAAAACCAGAGCTGGAGATGCCAACACAGAAGATAAGAGGTCAGCGAAAGAGTACAGCAGGTAAGGTACTCACCTTTGCACACAGTCGACCCTGGTTTGATCTCTGATATGACTTATGGTCTCTTGAGCGCTGCCAGGAGTGATCCCTGAGCAGTCAGGAGGGAGCCCTGAACACTGCTGGGTGTGGCCCCCAAACACAAATAAAGAAGCTATTTTGATGTGAAGCTGCTGATCCTCTTGGGACCTTTAGAGAAGATGCCACACCCCGTCCATGGAGTCCTTTTGGCCCTGCAATGCTATCCCCAGAATTGAAAGCTGGGTCCTGGGATCTCAGCCTCTCCAGCTGCAGCAGGGTCCAGGCCGGCACAGCTGGCCTGCCCGAGGCTGTGTCTCCTGTGAAAGAGAAACATCCGGCCAATTCCAAGCAGAATGTCAGTCAAAGCCCAGGGAAGACTCGTGTGCTCAGATCCCTGCCTCAACCAGGACCGGGGTGAGGACCCCTCCCAAGGGTGATGGCCTTGGCAGACCCCTCACCCCGCCATGCCTCTCCCACCAAAAGCCCCAAGCTGGTGGCCTGCAGCCTGGGGGAGGCCAGGGACTCACAGGATGTGACCCAGGATGTGGGGACTCATGGGCTCCACGGAGAGATATGTGAAGGTGAAAGGGCAAAGCTGTTTCCAGTCTCCTTATCAGGAGCGGCCCAGAGAAAGGGAAGTGGGTAACCCTGGAGGTCAAACCAAGGGGGGTCATGGCTGGGGCAAAGCTAGACCCAGGGGAGTCCAAAGGAGACCCGATGGATGGGGGAAATGGGGGGCATACAAGCGGCCGGGGAGAACTGACCAGCAGCTGGGGCATCCATCCAGGCCTCTTGCAGATCTCCTGTTGGCTAGGACCAGAGGAATATTTCTAGCTGGGGGACCCAGTGCCTGGTTTGAATGGCTTATTCCTCTTTCTCCCTTCAGTCATTCCAAACATTCAGAAAAATGCCTCGCCAGGTCTGCTGCTGTGAGGCACTGAGGGATCAGGACTGAGAGTGCAAATAAATCTCCCAATTGAACCTTCATTTGAGGTCCCAGGGGATTGTCCCTCATCTAATGCCTGCCTGACTGCCCACCACCTTAGAAGTCTCTGAGAAGCTTTTTTTTTCTCTTGCTCACCTTGACCCAGACTTGGGTCTCACTCGCTGTTCTGCCTGAGCTCACCACAGAGCATGCACAGACAGGTTTCTGGATTAACAGGGGTAAAGTAAGGTAAAGTGGGGACACCTCAGCAATCTGAAGATGGTTGCAGCCCCTCACTCCCATCTCCCCCAAAATATAGATATACAGGGGACAGAGAGATAGCACAGTGGTAAGGCGTTTGCCTTGCATGCAGCTGATCCAGAACAGACAGTGCTTCAAATCCAGGCATCCCATATGGTCCCCTGAGTGATTTCTGAGTGCAAAGCCAGGAGTAACCCCTGAGCACTATTGGGTGTGACCCAAAAGCCAAAACATATGCATACACCCGTGCCACGCACACATATTCACACTTGCACTCACACAGGCAATAGATGCATGTTCACATATGCACACATCTACACACACACACACACACACACACACAAGCACACATGGGCCCATCTAATCTCTGAGGGTCATTCTCCCCAGCCCAGTGAGATGGAGACTGTCCTATCTCCTCCTAGGCACCACTCTCAGGGCGATGGAAGCATACAAGGCACACCCTAACCTAGAAGGAAGGGAGGAGTGGTTTCCAAAATTGGAATGGGAGAACCAGAGCTGGCTCAATTCTCCACTAGCAGAAGTGTCTTGACCTCAGCATCTGTTTCCCATAGGGAGTGTCACCTGCACAATAGCCAATATGCCTGGTGCTGGTATGGGGGAAGGAGACATACATAGTCAAGCCAAGATTTCCCTTGGTCCTGGTGCTTGCTGCTGGAAAAATGGCAGGGTGGGAGGCCTCTGTGCAAAGACTGGGCAGTTAGAGAACAGCAGGAGTGGGCTGGGAGGCAAGGGTATGGGACAGGAAGAAGCAGATAGCTGGAGAATTCCATCTTTGAAGTCGCCATTGTCTACAGACACTCATTTGAGTCTAGACTGGCAATCTTCGAATAAGCTCTCCACCTATTCTCTGGGGCCCACCTCAAAGTAGAGCCTGGTCCTTGGAAGCAGAGCAGCACCCCACGTTTCTGTCCTGCCCCCTGGTGGCCTTTTCTTATAGTGCAGCTCACAGGATAGACCAAAAAGCAGAGAAGCAGAGGTGTGGGATTGCTTCTGAATGTCTGAGCTGAGTTCCCTGAAGAAGCCCTCTCCCTTTCTGCCAACCTTTGGGGCCTGGGTTAGGGGTATCATTAGGATGGAGGTTCTGGGAATTGCTGAAACAGAACCCCCTCTGCCCCTGCAACCAACCAGCTGGGGTGAAGTGGGGAAGCAGAGAATGTGGGAAGATAACAGTGAAGACTGCAGCTGGGCCTGAGACAGACAGAGGCAGAGTAAGCGACACAGAAGGAACCTGCAGGGCTTTTTAAATTGAAACTTGAACATCCCTAGATTATGGCTTCCATAGAGTCTTAGGTTCCTGACATATATTCATGCTTCCATTTAGTTAATGTTTCACTTAACTCTTTTCCAAATCAGAACCCAAACCCCTTATGAACCAGGATTGCCTTTCTGTTTGTGAAAAGCAGCACACTTAGCATTTCCCTTCAAAGGAAATTCCTAGTAACCCCAATACATAAAGAGTGAGGCTCATAATGTGGCAGTGGCACAGGCTGCAGAACATGTCTGGTCTCCCCATTTTCCCCCTGGGAAACCTGGAGTAACCCCTTTGGGATTCTCACTATTTGTGCCTCTTGAATTTACCCACTCATGATCCTAGTCCCCCAAGAAAGCTGTGGATGATCCTAATATATATATTAATATATATTGATATACTCACAGAATAAATACTTGCTGGTAAATAAATCATAGATGAATTTATCTAGAAACAAAGTGTTATGATCTCTTTTTTTTTTTTTTTTGGTTTTTGGGCCACACCCATTTGACGCTCAGGGGTTACTCCTGGCTAAGTGCTCAGAAATTGCCCCTGGCTTGGGGGGACCATATGGGACACCGGGGGATCGAACCTCGGTCCGTTCCTTGGCTAGCGCTTACAAGGCAGACACCTTATCTCTAGCGCCACCTTCCCGGCCCCGTGTTATGATCTCTTGCCATAACCTCATAGTTACAGTTTAAGAAGCTACAGAAACAAAAATGCCAGTGGAGAGAAATGGAGTAGGGAATAGGAAGAGGTCTTGGGGCCATGGATAGGGCATTTGCCCTGCATGTGACTGCGGGTTCAATCCCCACATCCTCTATGATCCCCTGAGCACTTCTGGAAGCAAATCTTGAGTGCAGAACCAGGAGTAATCCCTAAGCATCGCCAGATGCAGCCAAAATATAAAAATAAAAATAAAAAGAGTTACATAGGGACATGGGTCAGGAACTTGGGCCCCTCAGTGGGGGGAAGTAGAGTATCTGTAACCCAACACTATGAGCATCAGCTCCAAACCATAATAATTCAACTTTAAAATGTATTTGTTGGGCCAGAGCAATGGCACAGCGCATAGTGCCTTGAGTGTGGCCTACCCAGGTTCGATCCCCAACATCCGAATAGTCCTCAGAGCCTGCCAGG
Organism: Suncus etruscus; assembly: GCF_024139225.1. NCBI lineage: Eukaryota > Metazoa > Chordata > Mammalia > Eulipotyphla > Soricidae > Suncus > Suncus etruscus. The sequence continues at coordinate 28,691,652 of NC_064866.1, read as the reverse complement.
AGTGATTTCTGAGCAAAGAGCCAGGAGGAACCCTTGAGAACCACCAGGTGTGGCCCAAAAACCAAAGAGAAATAAAATAAAATAAAATAAAATGTATCTTTTGAGTGGGCTGGAGAGATAGCATAGCGGTAGGGCATTTGCCAAATGCACAGCCAATCCAGGATGAATGGTGGTTCGAATCCCGGCATCCCATATGGTTCCCATGCCTGCCAGGAGCGATTTTTGAGCACAGAGCCAGGAGTGACCACTAAGTGCTGCTGGGTGTAGCCCCTTCACCCCCCCCCCAAATAATATGTCTGTTAAGGAATCAGGATGGGATTGGGGTGGAAGGGACCTGGTGTCCTGGGGTGGTGGTTTGGAGGTGGGAACATGGTAAGCCTGAAAATCTATTGCTTAGCTATATGTAATCCCAATGTCTAAATGAAAGAAGCAGTGGCCAGTTTCGACCCCAGAGCCCAGGGGGCAGGACCCACCTTCCCTATTCCTCTACCCTAGAGACCCCCCCACATAGTTTTATGATGTCCAGTTGCAACAAACGTTGAACGAAATAAATGAGAGAAACTTTCTCCTCCTACTATCCAGGTCTGGTTTAGGGAGAGGACACTAAAAAGCCTTTGCTTCCCTGTCTTGCCTGCCATCATGTCCACTCTCCCCTCAGTAGCTTTGCACTTTCTGTAGGACCCAGAGTAGCCACTACCTCCTCCAGGAAGCTCTCTCAATATTATCTGCCACTCAGCCTCATCTTGCCATCATTAAGCTCAGCTCCTTCATTAGCTCTTTTCTGCTCTCTCACTCATTTGCACTGGTTCAACCTCCCCAGGGCTGAGTGGACAGGTTTAACTGACATTTGCATCCATCCCTCTTGGTGCTTTCACAAGGGGGATATTCAATAAATAATCCGAGGAAGAAAGGAAGGTCCCAGATGTGCCTAAGGATACTATGTCTCCAGAGGGGCCTGTTAAAATTTTCCAAGAGAGGCACCTGGAATCAATTTTACCTCCTAAGACATTGTTGTTGAGTCCACAAACTGTCACCGAGCAAAAGAGTAAAGAAGGAGATCTGGGAAGGGGAAATTCCGATGGAAAAGAGACACGCAAGCTCCACTGGTGCTGTGTAGCTGCCACTCTAGGTTCTGGCTCTGAGGACTTGAAAAGGGCAGAGCACGAAGCAGAAGCGGGAACTAGAAAGGAATGAGGACTGGTAAAGGTCTCTGGTGCCTGGCAGGCTCGGACAGAGAGACTGGTTCCCTCTCCTTCCTCAGAACATCTGGGACTGCATCAGACATAGCGATCTGGTAAAGAAAATTGTTATGAAAATATGTAACCGGTGGACGTTATCAAAGGGGTCTTTAAAGTCCTTTTTCAACTCCCAGCTGGGTGGAGGGGATTGGAAATTGAAAAACTGGGAGCCGATTACGGGACCATCAAAGTGGCCGAAATTCAATCCAATGTGCAGGTTTGGGGATGGCAAGCAGACCCCTGGGCCAGCCCAGAAGGCTGCAAACCCACTGTTTAAATACCAAATCAAGGGCATCATCAGATCCGGGTCTGGAGCAAACAAACGGCGCCCACAAAGGCTTCCCTGGGCTTCCCTGGAGTTGAGGAAATCTGAGCTGCAAGGCCCTGGGAAGGCTTCTGGCTCCGAGGACTGTGCCCAGCTTCCACTGATCTTCTCCCAACCCCGCCCCACTACACTGGATGCCTTTGTGTTACGGATGACTTTCTTCTCTCTTCTCTGTCTGCACCTATCCTTTCTCCTTCCCGTCTTTGTCTTGTTTATTTTTCTAGTGTGATTCTTTCCTTCTTCTCTCTGCTGTTTGAGTTCAAAATCTTCTTTTGTGACATTCTGCCTTCCCCCCCCACTACTCTTTATTTAATTCCACTCTTGTATATCTTTGAGCCTTGCATGTTCTTCCTTCCTCCTTCTCTTCTTTCTTTTTCTTCTTTCCTATCTTTCTCCTTCTCTTTTATTTCTTTTTTTCTTTCTTTTTCCTTCCTTTCTTCCTTTCATTCATTCTTTTTTCTCTCTTTCCTCTTTTCTCTGACCTTCCTTCAATTTTTCTGCCTTTTCTCCGCTTCTGAATTTCCTGTAATTTCAGACAATGTATGCAGTGAATTTTTTGCTGGTTTATTTATCAATGTAACTCCTGCATATTTCCCCCAAATGTCCAAACACAAATAACTCTGGATTCGTGTCCACCCAGAGACTCTTGTCCTGAAGTCCACCACCATCGAGGCTATAGAGCTGTGCAGTCCACAGTCACACAACATGGACATGTGGTTCTCTCTATGAGTAGTCTCTTAGAAACATGGAAATTTATGTCCTGAGGGGTGGAATGCTACAGCACAATAAAACTGATACATGCGAGAAGGTTCTTAATTTACCATTTTTTAAATGTGGGGTGAGAGAAAGAGGCCGAAGTTTTGCTACCAATAAAGTTCTCCATATTTATCCTAAAGATGCAAGGGGCTTTTGTCTTCACATTTTTCGCTTGGTGCGCAGACTTCAAGCCCAGTTAGATTGCGGATTTGTAACTAGAACAAAATCTATTTGGCTCTTCTCGATGCGCAACGCGGGGAAAGTTTCCTCTGATTTGCAAAATCGGTTTGGTTAAAACAAAAGAGGGGGGCTGCATTTTGGATCATTCACCTTAGAAGAACCGTTTAGAGAACACAAAGGAAAACATGCATATTCTGTGTGCAACAATGGGACTAAGAAAGAGCAGAAGAAAACGAAAGCAGACTCGCCCAAGGTACCCCCGGGGAGGTCCTGCGGGTCTATGCCCGACCTCCCCACTGCTTGTCCGGGCTCCCCTAAATCTGCGGCCTCGGACCTGAGCTGAGAACTCAAACTATAACGACAGCTGCGGGTTGGGTTCCGAGTCACTCGCACCCTCTCGCCTGTCCACGGAGCCCCGGGACCCCGCAGCCCTCTTGCCCGTGTATCCCGCACACCCGGCTTATGCGTTTTGCTTGCTCTCCTGTCGCCTCCAGCTTTGGTCCTTCTGCACACCCTCCTGGTAGCTGTCCAGGACTGCCCATCGGGACCCGCATCCCTACACAATGCTCTGGTCTCAGCCCGGGCAGGGGAGAAGATTGCCAGGGAGGCCCGAGCTCGATTGCGGGACTCCCGGAGCACCCCAAGGCCCGGAGCATCCCTCCCCGGCGAGGAAACAAGTGCTGGCTGCCTTTGATCTGCTTTTAGGAAGCCTCGGTGTTGACGTTAAACTGAGTGCTTTTAGCTTTTATCTGCTTCCATCTCCCTCTTTATTCCCAAGTGAGGAGGGGACACTGGAGCGCACGGACAGACTGAACCCTGATGCAGGCACCGGGCAGGATGGGCCAAAGCCGGCACCGGGTAGGGTCACCCTGGGCGAACCCCTGTCCCCACACTCCCTCACCTCGCTCTCTCGGCCCCTGGATGGTTTGTTTGCAGGGTTACCGAGCGCTGAGCAAGCTTGCAGAACTGGACATCATCCTCCTGGACAGGCTCTCCATCCCGAACCCATGCGCAGCGACTCCATGATTGTCACATTTTTTATTTTTTATTTTTGGCACGGTCTCAGACTTGAAAGCCAGTTAGATTGTAGATTTGTAACTAGAACAGAATTTATTTTGTTTGGTACACTAAATCTTCTCCCGGGCAGGAGGCAAGTTTTTAGGGTAACACTCCAAACAACAGAATTTACAAGTCTATAACGAAGACTACTACGGGTTCCAGGTTTGAGGTGGAGAGATTTGGAAAGGAATCTCTTCAGGAATAATTCTGTCGGTTTTGTGTGTGTGTGTGTGTGTGTGTGTGTGTGTGTGTGTGTGTGTGTGTGTGTGTGTGTGTGTGTATAATCCTGCAGACTTTCTCTTTGTCTACAGGCTCTTTGCTGCCTGCCCTGGTTGCATCTTAATGGATAAAACCATTATTTAATTAAAATCTGTTAACTAGTGACCCAGTGGAAACAGTTTCTGGTCTGTTTCTCCCTCCCTCACCTCTTTCTCCCTTTCTCTTCAGCTCCCCCATCACCCATTGCTTAGCCTCTGCTGGATGTGAGATTTCCAAATCTGATTTTGCAACACTCTAGGGAAACTCCAATTATCGTTAGGGCTTTATGAAATGTTCAAAATGAAATTAACTTTAATTCACTTTAATTATTTAAATGCAGGTTTTGAATCCCGGGTCAGGCAGGAGAAAGAGGCAGAGAAGAATGGGAATCAAACTGGCCATCCCTGCTTGTCACAGCTTCCCCTAATGGGAGAAATGTTCACTTCAGAAATGTCAGGATTTAGGAAAGAATTCTGAGCTGAGAAAAGCAGAGCATTTGGCCCAGAAGATGGCTCAGGGACTGCCGGGGCTCAGGCTATGTATACAGGAGTCTCCAGCACCTCATGACCCCTGAATGTGGATCCCAGACTGAATCTTGAACAGAGCCAAGAGTAGGTAGTTCCACACCACTGGGTGTGGTCCCAAAACCAAAAGAAAGAAAAAAGCAATTTGGCGGGAAGCCAAGCACTTACCTTATTCTATTTGGGGCCAGTGACTCGCTCGCCTTGAGTGTGCAGGGAACCCCATCACCATCAACCTCCACCTAGAGTTTAGATTCCAGACTTGTGAGGCAGGTCCCTTCCCAATCCGTTCCACTCCCCTTTAAAATCCTCCAGGCAAGGTCCAGTTTATACTGGACAAATTCATTCCTTCCCTGCTTGTCAGAAAATCCAGCCCACTGCAGGAGTGTTTGGTATGAATAGCCCAGGAATTTGGACTGGTGGCAAACATGTTTTTGTTTTGTTTTTGCATCTTCACTTAGAAAAGTTATGCACCCAAAGGTGTCAGGGAAGGACCCCTCTCTCCTTCTCAGATCAGTCTTGGAAACAGCCCTTGACCTGAGATTCAGGGTGACAGCCCCAAGAAGGAACCAGATGCCCGCAGTGAAGGGCAGCTGGCTCCCACAGCTTTTGACAAGGGCCCACGTGTTTCCCGTCCAGAGAACAAATCTACCCCATTAAAGCGTTACTCCATTGGGGAAAACACGGTTGCAATATTAGAAACACGCTGGGCCCACCATGAGAGCTGGAAGTGGAGGCAAGTCTCGGGAAGACCAGTGGGCAAAACTAATGCTTGCAGGGCCATACTGCATAATCCCTACAGGGAGGGATTTTGAACCAAAACATCCATGCATGCAGTGAATTTATGGTATATGTGGAATTTATGGCTGATAGGGTACAGACAGAGCAAAAGAGCATGGCACAGCCTGGAGAGAAGGTGGGGGTGATTTGTAGGGGTGTAGCTTGGAGAACATGGCCTGGCCCCTCACCTGGGAACTGAAGTGGAAAGGTAGTGCCCATCCTGGAACCTGAATTTTCTAGCAACTCCCTCCAGGATGTGGGCTCCAGTGACACTGCTAATCTAATTAGCTTATTAACAAGTGGAAAATACATAAACACATAGCAAGGGCCTCCAAGAAAAAGAATTATTAAAAAGTCTCTCCGTGTTGTTTGCAAAATAAATAGCAGGGACCATATGTGTGAGGAGGAAAGTAGCTGTGCACTAATTAGATGTGGGTACTTGGCATAAGTTCCCTACCTTAGTCTCCCAGCCTTAGACTTCCGACCCTCATTTCTAATGAAGGTGACAGCCTAGTGCAGTGGTTCTCAAATTTCACACTGCAGTGAGGGACAGAGATGGTTCAAACAAAAATGTTGCATCCACCCCAAGAGTTTCCGATTAGTAGATCTCCACAGAGTCTGCTAATCTGCCTTTCTAGCAAGTTGTCATATGTTTCTGGCCTGAGGACTAAATCAGAGGGTTTCAACCTTTTTTTCTACCTGTGTACCAGTGGAAACAGAATTATTTTGCAGAAATAATACTAAGGCAGAAATAAACTCCATTGTTTGTAATAGTATTGTATATGTGTGTGTTATAAAATGAAAACCATGTGTCAAGTGGTAGTAACTTTGTCGTGGGCTGGCAGGACATTTCTGTGGACTGGCATCAGATTGTAGACCAGTAGTTAAAAAACCCAGTGGATTAGAGAATGTTTTTTATCTATCCCACAGACCTAACATCCCATCCTGTCTCACAGCCCTGCAGTTTTTGCACACACACACACACACACACACACACTCCCTGCAGGGTTGAGAGCCAAATAGGAGAGGACGGCACTTTTACACTGAATGTATCTCTATTAGCCAACGGATTGAAACCTTGCACCCCGAAATATCCCTGACCTCTTGGGACATGTATTCCAGTATCCCCAGGTGTTTGTGGGTCTGAATTCCCAAGAGGAGCCAACAGAGAGAGGTCTTCCTTCCTTTCTACCAAGCACAGCTAGTGCTAATCCCAGAGAAACTTAAGTAGACTTATTGTAGAGAAGGATGCTTTCAGAGAGTTTGGCAAGAGCCTGGGGCCCATTTCCAAGCCCCTCAGTGGGATCTAGTGTGTGCCAAATGCTTGCCCAACTCTCTCTTTCTCTTCCTTTCTTCTAGAACAGAGAGGGAGAGAGAGAGAGAGAGAGAGAGAGAGAGAGAGAGAGAGAGAGAGAGAGAGAGAGAGAGAGCACCCGCTGGTCATCAAGGAAACCAGGTTTACTTTGATGTCATTCTTGCACATTTGTTTCAACTTCTCTCCTGCAGTCCTGGCCTTATTTATCTTCTTGGCATGGGTTCTTAGCATACTTCCACTCAAACAGCAGCAGAATAGCAGAATCACTCAGCTTCACTGTTTTACGAAGTTTATCAAACAGCAAAATATCCGGTCTCTTCGGCCAATGGATCTGGTGTGAATGTGCCTACAGATCTGCTTTGTTCCAGACTTTCTGAGGTCTGTGTGCGGTTATAGGCACCTTGCCCTGTGAGGATCCCACAAGTCCCTGATTTTGTTTGTGCTCCTAGGGTCCCTAATAAAGATGCAGGACTCTAAGGAATCTCCTAAATAGGGTTGGGGGAACTTGCCCCCACTCCATAAGCACATACTTTCCTCATATCTACAACTGACCTGTGGACACCCCCAATAAACTGGCATCACCTTCCCTCTCCCCTGCCTGACATGCACAGTTCCTTCCCTGTTCTGAAAGGTGGAGCTGTTTTTAAAACATCACTGTGGTTTCTCCAAAGTTTGGGATCATTGTGGGAGAGACATCACCCTGCAGCTGAGGGGGGAGAATGCAGTCTCCACATTTAGAGGCACCCCGTACTTCCCATCTCCACACACTTTTTTTTATAATTATCTTTATTTAAACACCGTGATTACAAACATGATTATAGTCGTATGATTACAGTCATGTAAAGAACACCCCCTTCACCGGTGCAACATTCCCACCACCAATTTCCCAGATCTCCCTCCTCCCCACCTCCCCACACCTGTACTCGAGACAGGCTTTCTACTTCCCTCATTCATTCACATTGTTATGATAGTTTTCAGTGTAGTCATCTCTCCAACTGCAAGTAGCTTCATGACCATTTTCCTCACAGCTCTTTCTCCCAACAGCAACCTACCCTGCTCCTTAACTCTTTACCTCCATCCCCATAGGAGACCTCTCAGCCACAGTCCCATATTCTATGAGGATATAAAGCTCCCAGTCAGGCCCCTGAACTGGCTATGCTTAGTATGATTAAGACTGCACCCATCTCAGGCAGCCAGAGCCTAGAAAGTGTATGTGGAATTCTCCTTCCTCAGGGGACACCTCCACCGTCTTAAGGGGGTAACCTGAAGCTTTGCATAGGACTTAATTTGTGTGTTGATGCATATGCCAAATGAAAAATCCTCTTCTTCTGGATGGAAATGTGACTCAGAGGTTTAAAAGGTTTCCTTGAAGAGCCAGACAGAGAGCACAGTGGGTAAGGTGATTGCCTTGCATGCAGCCAATTCTAGCACTCCATATGGTCCCCTGAGCACCATCAAGAGTTATTGCTGAGCAAATAACCTAAGAGCAACTCCTGAGCATTGCCAGGTATGGCCCCAAACCTAAAAAATAAAAATAAGGGCCCAGATAGATAGCACAGCGGTGTTTGCCTTGCAAGCAGCCGATCCAGGACCAAAGGTGGTTGGTTTGAATCCTGGTGTCCCATATGGTCCCCCGTGCCTGCCAGGAGCTATTTCTGAGCAGACAGCCAGGAGTAACCCCTGAGCACTGCCGGGTGTGGCCCAAAAACCAATAAATAAATAAATAAAAAATAAAAATAAATAAATGGTCTCCTTTAGCTCCATAATCAAAACACTTGCCTTGCACATGCACCAGATGTAAGTTCAATCCTAGGTGCTATCACATGGTTTGGGACCAAGCCTGGAAGCTCTGCTATTTGTAATCTCTGACACGATGGTTGGGTCAGAGTGAGCACTACCACAGAGGTATTGACCCAGAGCAAGCACATGTGCAGCCACCACCACTAAAAGTCTGAACCCCGGGGTGAACACCACAGCCACGCAACCAAACATAGATGCAAGCGTAAGACATTGCAATAATTTTTTGTTTTTCTTTTTGTGTCACACCCAGCAGTGCTCGGGGGTACTCCTGTCTCTATGCTCAGAAATCTCCCCTGGCAGGCTTGGGGTACCATATGGGATGCTGGGATTTGAACCACCATCCTTCTGCATGCAAGGCAAATGCCCTACTGCTGTGCTATCTCTCTGCCCCGACATTGCAATAATATTAACAGAAGGGCCAAAAGGAAGGAAATGTCCACTCAAGTCATGTGCCTATGCCCTATTCTGCAACTCCCATTCTCGGGGCACCTAGTTGTCTATATCCCCTACACCCCTCATCTGGCAATAAGTCCTGGCATTTCTTTCCACTGCATCCCTTTCCTCCAACCATTCCTTTGCTCAGACACATCCCAGACCCAAGTATAGCCACCTCAAACCTGGGCCACTCTCTCACCTACAGACTGCATCCCCTTCTCCCAGGCCCCCTGGTTTACTTTGGGCAAATTACTTACTTTCTCTGTCCTCCTTTTGTCATCTACAAAGGCTGCACTCCCTCATAAGGAAGCTTGGGGTAAATAAGATAGAGTATAAATGGCATACAACAAACGTCAGGGTCCTCATTCCTGCTAGTATTCTGCTCCTATTTGCAAAATCACCTTCCCAAAGCACAAGTCAGTCTCCATTCTCTGATGACCCCCAGCACAATGACATTAATACCACCCAGAACAGCTGCTCTGGGATTGATCCCTCACATATCTAGTGGGAGGAAAGAGCAAGCATGAAAGAGTGAGAGAGAAAGAGAAAAAGAGAGGAGGAAGAGAACTAGAGAGAGTATACGGGTAACCCAGATTTGATCCAGCACCACATGTGGTCCCAAACTCCACCATGAATGAATCCTGAGTGCAGAGCCAGGATAAGCCCTGAGCACTGCAGGCTGTAGTCCAGCTACATACAAACACACACACACACACACACACACACACACACACACACAAGCACGCACGCACAGAGGGCAGATCTGCTTCCTCCCTGGTCCTACCCAGCCTGTCATCACCTCTGCTCCTCCTCTACAAATGCCTCCACCTATGCTGGTGTCCCTCTCCCTGAACCCCACATGCCCTGTGTCTTTGATTTAGTGTCAGCCACTTCCTTCCCCTCTCTCTCCCCCAGTTAGTGGACCTGCTAACTCCTAGGGCCATATCACATGCTCCCCTAAGAGCTGCTATAAGGACCCAGTCTTAGTCAGGCTGTTGTGCAGTGAGGTATTCAGAGCGGGCTAAGGACTTCTGCTTATGGTCACCAGTGCTTGCTGCTCCAGCTGAAGTGACATTGGAGGACATGGATCCCTCCTGCTCATGTCTGTGCTGAACAAGGCCACTGTGATTCACCTATGTAAACAGTCTGTCTTCCTGGGCTCAGGGCCTCTGTCTTGAATCCTTAGGAGAAACCCAAAAAGAAAGTATGAAAATATCACCCGGGTTAGAGTGCGTTGGTAGTCCCTCTGCTCTGCAGGATAATCTGGGCTCTCATGAATGTTCCGATGCAGAAAGAGCTGCAGGGAGAGTGCAAAGCTGGCTCCGAGGAGACTCAAGGCAGTGTGGCTTATAGAAGGGACACCTGGACCCCAGGATACCTACCTGGGTCTATCACTTGCACAGTATATGATACCTTGGAAAACACACTTAATTTATTTATTTTTCGTTTGTTTGGGTTTTTTTTGGGTCACACCCAGCAGTGCTCAGGGGTTACTCCTGGCTCTGTGCTCAAAAATCGCTCCTGGCAGGCTTGAGGGACCATATGGAATGCGAGTCCATCCCAGGTCATCCATGTGCAAAGCAAATGCACTTACCACTATGCTATTGCTCTGGCCCCAACACACTTAATTCCTAACTTTGGCATTCTCATTGCTCAGGGAGATATAACAGCTTTCTCCTGAGAGATTTATATGGCATTTGATGAAAATGCAAATGCCTGATTTAGACCAAACATTTTTTAGAGGAGTGACATCTGGAGGTGCCCAACGCTTACTCCTGGCTTTGTGCTCAGGGATCACTTGTAATAGTGTCATGGTTGTCATAACAGCTGTCCTTTCTCTCTGGCCCTTTTCAGACCTAACTTGTACTGGCAACTCCCTGCTACCTGCCTTCCCCACCACTCAGCTGGGGTCCAAGGGCTGAATTCTCTTTCCTTGTAATGCTGGTAGTACAGAATGGGAGCCATGGCTCCCTCCTCATGCCTCTTCTCTGTCACACAGAGAGTTGAGATTTTTGCTTCCTTCTGCACCCCCGAGAATGAAAAGCCCTAACAGGCTCTAAGATCCACTGAGCCTCCCTGGATGGATGGGAGCAGCTGGATGTCTTGGGTGCAGATCCAGGGGCTCCTCATACCCCCATCCAGGTGATCAGATGATTATGACACATGAGGTAGTCGCAATCTGAATGCTTGGCTACTTACCAGACAGACTACTATGTATACCCACCAGTACAGCCTGCCTTCCTGCCCCTTCTCAGTAGTGGCACCTGAGTGTTGGATCTATGCTGGAGATCAGAACCCCTGCAGTGCTGGAAAGAGTCAATGTGAAGAACCCCTCCCTGGCACCCATCTTCACAGTGACCTTAGGAAGATGCACATGAGACCTGTCATACACCTACTTGAGAAAGAACATGGCAGAGACACCCATGTGTGAGAGCAACTCAAACACAAGGTCACTATGGATTCTTGGTGGGGGGGGGTTGTCTCTGGAACCCAGGGGCTGAAGGCAGCTGCCAGGTGAGAGAGCTGGCCAGCAGCTTGGTGGAAGGCCAGCCTCACAGCACACTTCTTCTCCATCCCTGGAAACTCTCTGGAGGGAGCTCACCAGAGGCCTTACCACCTCCCTACACTTTTCTCCTGGTCTCACACCAAGTTCAAGTCCTTATTCTCTCTCTCGTCCAACACAGGGGCAAATTCTGGATACAAATTCTGGATACAGTGATTGGGGAACACATGTCTTAGCAGTAGGGGGTGGGGTCCCTTGCACATGTTCAAGGTTTTTCAGTGGGGGGGGGATGTTTGCATTTCCTTAGGAGGGCCCCAAATGTGATAATTACATACTTGTTAGCCCTATAAAATAACAAATCTGGAATCACACTCTGGAACCAATGGATTTCCTGCTGAAATGAGTTCAAGGGGTACCCTGGCCAGCATTCCCAGTGAGATGAGCCAAAGTTCTGCCACGAAGGCCCTCAAAAGTGGCCACTACTACCTCCATCCCTTCTGTCCTTGCCAAGCTCAGGGGAGCACCTCAACTGGCTCTTCTGCTGCTGCTGTTTTCTCAGTTCCTGTGAGTTTGTCTGCTAGGTGTGAGCCCTGGTATTCCCCACCCAGGAGGGGGACACCCCAGGGCCTGGGGCCACCTTCTCCTCCTGGTAAGGTCCCTGTTTTATCCAACCTTAGCAGATTCTCATCTGATGCCTTGGAGACATCCTACCCCCATACCCCCTTCCCGAGTTCTTCCAGGGATCATTTGTAATCACTGAAGACCCCTCTATCCTGCCCAGACCCTGCTTTCCAAGTCCACCATATTGGGCTTCTTGACTCTCATCAATGTGATGTGTTCTCCAGCATGACCTCTGTGTCCCTGCTAAAGCCCCATCTAGGGGCTAGAGAGATAGCACGGTGGTAGGGCATTTGCCTTGCAAGCAGCCAATCCAGGATGGACAGTGGTTCGAATCCCGGCATCCCATATGGTCCCCTGTGCCTGTCAGGAGGGATATCTGAGCACAGAGCCAGGAGTAATCCCTGGGCATCGCCAATGGAGCGTACAGTAGGCATCAGTAAATGCTAATTGATAGGCACAAGTAATTGATGGATTATAATGTCAGTATTATCAAGAAGTCAAAACATGCACTTGTGGGCCCGGAGAGATAGCACAGCGGTGTTTGCCTTGCAAGCAGCCAATCCAGGACCAAAGGTGGTTGGTTTGAATCCTGGTGTCCCATATGGTCCCCCGTGCCTGCCAGGAGCTACTTCTGAGCAGACAGCCAGGAGTAACCCCTGAGCACCGCCAGGTGTGGCCCAAAACCCAAAAAACAAAAAAAACATGCACTTGTCTGTTTCACACCATGAGTTTATCATAAGCCCCTCTACAAGCCTTCTCTATGGTCTTCATCAGCACTGGCCACAGAACTGTTTACCCATACATGCTGAGAGTCCAGTACAAAGAGGAGGACATAATAGACCTCAAGACACTGCCAAATGGCTCTGTCTCTTAGCGGCTACCCCAGTTTAAGTTAAGTCTAGAAAAGAGACAGAGAGAATGCACAGAGGACTAGGAATCATTGGAGTCATGCTCAAAAGATATCCTATTGACCTAAAAGAATAGCACAGTGGCGGTGCCAGAGAGATAGCATGGAGATAGAGAGTTTGCCTTGCATGCAGAAGGCCAGTGGTTCAAATCCCGGCATCCCATATGGTCCCCCTGAGCCTGCCAGGAGCGATTTCTGAGCGTAGAGCCAGGAGGAACCCCTGAGTGCCGCCGGGTGTGAGTCAAAAACAAAGCAATATGAAACAAACAAACAAAAAGAATAGCACAGTGGCATAGAAAGCCTGCCTTGCAACTGGAGGGTCATGAATTCAGTCTCTGGAGTGCCCAGAAATATCCTGGCAACTCTGCTTTCTGAAATTCCTGGTGCCACAAGCAATTTCTAGTGCATACCAGCCAGGTGTGCTTGGGCACCAAAGATAGGGTGTGACACAAACACAACTAAAAATATGCCATCACAGTAGCCAAGATAAATATATATAGCAGATAAGGCACTTGTCTTGCATGTGGCTCACTCAGTTTGATACCTGGCATCCCATATGGTACCTTGAGCTCACTGGGAGTGCTCTCTGAGCACAGAACTAGGAGTAGTAATCCCTAAGCACTCTTGGTGTGGTCCAAAACAGCAACAAAAAAATTTTTTTGAAGAAGTGTGACCTTTGCCGAGCATGCCACAATGGGCCCCACGATCATATCTGATGGGTCTCCACTTAGAGTGAACCCAAGTGAGCATGTGTGCAAGCAAAGGAGTGAACTCTGATGACATGTGACCCTCTGCCAGCACCAAAGCTAATAGTGGGAAGCCCCAGCCAAGTGGAGGGCCCCTGGTTACACATCACCCAAGGAAGGGAAGGGGAAAGGAGAGAGAGAGAACAAAAAGAAAAGGAAACATCTGTCTAAACGCCATTTCTTTCATTTTAATGAAGTAGAACCAGCAACTGGCTTCTCATAATTTTCAGGGGGGGAGAAACTGAGATATAGAAATGTTAAGTGACTCTCCCAGTGACACAGCAAATCAATGGAAGAAGGGAAAGATTGTACCTAAACAACCTAGAGATTTTGCCTGAAAGTGCAAACTTCAGCCTGAATGGTCAGAATCACAGCCAAGTTGTCTTGGCACCCACCGCGTAAGTCTCTCTCTTTCTTTCTTCTAAATAACACGGGTGAGGATGAAGCTCCGGATCCAGAGGTTTATTTACCATTCCTCAGCCTGACCTTCCAGAAAGAATGTCACTAAAGAGAAACAATCTTCTAGGGCTCCCAAACCCAGATTTTTCATTGGGATAAATTAGGATTTTAGTCTGAACAGGACAAAAGTGATGCTGACTATCTTCCCTTCAAAGGGGGGTTGGGGAAGCCCTTGAGTTTTTTCTTCCTGTCTGGCAGGAAATCTGAACATGTCACACAAATGTCAGAGCTGAAACTGCATAGCTCTTCTGTTGTTCAACCCATTTTGGATGGCCACTGGGAGAAAACAAAGAAGAACATCCACCTTCATGTGGTGAGGGCTGGGGGCTATTGGAAATGAAAAGCAGGGCTGAGGAAGCAGCTCAAAGGGCAGGAGAGCATGCTAGGCATGAAGGAGCCCTAAGTTTTGTCCCTATCATTATTGGTCCCCTGAGCACCCAGCCAGGTGTAGGCCCCAAGCACTGCACAGAAACAAAATCAACCGAAAGAATGATGAAAGAAGCTGAAAAGTGAAGCAGTAGAAGGAACCCAGGTTTTCCTATCTCAAGAACTGACTTAGTCTTTGAGACAAAAGAAGTCAGGAGCTCTGCTTACAGATTAAATTCCATTCTAACTCATGTCCCAATGTCGAGTTTTCTCATTGTGGAGGAGTGACTTCCATTCCAGCTAAGTGTGCCTTCAGAGGCAGGAGTCTATCTGTCTATCTCTCCATCTTTTCTCTCTCTTTCTCTCATTCTTTCTCTTCTCTCTCTCTTTTTCAAGACCAGCAAACACCCATCATAGAAGGTTCTCCTATTTAAAGAATGAATTAATTAGTAAAACAGTTGCAGAGAAATAACAGGAGATATTGGGGAGAGCTGAAGGAAAATATACCTAACTGTTTCAGAGCTTACTCCTGGCTTTGTGTTCAGAGATTACTCCTAGAGGGGACCGTATGTAGTGCTGGCGATTAAACTGGACTCAACTATTCCAATGAACTTTCTCTCTCCCCCCCCCTTTCCTTCTCATCCTAAAATGATTATGTAAAAAACGTTTGCATCATAACACCTAAAAGTATCTGTATCATCCTGTTGGCCTCTTATATATTCTATGGACAATAAACTGGTGACAATCATTCTAATTCAACTGGAGATGACACAACATGAATGGTGAACTAACTCATTCTCTTGAAATTCAGCCCCACACCTACCTGTGAGCAGGCTCCTAAAATCCTCTGTGCTTCATTTAGTCTCAAACGACCCTAGTGCTGTCCCGTCCACCACTACAGGTATGTGCTTGCATCTGGCAGGGACCTGGGAATTGTAAAGGCAGCCTGTGCCCTCTCAGGGACCAGCTCTGATCCGAGTCTCCACTTCCCTTCCGAGAATAAGTCTTGACTTTCCTCTGAACCAAAGGGGATGTGCCCTGATTCATTGACTGTGTGAACTAAAGATGGTTGAGGTTTCATGGGAGACTATCTTTTCTGGCTCTGATTCTTAGTACCTGTGTCCAACTGAAACAAAAGGGCTCCTTTTGGTGGCCTCAGCATCTTTCTCAGCCCAAATGGGATCATAATTGTGCCTCCATCTTGGGATCAGTAGATTAAATAAAACCTAGACTACATCAGCCTACTATCTGATAACCTCTCCTTGTTGATTATTGTTTATATCTACAAAATGGGGGCCCCTTGGTAGATACTCCATGACTTCTCAGATCTTCTACAAAGAACTTAAGAACTTTGAAGTGGGGGAACAGAGAGATAGTACACATCTTAAGGTATTTGCCTTGCATGTGACCAACCCTAGCTCAATCCTTGTGACCATTTAAGGTTCCCCCCACCAAGCACCACCAGAAGTGATCCCTGAGCATAAAGTGAGTAAGTTCTGAGCACTGCTGGGTATAACCCCCAAACAAAACCAAACAAAAAACAACAAAGAGCTTTGAGGTTGTCATTTGTGTGCTTCCTACATATCTGTCCTGTCAAATTCTTCCCAGATTATAACAAGTTTGAAATCTGGGGAGGGCAGGATGGAGCGGGTAGGACCTGCTCAGGAGTCCCTCAAGTTGCATGATCCCGAGAGAGATCAAACTGATGTAAATGGAACGTAATCCCTCTGCTTAGGCTTGCAAGAGGGAAAGACTAGAAGCTTCTCCAGGGGTTGAGAGGGGGTGAATCTCTTAGGCTCTCTGTTAAATTCCACCCATTAAGTGTGGAGCTAGGAACCTTCCACCAATTTGGGGGTATAACCTAGAAATCTGGGGCTGCTGTTCTTGGGGTTTCTAATGATCCTCCATCAGCTCTTTAGCACATCCCTCAAAATGTAAGTTTTTATGATAAGAAAACTATAATTTCCTATCATTTTTTATAAGAAAACCAGATGGGGCTTGGGAAGATTATCACATAGGGCAACATGTGTTTAAATCAGGTTGCATGTTTAAACTGCCATTGTCGGTTTCCTTAAGGCATATTTTCTTTTCTTTTTTGGGGAGCTGGTGCTTATTTTGGGGCCACACTTGGTGACACTCAGGGCTTATTTTGTCTCTGCACTCAAGGATCATTCCTGGCATGGGGGATTGAATACAAGTTAGGAGCATGCAAGACAAACATTTTACCACTGTACTATCAGAGTTTTACTTTTCAGACTTTTTCTTTTCTCTTCTCTCTTTTACTTTGTTTGTTTAATTTGGCTTCACACCCAGCAATGCTCAGTGGTCACTCCTGAGAATTGGCTCCTGGCAGTGCTTGGGGGAACCATCTGAGGTGTTTGTGGTTGAACTAGGCTCAGCCACGAGCAAGGAAGTTCATTATCCACTGGGCTGTCTCTTTGCACCTTTCACCAGATTTTTATTAATCACAAAATCAGCTGCTTGATAACTTTCTGAGAATCATTTCACTGGACTGATACTGATGTCCTCCTCAAAAATTAATACCCACAACCACATACTGATGAGAGAAAAAGGTTTTTACTAAAAACACTTAATCATGGGTTAAAAAAATTTCAGTAAGTTGGCTGCCCAAACCTTGAGTCAACTAGATCTGGGAAACTTGGTGAGGCCAAAGAGAAAGCTTAATTCCGAGCGGAGCCTCTCTCTTGGCTGGAAACATCAACCCAGGTGCTCCCTCCTAAGCCATCTGCAGTCTGTGATTAGAGGCCCTAATGGCCCTAATGCCTCCAGTGTGGTGTTTAAACCAATAATGCTTCAGAGAAGTGACGGTATGTTTAATAATGGCTTAATGACTGCTCGTGAGATGCAAGGCTTCTGGTTCCTGTTTGCCCTTGATTTACAACCCAGCCCGGGCTGAGGACAGCCAAGAAACCTCCTTTAAGCCCCCAGCGGAAGAGGGAGGTGTTCACACCAGACCTCTCAGATTCCTTTAAAAATTGAGAATTTAAATGAAATACAAATGACGTCTGCCTCCTGGCCCCTCTCACTCATTTCTGGAGCACCAAGAATTAAACACTGGATATGAAAATACAGAAGCAGTACATTGGTTATTTCCACCAAGCTTAGGTAGATGTCGGTTGCTTCTCTTTTCAGGAATTCTTTATCTATCTATCTATCTATCTATCTATCTATCTATCTATCTATCTATCTGTCTGTCTGTCTGTCTGTCTGTCTGTCTGTCTGTCTATCTGTCAATCATCTATTTATCTGGTTTAGAGGGCACATCATTGGTGCTCAGGGCTTACTTCTGGCTCTGTGTTTGGTGGGAGTTACTCTGGCTGATGATTGAGGATCATGCACTGGAAATTGAGCCAGAGGCTCCAAAATACACAGTGTATTCTCGATCTTTTGAGTCATTTCTCCAGCTGCATTTTTGTGTGCTCAGAAATCACTCCTAGAGGTGCTCAGGGAATCATATGGGGTGCCAGGACTATTGGCAAGCTTTCTTCCTTTCTCTTTCTTTCTTTCTTTCTTTCTTTCTTTCTTTCTTTCTTTCTTTCTTTCTTTCTTTCTTTCTTTCTTTCTTTCTTTCTTTCTTTCTTCTTTCTTTCTTTCTTTCTTTCTTTCTTTCTTTCTTTCTTCTTTCTTTTCTTTCTACTTTCTTTCTTTCTTTTTCTTTCCTCTTTCTTTCTCTTTCTTTCTTTCTTTTTCTTTCTTTCCTCTTTCTTTCTCTTTCTTTCTTTCTTTTTTCATTTTTGGATCACACTCGGTGGTGTGGTGGTGTGACTCTACATTCAGGAATTACTCCTGGCTGGCTTGGGGGACCATTTGGGAAATTGAGGCTTGAAGAACCTGAGTTGACTACATGCAAAACAAACACCCATGCAAGACAAATATTGTACTATCACTCTGCCCCCCAAGTAAGCACTTTAACTTTTATACTATGATCTCTCTTTCCAGTTTTAAGCTACTACTAGCCTATCTCAGCTTCCCTTTGTCTGGGGAGCCCCATCAGTCCATGTCCTCTTTCCTCTAAAATGGCAGAGGGTGGCAGCAGTTCTGAGGTCTGAAACTAGACAGTCTCTCTGCAGGGATCCCAGGTCCCCAAAAACCACAAGGACATTTGTCCAGAAAGAACATGCACTCATTCAAAAGCAAAATCCTTTGGTGGTCTTGTCCACCTGCTTCCAGGGTAGTCTCTGCAGCACCCCACTTGACCCCCAGAGTGCCTGAGACTTCCAGTCTCCCTGTTTTCTCTGCTTGCTTAGCTCCAGAGCCAGAACTATCGGGGAGCACAAGAGAAAGTCTCTTTTTAAGGACGGTAAGAAAGGCAGGTCCTACAGTAAATCCAACAGCGCCCATGCTGGGACTGGGGTCTCAGGAGCTGCTCCACCCAACACCATGCCCAGTTTGAGAGAAGAAAGCTTCTCTCCGAGGGAGAAACAGAGACTCCCCAGCTTTCTAAGGAGGTAATTTCTCCGCCTGCGGGAAGGAAGCATGATGAAGGCAAGTCCCAGATCAGTCCTACCATCAATTCTGGATGGTGCCTGGAGACCAGGCCTAAAAGTTTCGGGGGAGGTTGTGTGCTGGGAACTCAAGAGGAGTCCCCACTTGCTTCAATGGCCTCTCCCCCTTTAGGGGCAGGCTCCTACAGAATGGATGCCAAGAGTACTCTAAATAAGGGGCTTCTTCCCAAGGTGGGCAGACAAAAAGGGACCCCCTGATCTGCAAAAGTTTAGGATAAGAGGCTAATAGGGGTGATAGGGGGAGGCCTCCGGGCTGAGAGGGGTTAACCGGCGCTGGATGCACGTGACGTGGATGGTTCCAGCATTAAGTCAGAGGCAAGGCCCCCCTCCCCTGTCCTCCGCCTCCCGCGGCGCGCGCCGCTCCCGGGGGCTCCGCGCCTCCAAACCCAGGTCCCTCCCCTTTGGCGGGCTCTCACAGGCCGCGAGCCCCGGAGCCTCGGCGGCCTAGGCGCCCCAAATCGGAGGCATGGACCCCGATCGCTGTGCGTCCTTCTCCGTGGGGCCCGGACCTGGCCCCTATGCGGCTGCAGGGGACGACTCTCCAGGAGAACCAGGCACCCCCGCCACTGCACCCCATTTGCACCCTGCACCTCCCCGGGGTCCGAGGCTGACCCTTTTCCCCAATTGCGGACCCCTGGAGCCCTACTTCCCCGAGCCCGCCAAGCCGCCCGCCAAGTACCTGCAGCAGGTCCTTGGAGCTGGACCGGCCCTCAACGGCAGCAACTTCTACGAGGGACCCGCGGAAGGTAATGCGGGGTGCGGGGTGCAGCCTATTCAGTTCCTTGACGCTCCTGGGGTGCTTAGGGCCTCTTCCACTCCTTTCCATCTCTGCCTGTCTCTACTTTTGGGGCCCTCGAGGCGAGCGCTCCTTCGAGCTTTGCAAGCGCTGGCCAAGGCCCTCCAAGGCCGGGTGGCCGCAGCAGGCTGCAAACTGGGTGGAACGGCCGGGATGGGCCAAGGGATGGACACCGAGTCGGTTTGGGCTCCTTGAGTCACCCCAAACCCTTGTGTGTGGCCCCAAGACCAGGGGCTTTTGTGTATGGAGCCCCCCAGGGACTGCGGCCTGGCCTCCCCGGGACACTCCATTCCCAGGCCGGGCTTTGCGCACAGCGGGCAGCGCGCAGCCTGTGTACAAGATGCCGGGCAGCAGGTCCAGCTGCATCGGGGCCACAGGGCCAATGCCAGATAACGGTATTTTTATTTGGTTTTGGTTTTGGTTTTTGGTTTTGGGCCACCCCCGGTGACGCTCAGGGGTGACTCCTGGCTATGCGCTCAGAAAACCCTCCTGGTTTGGGGGTCCATATGGGACATTAGGGGATCCAACCAAGGTCTGTCCTAGGTTAGCCCATGCAAGGCAAACACCCTACCGCTTGCACCAACGCTCCGGCTCCCAGATAACGGTTTTCTGATTTCCCAGACTGACCTGGCCTTCACGTTGGTCGGTCGGTCGGAGCATCCCAGCTGGGTCGCCAAGCAGCCCCGACGCCCCGGCGCTGGGGTGTCCGGGAACCGCTGCCCGTGCCTTCCCTGAGGGGTCCCCAAGCTATCCTCCGCGGCTTAGGGGCGCTCGGAGATGGGGGCCCCCAAAGCCGAGCTGTCTCCGCCCGGCTGGCGCCTAGCGGGTCTCTGCGGGGCCTGGGCCCAGCCGGGTGGTGGGAATGTGCCGGGGAGGGTAGAGAGGTGTGCGGGAGGTCAGCGGAGGAAATGAGCGAGTCCTCGGAGCTGCTGCGTGTCTGAACCCTTTAAAAGCGGCTCTCCTGATAAAAACCACAGTTGGGACTTAATGAGAAGCAGTTGCCCTGGCTCCTCTGATCCCCTCCTGCCCTGCCAGGCGACGGCGGCCGGCGCAGCGCCCTGAGCATCGCCGGGGACACAGGTACTTGGGCACCTTGGTCCAGCTTTGCGCGCTCGACTCCCAGCCCTGCACGAAGGAAAGAAAGAAAGAAAAGAAAGGAAAGGAAGGACAGAAAGAAAGAAAGAAAGAAAGAAAGAAAGAAAGAAAGAAAGAAAGAAAGAAAGAAAGAAAGAAAGAAAGAAAGAAAGAAAGAAAGAAAGAAAGAAAGAAAGAAAGAAAGAAGAAAGAAAAGAGAGAGAGAAAGAAAGAAAAAAGAAAGAAAGAAGAGAGAAAGAAAAAAGAAAGAAAGAAAGAAAGAAAGAAAGAAAGAAAGAAAGAAAGAAAGAAAGAAAGAAAGAAAGAAAGAAAGAAAGAAAGAAAGAAAGAAAGAAAGAAAGAAAGCAAGCGAAAGAGCGAGCCTATGGGGCGTTTAAGATCCCTTGGGGATCAAAGTCAGAGAAGGAAAAGTCTCAGAAGAAATGCAAAAGAGGGAGCCGGAGAGATAGCACAGTTGTAGGGAGTTAGCCTTGCACGCAGCCGCTGACCCAGGGACAAATGGTGGTTCAAATCCTGGCATCCCATAGGGTGCCCCCAGCCTGCCAGGAACGATTTCTGAGCGTATAGCCAGGAGTAACCCCTGAGCGCTACCGGGTGTGACCCAAAAACAAAAACAAAAAGAAGAAAAGAAATGCAAAGAAGAGAAAAGAAAAGAAAAGAAAAGAAAAGAAAAGAAAAGAAATGCAAAGAGCGCAAAAGATCACCAAATAGAGGCTGGAGGCCGCAGAGCCGAACTTGCAGCCGGCCAGGGAGAGGAGAGGACTGAGCGAGAGGTAGAGCGCTGCCTCGGCAGGAACGAAGAGAGTCCAGAAAGTGAACGAATGAAAAAAAAAAAAAAGTCAAGAGCCGGCAGAGGATCGGATCGGATAGGACGAAGTGGATCAAGGGAGAAAGCGGCAGAGAACGAAGATGAGATGCAAACGAAAGAAGAAAAGGGGACACCCTAATAGAAGAAAGTGCCAACTCAAAGCAAGCCAGGAGAAAGGAACGAAAGATTCCAGTAAAGGCCCGGGAGAGGTATCGGGGATTGAAAGGCAACGGCCTTCCCAACGACCGAGCCCAGTTCCACTTCAGTCAGACGCTGCTTATGATTCCCAGCACCCCGGGGTGCAGGCAGAGAAAGATTTCGATTAATAGAAACACAGCGGCTCCTCAACAGATTGGTCCTGATTGCTGGGCGGTGGGCCGGCGATCACCCAGGTTTTTATGGCCAGCAGGCCTCGGTGAGCTGCACAACGGAGCCGAGCCACTTAGGGGTCGGTACCAGAGGGTCTCAGGTTATCAGAACCATCAGTCTCTTTGGAGGAAAGTAGCAAGCCAAGTGGGAACTCGCCTTATTTCGCTTTTTTAAAATAACGGACCCTAAAAAAAATAAATAAATAAATAAAACGAATAAAATAACGGACCCTGGGAAGTGCCACTTCAGCCCAGTGAACACGCAGCTGCGTCCCAGCTGCTTCCACACGATGCTCTCCGATACCCCGGCAGGCAGTCAGGGTCTCTGGCCAGGTAGCCCACGCGTGGCCTGTCCCACGTTTGGCCCAGCACGAGGCTCTGGAGCTTCGTCGTTTGCAGAATGTGCGTGCTCTTTGCGGGCTGGGGAAGCGCAAGGGCCCAATTGTGTCCTTGGGCCCAGCTTGGAGGGAGCCCAGAGGGAGCCCAGAGGGGTCCGAGGGGCTCCCTCCCGGAGTGGAGTGGCTGCGAGCAGGAAGAACCGAACCCGAAGCCCTGGAGGAATAGGACAATATGACAATCCCCGGGCGTCCCACCCATGCCGGGAGGCCCAGGGAGATCTCCCCGGCACCGCTGCATGGGATGTGGGGACTTGGACATGCAGCTTCTTTGTGAAGGCCAGTTTTCAGGAGCCCAGGGCGCAGAGAACCCCTCAAATTGCCAGAGACACCCCACGGGCAGCAAAGAAGAAGGAGGCACGGGACCGAAGAGATAGCATGAAGGTAGGGTGTTTGCCTCGCATGCAGAAGGACCGGTGGTTTGAATCCCGGCATCCAATATGGTCCCCAGAGCCTGCCAGGAGCGATTTCTGAGCGTAGAGCCAGGAGGAACCCCTGAGCGCTGTCGGGTGTGACCTAAAAACCAAAACCAAAAAAAAAAAAGAAGAAGGAGGAGGAGGAGGAGGAGGAGGAGGAAACAGTGCATTTGGTGGATGGTGCCTTTGATGGAACTGCAGAAACTGCAGGGCTGATGGGACCACCCGCCGCTGGACTGCCTTAGTGCCCGGGAGCCACTGCCAGCGGTTCGGCAGCTTGCCTGGGATGGGAAAGTGCTGAGAACCGAGTCAGAGTGAGTTAGAGCCGCGCGCGGCCACCTAGAAGGGCTGAGCTGAGCTCCTGATCCCAGCATAACGGTTGTGCGCTCCACGGACACCCAGGAGGAGCCCCTGGATCCCTATCTCTCACAGAAGCACCAACCCTTCTCCACCTTGCACCCCACCGGGCTGCTCCTTCCTGCCCACAGCAACGACTACCTATGCTAAGTCCTGTACAGCTTCAGTCTTTCTTTCCCTGTGACCTTCAGTTCTGTAGCTGCAGCGGGTGGGGGATGGCGCGTGGGGGGCTTCTTGTGTTGCCTGACCTGGTCCTGCGCCTTTTGATCCAACTCCCTCACTGGACTCTGGTTGGCCCGCACCTCCAGACATTGTTAGGCACTCTTGGAGGCATACCTCTGTTCTCTGAAGAAAGAAATGCCTCTGCCCCACTCGAGGCAGATTAAGGAAGGAGGTGGAGGCAGAGACCAGGGGAGACAGCTCCAGTTCCAGGCACAGCCAGAGCTGAAGTCAGTGGGCTTGCCCGTGAAGGTGTGTGTGGCGTGAGCATTTGTACTGCGAAGTCCCCCCTCCCCATCCCTGCTTCCATTCTTGGAGTGTTTATGATGAAGTTTCAGAAGTAGGAGTGTAGGGGAGCCCGTCCAGGACCCTGTCTCTTCTTCTGGACAGACTTTATTGGGAGAAACAACCTGTCCAGAATTTTGGGGAGCCATCTACAGTGATGCAGATGCTCCCCAAGACCCTATCCTGTATACAGTCTTACCCTTTTTCTGCCTAGAGTCCTACAGGACTTCTCTAGAACCTCAGAATTCCTGCTTCTGCCCAGATTTGCAGTCTATGAAGAACATTCCAGAGTCTGGGATGGTTTTCAGTTCTCAGGTTCCATTTTGATCCCAAGTTTCTACCACATGAAAGTACCCTTAGAACCAGAAAGCATGGGGGCAGGGCTGGAGAGATAGCATGGAGATAGGGCATTTGCCTTGCATGCAGAAGGTCGGTGGTTCAAATCCGGACATCCCATATGGTCCCCCAAGCCTGCCAGGAGTGATTCCTTTTTTTTTTTTTTTTTTTTTTTGGTTTTTGGGCCACACCCTGCGATGCTCAGGGGTTACTCCTGGCTGTCTGCTCAGAAATAGCTCCTGGCAGGCACGGGGGACCATATGGGACACCGGGATTTGAACCAATCACCTTTGGTCCTGGATCGGCTGCTTGCAAGGCAAAGCCACTGTGCTATCTCTCCGGGCCCCAGGAGTGATTTCTGAGCGTAGAGCCAGGAGTAACCCTGAGCACTGCCGGGTGTAACCCAAAAACCAAAAAAAAGAAAAAGAAAGAAAGCATGGGGTGGGGACTGGATGCCTTCTGGTGACCCCCACTGTCATCCCCAAAAAAACCCCCAGGCTGAGGAACTTAATTCAGAGCCTGGGTTTTCCTGGGAAGTCAATGACCCTCTCTTGATGAAGACAGTCTTTGCCTTCTCATCCTCCACATCACAGACTGGCAGAAAACCCTGTGCCCCAGATAAGCGCTGGGTCCTAACACCATGGCACTCAGGAAGGAGATCCTGGTACAAGAGGCCAGGCCCCCTCTGAAGATGGTGGGGGTGGGGCCAGGAAAGGGGCTGTGAGTGGTGGGGGGCATCTTCCTGGCGCCCAGGCTAACTGTTGAGAACAGATTTCATGCTGACTCTGCTGGGGGTGCTTGCCAGAGGGAAGAGACTTGGAGAGGACATTTGAGGTGACCTATTTTCACCACTCCCCAATCCCTACCTCCCACCCCCACCCTTGCTTCTAAGGGGAAATTTATAGGGTGGGCTGCTGGGAACTGATCCCAGCCCAGCGGGTCCCCATCTCCACCATGGGGACTCCGGAGAGCTGTCAGAAACTCCAGGAGAAGTGGTTATGAGGCTGTGGTGATGAAGTTGGGGCCTGTGCTCTGTGCTAACAGGGGCCCCCACTCCCACCCCACCCAGCAGACTCTCCCCCAAGCCCAGCCTGTCTCTTACAATCTTGGGGGGCGTTAGACCACAGCTCTTGGAAGCTTCTTCGCCCCGGCTTGCTTCATACCTCAGGGCTAGGGGAGGAGATTTGACCTGACTCCAAGACTTTCAGAGAATGAGATCTAGTAAGACCAACCAAAGGGGCCCTATTCGGGCTGGCTTGGGTCTAACACACACATGGAGATGCTAAAACATGAGAGTCAAGGCCTGGAGAGTGGAGGACAAGTGGGTGCTTCCTGGCAGGGGTTGTTGTGGGGAGCCAACCCCCCCCCCACATCCCAGAGTTTGGTTCTGCCACGGTGGCGCCAATCCTGGCACCTCCACACCCTGGGGGATGCTCTGCCACAGAGCAAGCACTTCCCCGAAATGAACCCCCCTCTGTCCTGGCCCGGAGGATCCACCCAGACCACAGAGCACACAGCTCCCCAGGGTCCCCTCCCCAGCTGGAGGTACAGCACGAAGGCTCTCATGGAGGGTGACTGTCTAGAAAGGAAGGGGGATGGAACGAGGCGTCAACTTCCCCTCACCCCATTCCACTCACAACCCCCCCCCTTCCGCTCTCACCCTCCTTTCTGTGTTTTCCATTGCAGCTGAGGAGAAGGCTGCCAAAGCTGCCAGCTTCCCCCAGTTACCCTTGGACTGCCGAGGGGGCCCAAGGGACGGACCCTCCTCAAACTTGCAGGGCTCCCCAGGCCCCTGCCTGGCCAGTCTGCGTGTCCCCTTGTCACCAGGACTCCCTGACTCGATGGAGTTAGTCAAGAACAAGAGCAAGAAGCGCCGTAACCGCACAACCTTCAGCACATTCCAGCTGGAGGAACTGGAGAAAGTTTTCCAGAAAACCCATTACCCTGATGTGTATGCCCGTGAGCAGCTGGCTCTGCGCACAGACCTGACGGAGGCCCGAGTTCAGGTGAGGCACCCCAGCCCGCAGGGCTCTCGATCCTCCTTACCTCGGGAAGTGGAATGGGGAGGCCCTCCTCCCACAGGCTGCCAGTCATGGGGGAACCTGATGCTGCCTTGGGCCTGACAGTCCTAGCTCTGCCTCCCTCTCCCTCAGCTTAGGAAGAGAGTGATAGTGTCATCTTTTTTATTTATTTATTTATTTATTTTTTGGTTTTTGGATCATACATACCCGGCAGCTCTCAGGGGTTCCTTCTGGCTTTATGCTCAGAAATTGCTCCTGGCAGGCTTGGGGGACCGTATGTGATGCCGGGATTCGAACCACCGTCCTTCTGCATGCAAGGCAAATGCCCTACCTCCATGCTATCTCTCTGGCCTGATAGTGTCATCTTTTTTTTGGGTGGGGGGGAGGTGTTGCTGAATCTTTGAAACTTGCTGATGCTGACAATGAAAAAGATTCACTGTGCAGGAAGAGTGAGACAGGAAGGCTCCGAGGAAAATTGGTAGCCTGAAAATCCAGAAAGGGGTGGGGTGACTGAGCTAGTAACCAATTAGGCTGGAGCCGTCTTAGCATAGTCTTGCTCTCGAATGCATGCTCCGGAAGCAGGGCAGAGGACTGAGACTTGGGCTACTGAGGGGACCTCAGAGCAGATTTACCCCCAACCATAGAGGACTTGGAGCAAAAGCAGAGCTCATGACAGCTACCCTGTGCAATACTTTCCAGAACTTTGTGGGGAGGCCATAAAGGCACTGACTGGCCAAACTCAGGCAGGCAAAAAGCCATTTTGTAGAGGCAGCCCACAGCAGAACTCAGCCTGGGCACCAGGCACTGGGACTCTTTTCCCCTTCTCTGTGGGGTCCTGGCATGCCGTTCAAGTGGTACCCAGAAGAGACTACCATCAGTGGACCCTCTTGCCTTCTGGCCCAGTATTCAAAATTCCCCTCCCTCCACGATGGGTCGAGAACTGAGTTTAGCTGGCCACAGACACCTGTATTTATGGGGCATGTGTCCCAATCTTCTTAGCCTTCAGACCCTGGCATAATGGGGTCTGCGAATGCCCCAGGTTTGGAAGCTGCCCTAGAGTTTGAATGTTTCCTCTATCAGAAGAGGAAAAGCTTACATGGGGCAGGTACAGAGGCCGGGCCTTTGGGAGGGTAGAGGAGAGTGTGGGCTGTTCTGGCTGTCTGGCCACAGGACAGAGAATAAAGAAGACAGGACAAGGCTAGAGAGATAACGTGGAGGTAGGGCATATGCCTTGCATGCAGAAGGATGATGATTCAAATACCAGCATCCTATATGGTCCCTCGAGCCTGCCAGGAGCGATTTCTGAGCGTAGAACCAGGAGTAACCCTTGAGTGCTTCTGGGAGTGACTCAAAAACAAAACAACAACAACAAAAAAAAAAACAGGACAGGCAGCTGGGTAAATGGTAGCCTCTGCTCTGGCCTGGACAGGCCATGCACACACTTGTCTAGGGTCTGGGGAGTGGGCAGGCCCCTTCTTATGTGCCAGGGCCCTGCTTCTTACACAAATAGAGACAGCCACAATGAAGTGGGGTGTGTGAGCACACACACACACACACACACACACACACACACACACACACACACACACAGACGTCCTTCTATCCTGATTCCCTCCTACATCCCTAAAAAGCAGGTAGATTGTTTGGTTTGGTTTCATTTGGTTTTGATAGTACCAATGTCTTGCCTAGAGTCTGACAGATTTATTTATTCAATGAAAATGTTATCTTAGGCATTGTGATTTACACTATTGATAATGGCAGTGTTTCATAGGTTTCATACCTAAAGGATTCCAGCACCGCATCCTTCACTGGAGTGCCCACTTCCCTCCACCATTGCCCCAGTGTTCTCCCTCATTTTATTCCACCAATTCCTTGCAGTGATAAACTTTCTCCTAAAGCTTTCTCCAGTCACTTAATTATTAAAAGATAGAGGGGCCAGAGGGACAGCACAGTGGTAAGGTATTTGCTTTGCATGTGGTCAACCTGGGGTGGACTCTGATTCAATCCCCAGCATCTCATATGGTCCCGAGCCTGCCAGGAGCGATTTCTGAGCACAGAGCCAGGACTAACTCGTGAGTGCCGCTGGGTGTGGCCCCCCCCCCAAAACAAATAAAAAAAAAAGGTAAAGCAATAAAAAATAAAAATGAGGGCCTGGAGAGATAGCATGGCGGCGTTTGCCTTGCAAGCAGCCGATCCAGGACCAAAGGTGGTTGGTTCGAATCCCGGTGTCCCATATGGTCCCCCGTGCCTGCCAGGAGCTATTTCTGAGCAGACAGCCAGGAGTAACCCCTGAGCAACGCTGGGTGTGGCCCAAAAACAAAAAACAAAAAAAAAAAAAAAAAGAAAAAAGAAAAATGAAGGTGCTGGAAAAAAAAAAAAAAGGAGCCAGAGAGATAGCACAGTGGTAAGGTGTTTGCCTTACACGCGGCCAATACAGGACAGACAATACAGGACGGACCCCAGTTTGAATCCCGGAATTCCATATGTTCCCCCAAGTCTGCCAGAAGTGACTTCTGAGTGCAGAGCCAGGAGCAACCACTGAGCATCACCAGGTGTGACTCAAAAACAAACAAAACCCCCCCAAAATGATGGTGCTGGAGTAATAGCATAGTGGGCTCGATCCCTGGCATCCCATATGATCTCTAGGCTGCCAGGAGTGATATCTGAGCTCAGAGACAGGAGTAACCCCTGAACGCCACTGGGTGTGGCCCCCATTTATTAAACTATAAAATCATAAACTGCACACACTACCACATACAAATGTCATAGTCATAGGCATATGCCAAACCCAACGTGTGCAGCCCAGACAGCCAAGTGTCCCACGTGAAGGGCAGAGACCCTATGAATAAGACAACAATGATAGGAAGTGGCAAGTACAAGGAGAGCTCCAGGTATTCGGGGAGTCTAGTGGAAGGTGCCCAGAGCAGATTTGCCTGTAATGGTGGTGGTGGGGTGCAGATTCAAAACAACAAGGCAGCAGGGTCTGCCCTGGGCAAGTTGGGGAGCAGAAAAAGGGAGACCAAGCTGTGGACTGGAGATGAGGTACGAGGAGGCTGAGCTCAGGCTGACTTTCAGGGAGCCCCAATGACCTGGGCAGGAGGAAGACTGGAATAGACCCACCAGCCCTCAGCTCTCCCATGCCACGAAGCGGGTAGGCTAGAAAGGGGTGACACCAGAGCCTTCATTCTCCCCAGGGGAAAGTAGCCAGGGCCCTCAGGGCCACAGACTCCTGCATGGCTAGACTGGAAAGCCAGACAGTGTGACTCAGCCTGGTAGTGGAAGGAAGCAGCAAGAAGGTTCCATGGGGCCCATAAACTCTCAAGTCTGGACCTTCCTTCAGGCCTTCCCAGGGCACTGAAAATAGTGTAGATTTTTTTTCTTTTTTCTGCTTTTTTGGTTTTTGGGCCACCCCTGGTGACTCAGGGGTTACTCCTGGCTATGTGCTCAGAAATCACTTCTGGCTTGGGGGACTATATGGGACACCGGGGGATCGAACCACAGTCCATCCTAGGTTAACACATGCAAGGCAAACACCCTACCTCTTGCGCCACCGCTCTGGCCCCTGAAAACTGTAGATTTCTAAGTTCTATGATTCAAAACCCTCCAGTGTTTTTCAGCGGCTGAAAAACAAGGACAGAAGCGAGGCTCTGTCCTTGCATGTGATGATGGCCACCCAAGCACAGCCACACCACCCAGGGTTACCCCTGAGATCAGAGCCAGGAATAGTCCCAAACCTTCCCCTCCCACACCCCCCAGTAGCTGCCTCTGCTGCAGGAACTGCCTCAGGATTGCTTTAACTTCTCTCTGGGGGCAGGTCTGGTTCCAGAACCGCAGAGCCAAGTGGCGGAAGCGTGAGCGGTATGGTAAGGTGCAGGAGGGGCGAAACCCTTTCACGTCAGCCTACAACATCTCTGTGCTGCCCCGCACGGACAGTCACCCCCAGGTGAGAGTCCTCCATGGGGACTGCTTTGGGTTCTGTGGTCCCTGGCTCAACTCCTCCTCCCAGTGATAAATGAAAGCGCTTATGGAGAAAGCTGGTGCATAAGGACCACCAGAGGATTTTATGGGGAGCAGGGGCTTCCTGACATGTCAAAGTCAGAGTTGGGGGGAAGGAAGGGGGCAAAGAGGAGACTTCTGGGAAGTTTAAGGGCAGAGCAGAGCATCCCTGGGGCTGAGGAGCTCAGCCTGGGGTCCATGACACTTTTCTCTCTTTGCAGTTGCAGAACTCCCTGTGGCCCAGCCCAGGATCTGGGAGCCCCGGGGGTCCTTGCCTCATGTCTCCAGAGGGCATTCCCTCCCCATGCATGTCTCCATACTCTCACTCTCATGGAAACATGGCGAGCTTCATGGGGGTACCAGCCTCCCCCAGAGCCCATCCCGGCGTCTACTCCCTCCATGGTTTTTCCCCTGCCCTGAGCAGCCACAGCTTTGAGCCTTCCCCGGACAGCGACTATAAGTCTCCCAGCCTCGTCTCGCTCAGGGTGAAACCCAAGGAACCACCCGGCCTGCTGAACTGGACAACGTGAGCTAACGTGGCAGTGTGGACTTGTGGGCTAAGCTGCTCGCCCGGCCCCTCTCCTGTGCCCCGCTGCTGCTCCCGCCCCACCCCTGCCTGGATGCCAGAGAGTCTGAACACACCTCTGCTCCCCAGCCCCAGATGGTTCCTGGAGGCCCGGGCTGAACAGCAGGGACCCTCTGCCTCCCACTAGCAACCAGCCGCAGAGCAAGGCGGGGCTGCCCAGGAGAAAGGGGCTTCAAAGCATTCCTGCCACACACTGGTTCTCCTCCAAAACTCCAGGCTGGGGGAAGGCTTGATCCACCCTTGCTGGTCACCCCAAAGGCTGAAACAGCTCTCTGATGGGCTCCTGGAGGGAACTCAGGAACAGCATGAGCGCCTAATGCCTTAAAACTCCCGGGCCTGCACAGGACTGACTGCACTTGTTCCGGCTGCCACCAGAGGGCAAGCACCCAACGGACTGGCAGCAGCACTGGTTTGAAAGGAGGTGCCCATATAGGCTGCGTTGTCACCCTCCTTCCTTGTTGTCCCACCTCAAACATGATATGGAGTCAGCTCCTCCTTATGAGGACAGAAATCCCATTAGAAATCAACAAATATTTCCATGGGATCAGGTCAGAGCTATGTTGTCGGACTATCAAGGCCTCATTAACTAATCCATCCATTGGACATTGGTAAGAATAAAAAGAGCTTTACAGACTGAGTCCCCTGAGCCCACTATTTTGTCCTTGTTTTGTTTTGAGGCCACACCCGGTAGTGCTCAGGAATCCCTCCTGGTGGGCTCAGGGGACCATGTGGAGTGCCAGAGATTGAACCCAAGTTGGCCTTGTGCAAGGCAAATGCCCTACCTGATGCCCCGTGACCCCACTTTTATGTAAAACAACCAACAACAATAACAAAAATCACTGCCCATCAAAATAAAGGTGGCACTATTTTTCAGATCAGTGACCTGTCAGGCATGGAACCGTGAAGTTGGTCTGTGCAAGGACCTGGAAGTTAGAAGTGCTCTGGCTTCACTGTCTGGTAGTAATGATGCTAAGATGGCAGAGTTATAGGAAGGGAAAGTTCGAGAAGGAAGGGGCCTGGGCAAGCTGAGATTGGAACTTAAAAACCATGGGGAAAAGTGGGATGAAAGTCTGGGGGGCCCACTAATTGATCTGAGCTCTCAGTGCACCGGGATCCCAGAATGGCGGGGGTGGGGCAGCTGCTTCCCCCTCCCTCCCCCAGACAGTCCTCTGAGACTGTGTAAGTAGTGGGGGCAGAGACAAAAGCCAGGACTCTCCTTTCTTGTGGTTTCAGAGTATTACCCATTCTAGCCTTCACCCCCACTTTCTGCCTTATCTCTGCAGCTGGGAAGACAGGGGGAAAAAAAACCCTAACCAAGCCTGTGCCTCCCACCCTCCCTGTAAGCACAACCATATTGCAGGAGCTCAGCCTCCCCCAGCCTGTACCTCCTCTTCCAGGCACAAACAGCCCAACACACACAGACACACACACACACTCCCCCAGCCTGTCTCTCTCTCTCTCTCTCTCTCTCTCTCTCACACACACACACACACACACACACACACACACACACACACACACACACACACACACACACACACACACACACACACAACACAGCTCTCAGGGCTGTGCGGGCTCCTATCTTCCTCTCCCATCAATCAGGAGCACAGCTTCCCTAGTTTCCTCTGGAAATTGGGGCCCAGTGTGAGCCTATATGGTACTGTGGGTAGGAAGAGCCCAGGTAGCAGAGAAAGACACTTTCTGCTCCCTCTCGAACAGAGCTACCACGCTGGGCCATGAGAATGAATGTGGTGGCTGGAAGATGGCTCAAAGTGCCTAAGGAGAGGCTACTCATGCAGGAGGCATAGGTTCCATCCCTGTACTGCAAGTTCCCCCAAACACCCTGGGAATAACGCAAGCATGGAGCTGGGAGTGATGCCGAACACACACAAAAATATCCTAATACCCTAAAAAGGAAAGTTAACGAGGGTCAGAGATAGAAAAGGATTAAGGCCCTGAATCTAAATGTAGGTGACCCTAGTTTGATCCCCAGCACCCCATATGGTCCTTAAGAGTCCCACCTGGGGAGATCCCTGTATAGACAGTCGGGAGTAAACCCTCAGTACTGCCAGCTGTTGTTCCAAAATAAAAAATTAAAACAAACAAAATAGGAAGCCAATCTTCCACTTGGGTCTTCCTCATCCATGAACTGGGCAGCAGAATGTCAGACTTTCTATTTCAGCATATTTGTTTGTTTGTTTTCGTTTTTGGGTCAGCCGCAGCGCTCAGGGGTTACTCCTAGCTCTACGCTCAGAAATTGCTCCTGGCAGGCTTGGGGGACCATATGGGACGCCGGAATTCGAACCATCGTCCTTCTGCATGTAAGGCAAACACCCTACCTTCATGCTATCTTTAGGGCCCTATGTCAGCATATTTGATCTCAGGCAGTTAATACTGACTGCTTCTCCTGCTGTGGCACCAAATTGGACACCAGAGGGATAAGCCCAAAGGTCTCTCCACTCAGAGGTATAGAGGGAACAGGCTATGGAAGCCAGAGCAAAGGAAGTAAGTACAAGGGGGTGCCGAGGAGGTCCAGACTGAGGGGGAGAGGCAGCCCTGTGTGGAGGAAGGCCGGGGCGGGCAGAGGGGGGGAATGACACAGTGAGGCCAGAGCCCAAATACTGGCTCCCATCCAGGGGCATCTGCCCACAGCTCATATTTTTCTGTCCATTGACAGCTAAATGAAGAGAAAGCGAACTTCATGACTGCCTGCTTCACACATAATAAATATGAATGGGCATTTCAGAGCCTGTTCCTGGGATTATCTGTGAGCTGATGGCTTCTCCCACTGATGGGCCATCCCGCCAGTCTGTCCCCTGGCCTTCCACCTGCTTCCCATTAGTCCCCTACTCAATCCCGGCTTCCTTTGCTCCCCCACTCCCAAGGCCCTCACCTCTGAGACAGTCCCTAGGTCTCTAGGTACCCCAGTCTTGCTCCAGAAGTGACCTTAGGCTCCTGCTGAGGCCATGCTCCTGCATGTTCCTAACTTCTGGAAAAATTAAAGGGGTGCCCTCCCTGGAATCCCATGTGAAAAGGAGCTGCTAGTGGTCTCTCTTGGCCTCAGCAAGA
Organism: Suncus etruscus; assembly: GCF_024139225.1. Classification (NCBI taxonomy): domain Eukaryota; kingdom Metazoa; phylum Chordata; class Mammalia; order Eulipotyphla; family Soricidae; genus Suncus; species Suncus etruscus. Next base: position 28,658,107 of record NC_064866.1, on the reverse strand, counting down.
TCTAGCACGCCCAATTCCAGAGCCCTAAATCTCGGAGCTGGCAGGGGCACAGGAGAGCTTGAGGGTCCCAGTCCAGGCTTAGTCTCGGACCAGCACTGAGAAATGCTTCTCATTAGAAGCACTCAATCTTCCCTCCGTTTCCCTGGGTTGACACATTAACATGAGTTACAGCCCTGCAGTGCCGACCTCTGCAGCCCCAGAGGAATGGAGCTCTGCATAGCCCGTAGCCAGTATTCCCTGCTTGGCCGGCCCCACCAAGTCAGGAGAGCAACCCTCTTTGTTACTGCTGTCGCAGCCTCCCACCTCCCCACCCTACTGGACTCTAAGGGTCCCCTTGGGATCTGGGAGGTCCTGCAGACAGCTGTCTCCACTCCTACGGTATAACTATTCTCCTGTGCTCTCGGGGCTCTCTATCCTACTGGGCACTTGCTCATGCTGCAGCGTGGGTGGTGCCCTGCCCACCTGCTTGCCCAGGGAGGGCCCAGCCTGGAGTAGGCATTTAAGGGGCGGGAGCAAGGCTACCGCTGAGTGGCTGATTAGACTCAGAGCAGTATGCCAGGGATGCAAAGTCGAACAGTGAAAAAGGTGGTTCAAAATTCTGGAAGGGGCCTGTTTTGTAGGTACAATGCTTAGAGAGGCAGAGACAGAAAAGCCATTAGAAATAGAAAGAGGTGCTGCCATGTGTGGCATCATGTGCCCGTATCTGTGTGAGCACAGCTCAGGGAGAGACTCAGGTTGAGGCTGAGGGGGGAGGCTGCTTGTGGGGCCCAGCAAGGGCTCAGCCAAGGTCAAATCTGAGTGGTCAGCTAGGCTCCTGATGCAAGTGATTTGTCAAGAAACACACAGGAGCGAATACCAAGTCTAACCAATGGTGAATCAATGAGCAAGGAGACCAGGCCTCCAGCGTGATGACCCCAAGCCAAGTACCAGGATCCTATGTTAAGACTAGAGTGGTTCCTGCCAGACTGGGAGAAAGCACAGTGGCAAGTGCCATCAGGGGGATAAGGGTGCAATCTGGCAGGGATAAGCAGTGACCAATACCATGCAGGCAAGAAAACTGACTGGAGTAGAGATAATAAAAGGGAGAGTACAGAACTAGTACTTGCCCTGTATTGCCCACGGATCATGGTTCAATCCCTTGGCAGCACAGATGGTCTCCGAGCACTTCCAAGAATAGCCTCTGAACACTGCTACGCATGGTCCATGACTCCACCCTCCTTGCTCCCCAAAAAGAAAAGTCATAGAGCTGGAGGAGACATATCAGGGACTGCACTTTCTATGGCCAAGGCAATGTGAATTGGTTTTGCTTCCTTTTAATGTAAACAGAATACACAAACACATTCATAGCCCAACAGGACACAAGAGAATAACATATTTATATATAGATATTTACAGACCTCGCAAACCAAGAGGATAAATGGCACCTCTAACTTTCCATCCTAGTCCCACTGCTCCAAGTTAAAGGAAACTGAACCAGGGCCTGGGAGGGCGGTATCTCAACTCGCAAAGCACATAAAGTACGCCTAAGATGCCAATTTCCTGGCCTTCACCTGGCTGGCTGGCTGACCTACAAGGACTTGGGTGTCTCAAGAAGTCCCCAGCCCAAGCTAGTATTCCCTGACCTTGGAGAAAAGAAAGACGAGAAATAAGTAAACCACCAGGTCCAAGAAAGGGAGTGAAGAAAACTCCCGGGCAGAGATGACTGCTCCCGAGCAGAACTAGGTTCTCCGGCCAAACCTGGGCTCACCAGCAAGCCCAGGAGCAGCGATGGAGGGCACCATGAGGCCGTGCTGCCACCTGCAGGGTGTCTCGGGGACTGCAGCAGTCAGCACAGGCCCATGGTACCCACCCGGAGCACACCCTGCTTTCCTTCCTAGTTCCCTGGACAGAAGTTCACTGCAGCAGTTCTTCCCAGGAGATGGGCTTGGAGAAGACCTCCCTTTCCAACCAGAGGTCATAGTTCATCTGGAAGTCCTCAGGTAAGTCCACCCGCTGCCCTAGGACGCTCTGCAGGCAGTTGTCCACAGGGAGGAAGTCGGGGTTGCTGTGTGCACGGTCGTAACGCCGGGCATTGAAGCGCTCAATGTTGGCACGGAGGGCACACTCCTCTGCCTGGAAGTCCCAAGGCCGGGCATCAAGATCTGGGATAATACAGGGAGACACCGTTAAGAGCAATGGTATTAATGTCATTAAGGGCACGCGAGGGTAGCTTCCATGGATCCACTGACCAACTGGCCTCAGTATGTGACCATCAAGAGGCAGCAGGTGCTCACAGGGCATTTGCCATGATCTCAGTTCTCTGGAATTCATGACCCCACAGACTCCCTGGACGCCAACAGGCCCTCATTGCTCATTCTCTCGATTCCCTAACCAGGACTGGGCACCCGGGTTTGGCACACATACATGCACAGGGCCACCGGACCATGGTCTGGGTGTCAGGAAGTGTGACAGTGTGAGAATGCAGCCTGAGAGGGTGGATGGGTAGCACGCCACCAGCAGAACAATCAGGGGCACTGAAGGAACAAAATGGGAGCAGCTGGATCCTTTGCATGTGCTGAGGGAGTTATGTGTCTGAAAGTGTAAGGTCAACGAGGCTGAACCGAGAAGCTAGGACAAGCTTTGTTCAAGGACCTGGTACTTGCTCTGAGGGAGAGCACAGCTAATGGAAATTGCATTCCGGGGGAACTGAAAAGAACAAGGGGCTGGGAGTAGGACACTTCCGGTAGCAGGAAGCCCTGGGAACAGTGGAATGGGGATGTGAGTGGCCGGAAGAAGGGTCACTGTGGTGGGAGAGAAAGAAGGGATGAGAGCCTCCTGAGACTTTCCAGAAAAGGGCTGGCTGAAAGAAAACACAGCAGGCAGCAGGGGATGGAGGTACACCCGGGCAGGGGCCAGAGCCCATCCTGGTTCTAGAGAAGCAGGAACTGGGCTCTCCCAAGCTCTGTGGAGAGGACTTGGACAGAGTAAGACAGGGAGGAAGACAGGGAGGGACTCTCCACCCTAGACACACACAGCTACGGTCCCCTTGTTCCCAGCCTCACCATTGCCGTAGGCCCAGTCATCGTTGAGCCGGTGCCGCACCTTCTGGTAGATGGCAGACATGGTCTTCATGTTGCTTTTCCGCCACTGCCGGCCCAAATATTTGGTCTGCACCTTGAGCAGCTTCAGCACGTACAGCTGCATCATGGCCTGCTTCACCTTCAGGGCCCGCTTCAGGATGGGGGCCGACTTGAACACCACCAGCATCTGAGCAGGTCCGAGACCACCAGAGTAGGCAGAAATAGAAGGTCCATATCACCCCTTGCTTCTCAGGCTCAGTTAAGCTCACCACATTCCCTTTCCCTATACAGGCCAAATCAGTAGCAGCACCCCCTAGGGCTGGAACAAGAGTACAGGGGGCAGGGCTCCCAAGATAGACACTCAGTGGGGAAAGGAGGCTTGGGGTCAGGGAAGAGGGAAAGTGATGGAGAGATGGGGTTGGAGTGATAGCATAGTGGTTAAGGTGCTTGCCAACCTGGCATCCCATATGATTCCCTGAGACCATCAGGAGTGTAGAGCTAGAAGTATCCCCAGAGTACCTCTGGTTGTGGCCCCCCAACAACAAAACTCTCAACAGCACCCCAGTGCCAACAAGGATCATCAGCTAGCCTATTCTTGAGTCATTTTGGAATTCAAAGCAGCCAGCAGTTTCCACAGGCGAAATGTGTCTGTGTGCATTGGCATCCGATTTCAGAAGTGCTATGGACCTCCCCAGACCTGGGCCAGAACTAACAGTCAGAGGCTGTTGGGAAACTTCCTCTCCAAGTGGAGACTTGTCTCAGTCAAGGCTGAGCCTCATGTAGCCTCCAGTTCAATGACCCAAGACCTAGAGTAGCCTTTGAGTGCAGGGTTATGGCCGAAGCACTATACAAGTAGCACAACCTTGGGGACTCCTTGAGTTCCTGTGAGGGAGACATCCTGAGGAGGGGTTCGAGGCTGAGCACTGAGTGTGCCGACTCACCATCGTCCTGGAGTGCTTCCACTTAGTCAGCTTGTTCAAGATCCGCAGCAGATTGATACAGGAAAAGAGGTTCCTCCAGCAAAACTGGTTATTGTCCCCCGCTTCCTGCCAGGAAAGCCAGAACCCTTACAATGGTCATGTGGAGATACAGAGCTCTATCCACGCCATCCCGAACTGCTGGATGCCTTCACAGCAGTACTGGGGGGGGGGGGTTTTATGCTAGTAGCTGGGGGGCTATCTATACATTTTAGTGTCTGGTGCCAAGCTCAAACCTAGGTCGCACTCACTGAAGGCATGTGTTGTCACTGAACCACAAGGTGGGCCCCCTACAACTGTCCTGCAGGAAACGTGGAGCACAAGTGTCTCAGTCTCCTGGGAAACCGAGAGCTGGCCCTTTACATAGAAAAGGAAGCAACCTCAGCAGGCAAGCTCTGAAGACCACACTGCCAAGGAGCAAACTCATACTTCCAACATTCCGTTCTGCATTCTGCAAGCCCCTCACAGGGTGGCCTCTGTGCCCTGCAGCTCCCAGTCAGCAGGCCCATGCCTCTGGGAAGATGCTCCTGAGGGGGCCAGCTGGGGAACAGGCCACTCACCAGGCTCTCAGCAGTCAGCTCGGGCAACTCGTGCACCACACAGTGGGGGTAATCCAGGACGGAAATGCTGTGGAGGGGAAGAGGCCCAGGAATGTCAGGGAACAGGCAGGCTCTAGAGAGTTAGGAAGGGGATGGAGCAACTCCCACACTTGAGAAGCAAAAGTAAGGCTCTCTTTGTCTGCATCCCTATTTCCTGCAGCTCTAAGGTAGAAAACATCTGCTACTAAGCATCATGAAAGAAGGACACAGCACTGGAGACTGGGCTAAGCTTTCAGCCGTGCACTGTCACTAGTCTAACTAGTCTCGAATGTGCCACATGCATCCTCACATCGTTCGCTACCCCGTAGCTCAATGCTTCGCAGGGGCCGGCAGTAGGGCTGACCAGGATCAGGGGGAAAAATATGTGGGAAGAGAAGCAGAGAACCCCGCATGCAGCCACACCCTCCTTTCCACCGGGATCCCTCATGCTCATCACCTGTTCTTGGCAGTGATGTATGACATGATGTTCTGGTTGAAGAACTTGAGGATCAAAGGGATGCAGTTGGCAAACACCAGATGCTGAGCCATGTACTCAAACTGAAACCAACGGAAGGACAATGAGCACCGGGGCAGTGCACCCTCTCTCCGAGGGAGGCCAGGCCTGGCTGGAGGACTGTGCCTCGGGACATTCTAGCAGAGGAGTAGCACTGCTCAGACCCGTGGACAGGAAGGCAGGTCCTGCAGGTACCTGGTACACATGGTTCAACTTAAAGTGCTTGAGCAGCAGCAGCAGGACGGCAGAAATGGCCTTAACGATGACTTCTTTGTGACGGTTCACATCCACTCCCAGCTTCATGCTTTGCAGCACTGTGGTTCTGAAAACACAAGGACCAGGCCGAGCTGTGTCATGCACAGGCAGCACCTACGTAGAGGATTCCTAGCAGCAGCAACTGTCCTCTCACAGTGAAGTCTCCTCTGCTCTGTTCCCCCTCTACCCCAATGATCATCACAGCTTCGGGGTCCTCCAACCCACCTTCCAAGCAATCCAGCTTGATACTTTCTTCTTTCCCATGAAACCCAAAGGAATGCTTTTCCTATTTTTCTCCAAAAATATCTCCTGAAAACTTCTGCTACTCTACAAGGATGGAAGGCAGAGCCCTCTGAATGCTAGGCCCATGCTCCAGCCTTTTAAGCTATTTCCTCAGCTCCTACCATGCATCCTTACAAGAAAATAGAATATTTAACTGTGAGCTCCTCTTTCCAAGTACTATTGTGATGTTTTGAGCTCTGTGGCACTCCCTTATTAGCCAATCCCTATTTCCCCTCCCCTCACCAGACTCAGGGTCCAACCTCTCAAGGACCCAGATCAGAACTAGATGAGTAGTTAGAAGAGGATGCCAACCCCCCCATCCTCCATAAACACAGCATGTTTATGCTGTCAGATCACAGAGAAGAGAGCAATGTCCTGGGGAGGAGTCCTGCAGGAAATAGGCTGTGAAGCCATGCCATGCTCAGATACAGTCTGCCCCTTGATGGCAGCGTCCAGACACATCCCAGATACCCAACAACAAAGCTCTCCAGGGACAGTGCTGGGGGAAGGAGCCCTGGTGCAAGTCACAGGAAATGGCTTTTTCCCACTCACTCCATGGCAAAGTACATCTACTCTAGATCCAGGCCAACTAGACGTAGCCATCTCTGCAACAATAAAACTTTTTTGGGTTTTTTTTTGGGGGGGTGCCACACCCGAACCTTATTTTTTTCTTCTCTGCTCTAAAGTAACCTCTAAATTCTAGCCTAAAAGGCTCAAAAGGTGGTGTTCCAGAAGTTGAGAAACTAATGTAGTGATTAGTGGGACACAATGGAAACCATTTTCTTTCCCTTCTACCCTGTGGCCCCAACTTGCTCCAAGGCACTCACGGCATCTCCTCTGGCAAGACATCAGCCAGGATGTTGATGGAGTCTGTTTTGGCTTTGGAGGTGGGAGCTGCAGCCAGCAGGATCTTCAGCAGTGCTATCTGGGAAAGAAAGAACACTTCAGTCAGGTCTAAGTGCCTGGGGACAGGCAAAGTCCTGAGGAAGCAGGAGGAGAGGCAGAGGAAGACTGGCCAGCGCAAGGAGTGGCCAGGCTATTGTGGGACGTCCAAAGGCTCAGGGTGATCCAACCGATTCAGGCCACTCACCATGTACTGGGGCAGACTGGGAAGCAAGCCTTGATAGAGGGTCTCTGCAGGCACTTGCTCGACTTCCTCTTCTCCCTTCAACACAATGGTCATAATCACAAACCCCAGAATGTGTCTGCTCCTGACCCAGTGACAGCGTTGTAAGTATGCATTGACAGAGAACGCAAGCTTTAATAATACACTGCAGGGCCCCTCCCTGGTTAATGACTCACTAATCCACAGTGAGACAACCTGAAGAAGGTATTTGTGTTTTCCCATCTCATAGGTGAGAACTCAAAGCAGACACAGTCTATGCTCTCTGTTTGTTTGTGAGCCACAGTGGACAGTGCTGGGGTGGGACTATGGGATGCAGTGGTAGAGATCAAATCCAGCCTCCAGCATGCACTCAGCCCTTTGGGCACTCTCTTGCCATGCAAGCAGTACTTCCCCAACCAGAGTTAGAGACATGCTGCCCCATGGCCTGACTGGGAGCTCTTAATGTCGGAACCTGGGATATCCTAGTATAGTTGGGATCCGGCAGGCTGAAGCAGCTGCAACTCACCCCCGAGAGAGGAGAGCGAAAGTACTCCTCCTCCATCTGTGCCTGGACCTCTGCGATGGACGTGTACTTGTGCTGGGAGAGAAGGCAAGGGCAGCTATGAAATAATGCTCTGTCTTGGCCAAACCCACAGCAGGTAAAGACCCCTGCAAGATGCTCTTGGAACACATTCTTCTCCCGCTAGGCTCCCTAAATAAGATCCTAAAATAGTGCTCGCTTCGGCAGCACATATACTAAAATTGGAACGATACAGAGAAGATTAGCATGGCCCCTGCGCAAGGATGACACGCAAATTCGTGAAGCGTTCCATATTTAAAAAAAAAAAAAAAAGATTCTAAAATATTTTCCTGAGTAGGCATCTATTATTTAAGACAAGCATAAAATGCACATATTAGAGCAGGAGGAGAACAGGTGAAAGAAAAAAAAAGGGATTTTTCCAATATATACAAGAAAAATGACTAAAAGAATTAAGTAATCAAGAGGTTTGAAACTACTTTGTAATACAAAAAAAATTTTTTTTAAAGAGATGAGGTCAACATTTCTACCTCTTTTTTTAAAAAAAAAAAAACTTGAGTATTGGTTCGAATCCCGGTGTCCCATATAGTTCCCCGTGCCTGCCAGGAGCTATTTCTGAGCAGACAGACAGGAGTAACCCCTGAGCACTGCCGGGTGTGGCCCAAAAACCAAAAAAAAAAAAAAAAAAAAACTTGAGTGATTAATTGATTGACTGGTTTTGGGGCCTCACCCAGAAGTGCTCAGGGGTTACTCCTTGCTCTGTACTCAGAAATCACCCCTGGTAGGCTGAGGGATCATATGGGATGCTGGGAATTGAACCAAGTTCCTCCCGGGTTGGCCACATGTAAGGCAAATAAATGCCCTACTACTGTGCTATTTCTCCAGACTCTGTAATCCAAATTTTAAAAATCATTTTCCCACTCTATGACATTGAGACTAAAGGCATCTTCAAGGCAGAAACAGCACTCTCCATATAAGTGGAGACAGAGATAAACAGATGGGACTATATTAAGCTGAGAAGCTTTTGCACCTCAAAGGAAATAGTGCCCAGGATACAAGTGCCACCCACTAAGTGGGAGAAACTATTTACCCAATACCCGTCAGACAAGGGGCTAATATTAAAAACATACAAGTTACTGACAAAACTCAAGAAAAATACATCTAACCCCATCAAAAAATTGGGAGAAGAAATGAGCAATTTCTCAAAGAAAAAATACAAATGGCCAAAAGGCACATGAAAACATGTTCTACATCACTTATTATAAGGGAGAGGCGAATCAAAACAACAATGAAGTACCATTTAATGCCACAGAGACTGACACACATCACAAAGAACAGAACAATCAGTGCTGGTGAGGATATGGGGAGAAAGGAATTCTCATTCACTGTTGGTGGGAATGCCGTTTAGTCCAGCCTTCATAAAAAACAATATGGAGATTCCTGAAAACACTGGAAATTGAACTCCCCATATGATCCAGCTATACCACGCCTAGGGATATACCCTAGAAACAACCAAGATGCCCTTTAACAGATGAATGGCTAAAGAAACTGTAGTATGGGGCTGGAGAGATAGGCGCTTGCTTTTTTTTTTTTTTTTTTGGTTTTTGGGCCACACCCTGCGATGCTCAGGGGTTACTCCTGGCTGTCAGCTCAGAAATAGCACCTGGCAGACACGGGGGACCATATGGGACACCGGGATTCGAACCAACCACCTTTGGTCCTGGATCGGCTGCTTGCAAGGCAAACGCCGCTGTGCTATCTCTCCGGGCCCAGGCATTTGCCTTTTATGCAGAAGGATGGTGGTTCGAATACCGACATCCCATATGGTCCCCCAAGCCTGCCAGGAGAAAAGAAACTGTAGTCCATATACACAATGGAATATTATACAGCCATCAGGAGAGATAAAGTCATGAAATTTTCCTATACGTAGATGGACATAGAAACTATTATGCTAAAAAAAAAAAAAAAGAAAGAAAGAAACTATTATGCTGAGTTTGAAATAAGTCAGAGGGAGAGAAGAGAGAGACACAGAATAGTCCGACTTATCTATGGGTTTTAAGAAAAATAAGTCATTATTGTAATAATGCCGAGACGAGGAATGGAATGACTGGCTCATGATATGAAGCTCACCACAAAGAGTGGTGAGTGCAATTAGAGAAATAACTACACTAACAACTACCATGACAGTATTAATGAGTGAGAGAAGTAGAATGCCTGTCTCGAATACAGGCAGGAGTGGGTGGAGGAAGATAGGGTGCACTGGTGGTGGGACTGTTGCACTGGGTGAAGGGGCGTGTTCTTTTGGTAACTGAAACCCAACTACAGTCATGTTTGTAACCACGGTGTTTAAATAAAATAAAAATTTAGGGCCCGGAGAGATAGCACAGCGGTGTTTGCCTTGCAAGCAGCCGATCCAGGACCAAAGGTGGTTGGTTCGAATCCCGGTGTTCCATATGGTCCCCCGTGCCTGCCAGGAGCTATTTCTGAGCTGACAGCCAGGAGTAACCCCTGAGCACCGCCGGGTGTGGCCCAAAAACCAAAAAATAAAAAATAAAAAAAAAATTAAATAAATAAATGAATCAGACATCAGACACAGTCCCTCCAACTGTTGGATAAATTATCATGAATAACCCAGTTAATGCCCAACAAAAACTCTGGCCCAAGTACAATTTAAGAGTAACTATTTCAGGGCCAGAGAGATAGCACAGTGGGAGGCCATTTGCCTTGCATGCAGGCAAATCAGGATGGACAGTGGTTTGAATCCTGACATCCCATATGGTCCCCCCAAGCCTGCCAGGAGTGATTTCTGAGCACAGAGCCAGGAGTAATCCCTGAGTGCCACTGAGTGTGACCCATAAACCCAAAAAAAAAAAAAAAAAAAAGAATAACTGTTTCAAGGACTGGAATGATAGTTGCCTTATTTATGGCCAAGCCAGGTTCAATCCTCTAAGCACAGAGCAAGGAGTAAACCCTGAGTACCACTAGGAAAAGCCCCTCCCCTTTCCCAAAAAACCCAAATGCTGAAGACAATTTCAGGTGGAATTGTCAGTTCAACACTCATCCACTGTGGGCCTCTGTAATCAAAATCAGTATTCAAAGGCCTCTCCCAAAGGGCCCATCTCACTTTACACACTTAGGACCAAATGAGGCCACCTACCTGTTTCAGTGTCTTGATGCTTTCGTGGATTGGCCTGGGCAGCCCCACCACTGTGTTTGTGTCACTGGAGAACAAAGAAGGGCCTGTGTTAATCCTAGACACCAACCGGTCTAGAGGCTGGGACGATGACTGTTCCTGACCTTTCTTCAAAAGAAACTCGGATAACACTTACCTGCCTAGAGTGTAGCCTATAAATTTGCTGCGGCTGGACTCGAGGAACATTTCGATGTCTTTCTCTCTGCCAAGGAAGCGAGCAAAGTATATGAAGTTATTTTGTGGTGTCCTGGTGAACGAAATATTTGATACATGTAGAAGTTGAGAAATCTGAAATGTCTCCCATAATTGGTACGCTAAAAATAAAAGAACCCTAAACTCTGCAGTTTAAATGTTTTTCATAGTGCTATTGGATCAAAAGCCTCAAAATATATTGCAACTAGGCGATAGCACAACCAGAGCAACTTGTATTTTCCGATGAACTGTTTTTGTAATTCAATACAAATCACCTTTACCTGAATCAAGAAAGTGACTCTAAAGTTCTAAAGTCCTTCTATCCATTTTTCAAGCTAGTGATCAATTTATTCATTCATTTATTTATTGTTATATTGTGCCACATTCAGCGGTGTTTAGGCTTTAGTTCTTGCTTTCTGCTCAGGAATTACTTCTGGTGGGGCTCAGAGACCATACAAGGTGCTGGGGATTGAATCTGGGTTAGCCACATGCAAAACAAGTTCCCTACTACACTCTGGACCTCAGATGCTACCTGGATATATACATCCCAGGTATTTTTCTATCCTTTGATTCATGGTCATTAATCTCAAACATTTCAATTATGATTCTAGAGAAACTCGATCTGTAAATTTTTTTAAAAATCATATATAATCCCAGGATATATAGAAATAAGTTTGCTCAGAAGTCTCTCTTATATTTCCCATGTCCCAAGGGACATCCATGGGCATCAAGTCTAAGCAAGAGGGCAGAGTGAGAAACCAAAGCAAAAACCAGAACAAAAAAAGAATGTTCCAGAATTCTGAGCCTCACCTGACTTTGGGAGCCCATGGGAGCCCCTTGGGGCAGGTAAGCCTGTCGGTTTGGGGGTGCTGTAGTGGCGGAGGCATCACTTCATCCCGTTCAAGGGGGAAGGCCTCTCCTTCTAGGCTGTTGTCGTCGTCATTTTCCTCCTCCTCTTCTCGTGCATCGTCAGTCTTGTAGGGATCCCGCTCGTTGAAGGCATCCAAGTTGTCCTGCTTTATGAGGGCCTGCAAGCCAAGGGAAGGGGCTTACACTGTAAGACTCAACCAAAGAAACAGCAAAGGCAGGGGTGAGGGAGATCAGACAAATGCAGGAAAACAATTAAGAGTGGTGGGGTGTCGAGAGGGCAAGTCAGGGACAAACAACACTTCCTGCTCTGTTCCTTCCTAACCCAGAGGATCCTAAGGAGTCCAAGAGATCTCTGTGGCTCTCACCTTCAGCTCGCGACGACCCCGTTTCTGCTGCTGCTCGATCAGGTCGGAGGCAGATGCAGGAGGAGAGGCAGCCCTCATGCTGCGGATGACTTGGATGCTGTCTTCAGGCAATGGTGGGAGTCCTAACATGGCGCGCTTCTCGGCTTTCATGCTCTGCAGTTCCTCAAAGCCGCCAAGTGTGCACTACATCACAGCCAGTTATGGACACAAGTAGGCGGTCAGCTAGTCCCAGAGCACCTGGTGCTTGCCACCTCTGCCCTCAGATCAAAACCCTGGACTTAATCTATCCACCATACCACCAGAAAGTGGTGAGAAAACGGGAGCAAGGGAACAAGGAGTGCTCTGGGTGAGCTGGTGCAGACCACTGAGCTCTGTGTAAGCCACCTCTTCAAGGAAAGCAAAGACAGGTCGAAAAGCCCAACCCTTCCAGCTCCTAGGAGAATGGATGTGGTTCAAAGGCTTTCAAAGTCAAACTGGGAACATACTGTTGGGTGCTCAAATTTTTGTTGAAAGGCTTCATTTAAGCAGCTCCCAGAGGCCAACTTGAGTAATTCTTGGCCGTGTTAGACTGCTTAGTTTCACTATTTCTGGATTCCAGAACTATCTCCTCTGGCTTCAATGAGGCTTCCAGAGGAACCCACAGGATGTCTGGCCAAGATACAATGCGCAGAGCCCTCGGAAGAGGTCCAACTCCCTAAGCTCAGGAGCCCGGCACTAGCTGCTCTGAAAGAAGGGAAAGAGCACAGGAAGGGAGCTGTCCAAATCCCAGATCATCTGTTTTCCACTGAGGCATGGGGGGGGGGGGAGTGGGGGCTCCTGACAATGGTTCCCCAGCCTGGGGCTCTGGTCAGGCCACTGCCTAGGGCTCCATTCCTTCCCCAGTCAGAAACAAGAGTTGGGGTTGCTGGTGACTTGTGCCTCCTTTAAGGGACATCTAACTGAGGGGCCCAAATGATGCCAGCTTGGAGGGTACCTCAATTACTTAGTAAACACTAGCTCCTGGGAACCGGGCTCTTGATCAGTTCTGACTCTAGAGACAGTGCTTCTTTGGCCACAGTGAAATGCAAGTGGCACTTCTGGATCAATTCCTTTCAGGGAGCTTCTTTCAGAATCCTGTTTCCTAACTAAAGAAGTCCTAGATCCACGTCACTCAACATGTGCCCCCCACTGCCCTCACAAACAGAGATCCCCTGCAAGGCGGTGCTCACCAGCACTGTCTTCCACAGCAGCAGCAGTACTTTCTTCATGGGGAAGTGAGGCGCGTGGCCACTGCAGAACTTGGTCACCATGCCAAATAACATGATGGCGAATGGTTCGTTGTTGTAAAGTGGGGAGCCTAGAGATAACCCAAAAGGTTCAGGGACACAGGAGAGACAGGACCCCTCACCTCGGCTTCCAGGCCAGGCCTGAGGAAGGACTCCCTAGACTCCTACCCAGCTCAGCCCTGAAGGTCTGTCGCATCGTCCTCCACTCAGGCTTATCGCCCTCACACTCCTGGTGAACTGTCTCCACGATCAGGTACATGATGTTGAGCAGAACCCTGGGGAAGAGACAAGGACACAGGGAGAGGTGTAGAGGTGTGTGTGTGTGTGTGTGTGCGCGCGCGCGCGCACGCACACGCATGTTAGGGGGCACCCTTGGCTGTGTGTGTGTGTCAGGGAGGGGTGTAGAGAGGCGTGTGTCTGTGTGTCTGTGTGTGCATATGTTAGGGGGCACCCTTGGCTTCCATTCATCCCAGAGGCTCTCCTGGGGTTTTTGGACCCCACTGCTATGGTAGGGATGAGATTGGCGTCCATTAGTATTTCTGTTGCCTAGCAAAGTGCAGGTGCCTGGTGAATAATTGCTGAATAAAGGACATGGAGCAAGGGTGGTCACAAGCATTCACTACCTACAGCTTCTAGGGGTGAAAGGCCCTAGGGGAGTTGAGGGTGTGGGAGCTGGGACAGATGAAGCAGAGTGGGTTCAACATGGAATAGGACAGTGTTTGCCAGATCTGAGGGGACGCAAATGGCAATAGGGTGAGAGGCCCAGGGACCCCAGCTATGGTCTAGCACCCCATCTGAAACTCAGTTTCTAACCTGGTTAGTAGGTGCTTAATGCCTTTGTAGCCACAGAAGTCAATGAAGTATCAGGATTAACCCTTTGTAGAGGTCAGGCCAAGTGAGCCCAAGGACGGCTCTTGTGTGAGCATGGTCCAAATGTGAATGGCCATTGCCTGGAAGTCTCAGTAACAGTGTGGGCAGAGGCAGCACTTTACTGTTGCTCTATACTGTTGCTCTGTTGACTCTGGATAGTCTCATCTGAATAAGGTCTAGGAGTCTCATCTGGGGCCCCATAGAGAAAGAGCCTGAGCAGGACGACTAATCAAAGGGAAGAAACCAAGACATCTTTCTACATCCTGGGCTGGTCGGAACTCATTTTCGGCATGAGGCTTGGGGGGACCCAGGCCCGCTGCCTGCTCACCTGAGGTCTGTGCTGTCGGCCAGAGAAATGGCAGGTTTCCTCACGGCACTACTGCAGGCAGCACTGTTGCTACAGAAGAGATTGGAGGGTCAGAGTTTGACCAGGGAAAGGATTGGTGGTGGGCTTCCCCATGGGGCAGCATGAGAAGTCAAGTGTTCATAGGAGGCAGTGGGGGAGGGGGAGAGGGAGAGAGAGAGGGGAGAGAAAGAGAGAGGGGGGGAGAAAGAGAGAGAAAGAGAGAGGGGGGAGAGAGAGAGAGAGAGAAAGAGAGAGGGGGGAGAGAGAATATGAGAATGTGTCGGGGCAGGGGCAAGCCACAGGGCTGTACTCAGGGTTCACTAATGCTGGTACTCTGGGAACTACATGGGGTGCTGGGGATGGAACCCGAGCTGACCACATACAAGATAAGCACCTTATCCCTCCTGTCCTACTTAACTTCTCTATGTCTGTTTCCTTTGCAAAATGCAGGTGGCAAGAGCATATTAGTCATTAATATGACTGAGCACGTCAAAGGCCTTCAGACAATGCCCAGGATACAGAAGCACTCCAAAAATGTCCTTAGCTCTGATTACTGATGGTGCCGTTCTTGGATAAGCAGCAGTGACCTTTCCTCTGGAGAAGGACTCATAAATGAGGAGAGCCAGAAGCCTTTGGCTGACCCTGGAGTCAGATCTGTGTCTAGTCTCATGCTGGGGGGAAGTACAGTGCAAACACCAAAGACTATAGGTTCCACGGAGCTGAGAGTAAGAGGTTCTTTAAGGAGCAACAGGCCAGGGAAGACCCGGACTGTCTGGGGTGAAAGCTCGGTATCCAAGGTCAGGGTGAGTAACTCCTATTATTTACCGTATTTTCCGGCGTATAAGACGACTTTTGAAACAAAAAAAGGTCAACCGAAAATCGGGGGTCGTCTTATACACCGAGTATATCCCGAAAAATGTTTCAATATGCCGCTGAACGAAAATTGTCTGAATATTGCCACAAAACGAATTTTCCAACTCGATCCTGCACCAATCACTGCCAGGCTGCTCGGACCGCCTCTCTGACTCAGCCAATCCAAGCAGGCTTTTGATGCATGCAAATTAGACGATGTTCTGCACCAATCACTGCCAGGCTGCTCGGACTGCCTAACTCAGCCAATCCAAGCAGGCTTTTGATGCATGCAAATGAGACAATGTTCTGGACCGAATCTACACTGTCAAAAGCCTGCTCAGATTGGCCAGAGTCAGAGAGGAAGTCTATTACAGTATAACATTTGGACCTTTGCTTGTTGTGATTGGCTCACTGTGGTACATACAGCTGCAGCACAGGAACATTCTGTCTGATACAGTGAATATAGGCCTAAACCTATGTTTTAACTGCAAAATTAGGAGGTCGTCTTATACGCCAGCAAATACGGTAGCCTGGCTGGTCAGAACTGGGTCTGGGATAGGTCCTCAGCCACAAAGGGCCAAGGCCAGGAACTGTCTCTCAGCCTGTTAATTTTGCAAGCTCAATGCCCGTCCTGAGAAGAACTCACTCGATCTCCATGTTCAGAAGTTCCACCAAAGCATTGAACGTGCCCACCTCAAGGAGCAGGAAGATATTGTAGCGCATCCAGGACTGCACCTCTGCCTCCGAGCTACATTCCCCAAAGGTGCCTGCAACATAGGGACGGGGCCTCACAGAATGCTCCCCATACTGAAGGGCGACAGCCAGGGGTGTAGGGTAGGGGGTGTGCACTCTATACCTTGCGCAACATAGAGAATTGCTCGAGACACCCTGAGTCTTCTTTCCCTGGCGGTGACTTCCAGACCGTCGAGGAGCCTCATGGCATGGGTGCGGTGCTGGTTAGTATCCAGCTCAGTCCACTTCTTGTCTGTCACTGCAGGGCAAGAGGCCAGTTACACCTGGGCCCAGAAAAGTCCTCACAATACAAGGGGCAGTGATTAACCCACCAAACTTAGGAGTGCCACAGGCCAACAAATCGAAATTGTTAAGTTCCTCTCTATTAAGGGCTGAGGTCACCTGCTGTGATGGGCTTTTTTCAGGCTGCAAATCTGCTACTTTGGTGATTTTACTAAAACCACTTAAAATCCTAAAATCTGTCCCTTCAACCCCCTTCCTAATTTTCACATCAGGAAAAGCCATTACCACAATTTCCATAAAACCAACACCAATGGCTTTGGACAATCGTGTTCAGCAGCTTTCCCAGGCTACTCTAATTGGAGAACTAACTAACTCATCTAGCTGGCTGAAATAATCCGGCCGCTCTCCCAGGGGAGAGGAGCCAAGAAGCTAGGAATGGACCTTACCATGGATCTGGAAGTCCTCCTCAAAGCATTTTCGATTCATCAGAAATTCTGGCCCTTCTGTGTAGCTGTAAAGTTCTGTTGAAAACAAAGTCTCATTACCACCAGGCCACAGCACAGCGGCCTCCCAAGGAGCAGAGAAGTGAGGCCATTTTTCCAAGCCCAACTCTGGGTCAGTGACTGAGTTCTCTGCTTTGTAGCTGGGAACCAGAGTGCCAGTTAAGCAGGAACCTAAGGATTCCCATGCCATCATGTTGTGTGCACGAGTCTCCGTATTGACTCTTTCCCACGAATGCCTGAATTGTAGTTTGGGCTGACCACACAGAGCAAGTGAACAGCAGCAACAGTAACAGATGTGCACAGATGAAGGGACATCTGTTGGTATTCCTCATGAATCCTGCCTTAGGAAAGAAAGACCACTGCCAAGAGTGTCTGGTGAAGGAACATCACTGGCCCCGAGAGACTGGAACACAGCCAGCTGAGTTGACCACACACAGATGCTTATAAAAATCAAGGCCAGATGCTGAGAAATAATACAACAGGCAGGGCACTTGACTTGCACACAGCTCACCTGGGTTCTATCCTTGGCACCCCAGATGGTTTCCCCCACAATCCCCGCCAGGAGCGATCCTTAAACACCAAGCCAGGAGTAAGCCCTGAGCACTACTAGGTGTGGCCCCAAAAGCAAAACAAAACAAAAAATCAAGGTGTGTCCTAGTTATGAGCTACAACTCAAGTGTTATAATACATACATGCATGCCCGCAAACAAATAACATCTGAGCACATATATACAAACAAGGACAAACTTGGAGGGTAAATAAACTCCAAAATGATAGTCTTAAGGTTGGAGAGATGGAGCAAGGGGTAAAGCACTATCCCTACATGTGTCCAAACTTGATTCAATCCCCAGCACCACATATGATCCCTCAGAATATAGAGCCAGGAAAATCTAATTGTTGCAGGGTGTGGCCCACACCACCCTTAATTAAAAAAAAAAACACTCATTCTAAATTTTCAAGACTATCTAGTAAAGAAAACAATTAAATAAGTGACACGAAGACCTGTTTTACCTGAGAGCTCTGCCGCCCACTTGTCGGTATCAGCATATTCAAACTCCAAGTCTGGTGACTCGGAAAAGCCCTGTGGAGATAAGGTAGGAGGAACAAACAGGATCAATGCCAGTGTTACCCATGGGAAGAAATACATGCATCCAGAGATGCTTCCAGAGGCTCCTGTGTCACAGGACACCACTGCCTCCTCTCAGGCAGAGTCCAACTTTCTGCCGCCTGCGTTAGTTCAGGTCTCCCCATTGTCTGCCCTCCCAGAGTGCGGCCTACTCTTCTTTTTTGGGATTGTTTTTGGGTTGGGGCCATACCTGGCGGCACTCAGGGGTTATTCCTGGCTCTCAGTTCAGAAATCACTCCTGGCAGGCTCAAGGACCATATGGGATCTTAGGGATTGAACCTGGGTCCATCCTGGGTTGGCTACGCGCAAGGCAAATGCAGTACCACTGTGCTAATGCTCCGGCACCCCCCACTTCTCCTTTTGAGCATTCAGAACACTTGCACAAGTGCTAAAGTCTGTCACTTCAGTGAGATGAGTTTCTCGAGTTTCCTGAAAGCAGAGCCTTTGTTCATTCTATACAGGGAATTTAAGATGCCCAGCACGGAACTTTGCATGAATGAGAGTATGACGTACTCTCAATGAACCATATAATGAATCTATGTATTCCTTATAGTAATGACCTTTGCACAGGGTGCTAAGACTCTGGAAGCCTCCTTGGGTCTGGCTAGTCGGCAATTCACAAACAGCACAGAACAAAACAGCAGACACCCGCACCCTTCTGTCCTCTAAAATTTCAGGGTATTGACTGACAGCAGGCACTGGCTAACAATGCTTCCCTCCCACATACAGCAGAGAGTGCAACAAAGAGACTGAACAACTGCTGGGGGCAGGTGATCTTTGTAGCTGTGTAAGAAAAAATTGAGAGAGCAGGTAAAGTCCTGAGGCTCAGCTATAATCTCCTAGCGAAGGTTCAAGATACCCAACAAAATGACGAAATCTTACTTAGAAGCAATAGAATGTACACTGCCCATTCCTCCATAAATAAACAGAATGGCGATGATAAAAATACAACACTAAGTTAAAACCAATCTAAGTTAAGTTAAAACCAAAATGCAACACTGCACACTATGAGCACTCATCAGTAGTCCACATCCCTGTCCTCCAAGCGCCGAGTAGTTTCCAGAGCCAGAGTCACACAAGTCTCTGAAATTAAACGTGTTCTTGGAGCCAAAGAGATAGCACAGCGGTAGGGCTTTTGCCTTGTATGTGGCCGACCTGGGAGGGACTTGGGTTCTATTCCTTGCATCTCATATGGTCCCCCAGTCTGCCAGGGGTGATTTCTGAGTGCAGAGCCAGGAGTGGCCCCTGGGCACCACTGGGTGTGGCCCAGAAACCAATCAATCAATCAAGTTTTAAAAAAAAGAAATGTGGTCTTCATCAACTCCCTGTGAGGCATCCATATGCAAATAAAAGGATAGATTTAAATTCAGCAAATGAGTTAAAAACAGCATCCATATGCAAATGAAAGGGTGGATTTAAATGCAGCAGATACAGCAAATTTAATGCTTCACAGCCACTTTAGAAATCTACACCTTTAAACATTTTTTTTTAATCTACACCTTTTATTTTTGTCACTGTCAGTTACAAAGTCATTCATATTTGGTTTTCAGGCACACACAAAGTCCCTGTGCTAAACCCTTCACCGGTGTCCATTGCCGTCCACCAATGTCCTGCAATCCTCTCCCATCCGTAGCCTGCCTCCGCTATACTTTTATCATAAAATGTAGTTATACCCTTCTTTTTTAAAACTGTAACTCCTCTTAGAAGTGAGATCCACCCTCACCACTTTCATTAAAAAAAGAACACCTGGGCTGAAGCGATAGTACAGTGGTAGGGTGCTTGACTTGCGACATCCTGGTTCAAATCTGGACATCCCATGTGGTCCCCTGAGCCTGCCAGGAGCGATTTCTGAGCGCAGAGTCAGGAGTAATCCCTGAGTGGTGGTGAGTGTGACTCAAAAAACATAAACAAAACACCCTGATAACTCTAAGGAACTCTTCCTTCTTCTCCTTCTCTTTCTCTGGTCTTCTTCCTCTTCCTCTCCTGTCTTCTTCCTCCTCTTCTTCCTTTCTCTGTCTCTTCTCTTTGTCCTTGTCTTCCTTTTCCTCCTCTTCCTCCTTGTTTTCCTTTTTCCTCCCTTTCTTCCTCTTCCTCCTTGTCTTCCTTTTTCCTCCTTTTCTTCATCTTCCTCTTGCTCCTCCTCTTCTTCCTTTTTCCTTCCTCTTCTTCCTTCTCTTCCTCCTCTTCCTTTTCCCTCCTTCCCTTCTTTTGCTTCCACTTCTCTTCTTCCTCCTCCTTTTTCTCTTCCTCTTTTTCCTCCTCCTTCCTCTTCTCCTTTTCCTACTTTTCTTCCTCTTCTTCCTGTTTTCCTCCACTTCTTCCTCCTTCTTTTCCTTCTTCTATTCTTTTTTCCTCTTCCCCCCTCCTCCTCTTCTTCCTCCTTTCCTTCATTTCTTCCTCTTTTCCTCCTGTTCTTCTATTCTTCCTTTTTTCCTCTCCCCTCCTCCTCTTCCTCCTTTCCTCCATTTCTTCCTCCTCCTTTTCCTCTTCTTCCTCTTTCCTTCTTCTATTCTTCCTTTTTCCTCTTCCTCCTCTTTCCCCATTTCCTACTTTTCTTCCTCCTCTTCCTTTGTTCCTCCTTCCCTTCTTTTGCTTCTAGTTCTCTTCTTCCTCTTTTCCTTCTCATTTTCGTCTTCCTCCTCTTTTCCTCCTGTTCTTCGTCTTCTTCCTTTTTCCTCTTCCCCCTCCTCCTCTTTTCCTCCTTTCCTTCATTTCTTCCTCCTCTTTTCCTCCTGTTCTTCTTCTTCCTTCTCCCCCTGTCCAGGCCCGCTGCTCCTGAGGTTCCCTGCGCCTCCCCGTCCCCCCCCCAGCGCCCGGTCCTCGTCCGTCCAGCTCTCCTGCCTGCCTGCCTGCCTGTCTGTCTGTCTGTCCCTCCCTCCCTGTCTGTCTGTCTCTCTCTCTCTCTCTCCCTCCCTGACTGTCTGCCTGTCCGTCCCTCCCCCCCCCCACGGGGCCGAGCCCGCCGGCCTCCCTCACCTCGGAGTCCTTGCGCTGCCCGCGGCCGGCCTCCCGGTCCCTGTCCCTGTCGCGGTCGCGGTCCCTGGCCTTGGGCGCGGGCAGGAGCGGCCCCGGGGCGCGCGGGGCGCCGGGCGGCGGCGGCGGGGGCTGCGGCTGGGCCAGGGCGGGCGGCGGCGGCGTCGGGGGCGGCGTCGGGGCCGGAGCCGGGCTCGGGGTCGGGGGCTGCGGCTGCTTGGCGCTCGGCATCGGCATCAGCAGCAGCGGCCCCGGCCCGACGCCCGCCGCCTCCATCTTGCAGCGCGCCACACCCCCGGCGCGACGGGCCGCGGGAATCCCGCCGCGAGTCTCGCGAGACTTCCTCTCCTCTCCCCGCCCACCCCACCCGCCGTGTTGAGTGTGGCGGCCGGCGGCGGCGCCATCTTGACTGCTCTTCCCCGGGTGGCGGCCATGTTGAGTGTGGCGGCAGGCGCCATCTTGAATGCTCCACACTCCACACCCCCCCACCAGTTCAAAGCGCGGGCGGGAATCTCGCCCCAAATCTCGCGCGATTTCCCCCCCCCCGCACCTCGCTCGCCCGCCATCTTGAGGGTGGCGCCCGGCGAGGACGCCATCTTTAATACTCCAAACTCCCACCGGCTCGAAGCGCTGACGGGAATCTCGCCGCAAGTCTCACACGATTTGCTTCTTCGCTCTCTCCACCTCCCGGTCGCCCGCCATGTTGAATGTGGCGGCTTAGGCGGCGCCATCTTGATTGCTCCACATCTCGCGAGATTTCTCGCTGCCTGCTGCTGGAGCTCCTCATTCTTTAGGGTCCCCAAAGCATTTCAGCTCCAATGTAATTTTTAATTTTAATTCTAATTTTAAAATGGAATTAAGATATAATTCTATGATCACCCTAAATCAAGAACAACAATTTTTCAGATAGAATTAGCCATTAAAAATCTCATTCTATTAGTAGATTACATAGTTATCAAAGAAAATTGTAGACAAAATATGTGCATTCCAATTTATAGACTTTCCCTTATGGCATAGTGTATATTTCTTCAAGCTGAAGAGATAAACTTTTTCAATGAGTTTCAAAAAATATACTTGCTACTGAGCTTTCTTCTTTCTTTTCTCTTTCATTTCTAGTTTTTCTTTCCATTTTCTTTTTTTTTTTTAAACCATGTTGCTTTGGGTCTTCCTAAAACAAATGTATTATGATCACTGATGTCAACTACGTGATGCATTTTCTTTAAATAAATTAAAACAATTTTTTCAAAAAAAAAAAAAAAGGATAAACTTTGTGAGTGAAATAGACACACAATCCCAGGCTTCATGAAGGTCACACGATCACATGGATGGAATATGCTAACCAAACTATTATAATCATTATACAGCATTCATTCGTCCACTCCATTCAACAAACATTTGATCAATGTCTCCTCCATTTCCCGGGTTGTGGTACAATAGAAAGGGGAGCACAGCAAGTTTCTCTGCTCATGGCACAGAAAATTAAGAGTAGGAGACACAATGATGACAAAGACAATAGAAGAGAAATAACAAAAGGAAGATGATGAGATGGTGGGAGAGGTGGCTTCACAGTGCCAAAAGGGAGCACAGCCTAGAAACTTAAGCATTAGGTGGATTGTCTAAGCAGACATGCCTTTGCCTCTCCAGGGATCACACCAAGGGCTGCACACATGCCAGGCAAGTGCTCTCACTGAGCTACTCTCCTGCTCCAAATACTTGGTCCTGAGGTCATGAATGAGTTCTGAGAGAAGAGGGCAAGGGGGTGGGGGAGAGCAATAGGCAAGGATTCACAGAAGCATCCCCTATCAGAAGTGAACTGCAGTGTGGCAAAATTTAACCCAGAAGAGTTGGTCATCAGGGCTAGACAACATAGGGCTTTAAATGTCACAGAAAGGGCTTTGAATTTATTTTATTTTATTTTATTTTATTTTATTATGGCTTTGGGGCCATATCTGGTGGTGCTCAGGTGCTCAGGGATTACTCCTCACTGGTCTAAAGGCTTGTGGGGAGGCAGGGGTAGGAGGAAATATATGGGATGCAGTTATTAAACCTGGATAGGATGCATGCAATGGAAAAATGGAAATGCCCTATCTGCTGTACAATCACTCTGACCTTGACTTTGTGTTTTATTGTTTTGTTTTGTTTTTCCTTTTGGACACATCAGGCAGCACTCAGGGATTATCCTGACTCAGCACTCAGAAATCCACTCCTGGTAGACTTGGGGCACCATATGGAATGCCAGGGATCAAACGGGGGTCCGTTCCTGGTTGGTCTAATGCAAGGCAAACACTCTACTGCTGTGCTATCACTCTATTCCCTTTGGATTTTATTCTAAATTAAAATAAGTCCAGGGACTAGAAATGTAATACAGTAGGTAGAGTGCTTACCTTGCTCAGAGCCTACCTGGGACCTAGAATGATCCTCAGCATCCCACATGGTCCCTTGTGAACCACCAGGAGTGATTCCTGAGCACAGAGTCAAGAGTAACTACTGAACATTGCTGTGTGGCCCCAACACCGAAATAAATAATAATAATAATAATAATAATAAACAACCATTAAAAATAATAACAACAGTAAAAGGAAAACCATTGGAGAATGTTGGCCAGGAACACACCATGATCTATCTAAAAGATCTATTTGGCTTCTTTTCTAGAGGGAGTGGTGAGTGTGGATGAAGCCAAGCAGGTTAGGAAACTACATACGTAGACTTGGTAGCCTATTCCAGAGTGGAGTATTGACTTGATTTAG
This sequence comes from Suncus etruscus, assembly GCF_024139225.1. Classification (NCBI taxonomy): domain Eukaryota; kingdom Metazoa; phylum Chordata; class Mammalia; order Eulipotyphla; family Soricidae; genus Suncus; species Suncus etruscus. The sequence goes on along the minus strand of NC_064866.1, from coordinate 28,634,522 downwards.
TTCTAGATTGTGTAGGAAATTTTGTCCAAATTTGATAAAGGGCTTGAATTCTATCAGTAGGTTAGAAAGAATATTATACAATTCCTATAGTTTTCTTCCCTTTTTTGGGGGGATGGGGGGGTCACACCTGGCAATGCTCAGGGGTTACTCCTGCTCTATGCTCAGAAACTGCTCCTGACAGGCTCAGACCATATGGGATGCAGGGATTTGAACCAATGACCGTCTGCATGAAAGTCAAATTCCTGGGGCCGGGCGGTGGCGCTAGAGGTAAGGTGCCTGCCTTATTTGCGCTAGCCTAGGACGGACCGCGGTTCGATCCCCCGGCATCCCATATGGTCCCCCAAGCCAGGAGCGACTTCTGAGCGCATAGCCAGGAGTAACCCCTGAGTGTCACTGGGTGTGGCCCAAAAACAAAAACAAAACAAAACAAAACAAAAAAAAAAAAGAAAGAAAGTCAAATGCCTTACCTTCATGCTATCTCTCCGGCCCCAGTTTTCTCTCTCTCTCTTTTTTTTTTTTTGAGTGGATGGTTGTATTGCTTATTAAAATAGGGAAGTCTTGACAAAAGAAAAACAGGGTTGGGGAAGACCACAATTTCTGTTTTGGAAATGGAAGCTTCAGATACCCATTAGAGATCTTAGAGGTGAGGCATCATAACAACCTGTTATTATACTTTAAAATCTCTACAACATTTATCTACCATATGGGATGCCAGGATTCGAACCACTATCTTTCTGCATGCAAGGCAAATGCCTTACCTCTATGCTATCTCTCCAGCCCCTTGTCTTAACTTTCTATCCTTTGTCCAGAAGTCTTCTCATATCTAGAAATAGACTTTGTAAATTAGTATTTTCTTTCTTTCTTCTTTTTTTTTTTTTTTGGAGGGGGGTTGGGCCACACCCAGTGACGCTCAGGAGTTACTCCTGGCTATGCACTCAGAAATTGCTCCTGGCTTTGGGACCATATGGGATGCCAGGGGGTTGAGCCATGGTCTGTCCTAGGTCAGCCTCATGCAAGTCAAACACCCTACCACTGTGCTACTGCTCTGGCCCCTTCAACTAGTTTTTTTTTTTTTTTTTTTACCCAATTTGGGCTCAGCTAAAAGAATAGGAACAGTGAAGAAATTGCAATGTTGAAACACTTTTGTTGATAAAGTCAGAAGATCCCACAGAACCCAATATCTAGTTTTAACGATCACAGGTTAGCCACATTCTAAGATGGGCCTTACTCTAAGATGGGCTCTATCACTCTGAGGTGGGATGGGAAATGTACATCTTTAAATGTCTTACACTATAATAGTTGCGTTCAGAATAAGGAACATTTTTTTACTACCTAGAATAAGTAACAATTAGTTTAGTAATTCTATTGATAGTAAGTAACAGAACCTAAGGGAATATAAAAATTTAGACAAAGTCACTTTGATGTTCCAGGCAGTGCTAGTATCAATAATGTAAAGCTGAGACCAGCCTAATTTGAAACATTATTAGGAAAATGGTGAATTAATGCACATGTTTAACATTGACTATAGAAAAGCAATTATTATTGTGTTTAATATTAAAAAGAATGTCTAGTGATGGGGAACTTAATTATGATAGAATGGAATGTGAGTTGAATGTCAATGTGGTTGTGTATAGAGACTAGTAGAAATACACCAAAAAAAAATATTTTTTTGAGTCAAACCTGGCAGCACTCAGGGGCTACTCCTGGGTCTACACTGAGAAATTGCTCCTGGCAGCTCGGGGGACCATATGGGATGCCAGGATTTGAACCACTGTCCTTCTGCATGCAAGGCAAATGCTTTACCTCCATGCTATCTCTCCAGCCCCATAATACACCAAAATCTTAGTAAATTTTATTTCTGGGTGGTAGAAAATAGGCTATTTTCAGGGCTGGAGAAATAGCACAGCAGTAGGGTGTTTGCCTTAGACGCAGAAGGACGGTGGCTCAAATCTTGGCATCCCATATGGTCCCGTAAGCCTGCCAGGAGCGATTTCTGAGCATAGAGCCAGGAGTAACCCCTAGGCACTGTTGGGTGTGACCCAAAAACCAAAAAAGAAAAAAAAAAAAGAAAATAGGCTATTTTTATTCTTATTTATGCTTTTCTGCATTTTCAGGTTCTTTTGTGTGTGTGTGTGTGTGTGTGTGTGTGTGTGTGTGTGTGGTTTTTGGGTCACACCGGCAATGCTCAGGGGTTATTCCTGGCTCCAGGCTCAGAAATTGCTCCTGGCACAGATGGGGGACCATATGGGACGCTCCTGCATGAAAGGCAAACGCCTTTTCCATGCTATCTCTCAGGCCCTGCATTTTCAGGTTCTTAATAATAAATATGCTATGATGATGATGATGATGATGATGATTATTATTATTATTTTTGGTTTTTGGGCCACACCCGGCAGTGCTCAGGGGTTACTCCTGGCTGTCTGCTCAGAAATAGCTCCTGGCAGGCACGGGGGACCATATGGGACACCGGGATTTGAACCAACCACCTTTGGTCCTGGATTGGCTGCTTGCAAGGCAAACGCCGCTGTGCTATCTCTCCGGGCCCGATTATTAAGGTATAATTCATATATAATAACTGGACATGTTCTAAACATATACTAGAAATATTTGACATTTTGGAATATCATAAAATTATCTCCACAATTAATATCATAAACATGCTCTTCGCTCCCAAAATCTCTTTACACCTTTTGTTAATTTGCTCTAGGCCGTTACCAGGTGCCTCCTCTACTCCCTACCAACAGTGTCCCAGATTTTCTGGTACCAGAGTTTAATTTGCATTTTATACAACTTTATATAAACAGAATTACATACTAGGAAATTGTGAAAGAGGCCACTTCTAGTACTGCTCAGGGGATCATGCAATGCTGGGGATTAAACCCGGATCTCTATCACATAAATCATGTACTCTAGCCCTCTGAATCATTTTGATCTATTCCTTATTTTTTGTTCTGAATTTTACTCAGCATAATTATTTTGTTTCTTTTTGTTTGTTAGTTTGTTTTGGGGCCTCACCTGATGACATTCAGGGGTTACTCTTGGCCATACGCTCAGAAATTGCTCAGCTATCCATCCTAGGTTAGCGCATAGCAAGGCAAATGCCCTACCACTTGCACCACCGCTCTGGTCCCTATTTTGTTTCTTGCAGTGTTTGTGATTGAACTCAGGGCCTCACACATGTGAGTCTAGTGTCCTAGTATTGAGCTACATTCCTGACCCCTAACATAATTATTTTAAATTCATCTGTCTTCTCATTTCAGACTATTCAGTAACAAATAGACATATGGATTATTTTCAGTGCCTCTGACTTATTCAAATTTAATATTAATTAAATTAATTAAAATTATTATTAAGAAGCATTAAATATTAAGAAATACCAAGTCCTTTTAAAAAACGTAAAAATGGTCTGACTTTTTGTTTTTGTTTTTGTTGTTGGGTCACACCCGGCAGTGCTCAGCGGTTGGTTATTCCTGGCTCCAGGCTCAGAAATTGCTCCTGGCAGGCACAAGACCATATGGGGCACAGGGATTTGAACCGATGACCTCCTGCATGAAAGGCAAACGCCTTACCTCCATGCTATCTTTCCGGCCCCGTGACTTTGCCTTTTTAAAAATAACAATGGGGAGGTGATAGTATGGGGGATAGAGCATTTGCCTTGTATGTGGCCGACTTGAGTTCAATCCCTACAACTGGGTGTGGCCTCCAAATCAATGTATACATATATGAATAAAAATAACAATTGTCAAGTCTTCATGGAATGAAATGTCTGTGTCCAGTTCAAGAATTTGAAGATAGAGAGTTCCTGAAACTGTATTACTTTTGTGCTCCAGGAAATATTTGTTTGTTCATCCTGGACAAATGCCATAAAGAGTAATCCATCTGGTATCTGCTTTTTTTTTTTTTTTTTTTTTTTTATGGTCACACCCAGCAGCACTCAGTGATTATACCTGACTCTATGCTCAGAAATCGCCCTTGGCAGGCTCAGGGAACCACATGGGATGCAGGTATTTGAACCACGGTCCTCTGCATGCAAGGCAAACGCCTTACTTCCATGCTATCTCCTGGCCCCTCCATCTGGTATCTGATTGAAGAGTCCCATATGAAGGAGCCAAAATATAACAAAGTGAGGAAAGCTTGCCCTCTAGTGGTGATAGTGGAGAAACACCTCCATCCCCAACCTGCGGCGCATGGGCCAGCAGGATATGGGAACCCAGGATCAGATTCAATTACCCTCTGACATACACTTAGAAAACTTTCTCGGGGTGTTGGTGGTGATGATGGGCCTCAGATATGCAAAGCGTGCATTTTATTAGATATTTACCTGCCCAGCACCCCAGAACAATTTCCTTTGAAGGACATTACGGATGCATCTGTGAGCAGAGAAAAAAAATGGTTTTTGTTTTGAGGGAGCACATCTAATTTGCTCAGGAATTACTCCTGGTAAGGTTGGAGGACCATATGATATGTAGGGGTCAAACCCAGGTCAGTCATCTGCAAGGCAAGTTCCCTATTTCTGTACTATCTCTCCAGCCCTTAATCTCCAATGCTTTTTAAAGTTCCTTGTTCTATTTTCTGAGATTTTATCACTTTATATTTGAATCCCGGACAGGATGTTGGTGGATTTAACATCTGCTATTCAAACTAGAAAATTTGTTCAGTGTTTTTTCACTTTCTAATGCTTTCATTCACTCAACTTTCTGCTGACCCTTTTTTACCAAAAAGAGAGCAAATGCCTGCCAACATCTTTCCCTTTGTACCTAACGGCTTTTATTCCTGTAGTCAGCAAGCTTTTTCTGTAAAGATCTAACTAGCAATTATACTGAGCTTTGGGGTCTATTTAGCAGTGATTCAAATTTGCCATTGTTACATGAATATGGCTACAGCCAGTATAGCTGTGTAAAACTTCATGTATAGACATAAAATTTGAATTTCGTATGATTTGCATGTGTCACAAAATATAAGTCAGGGGTGTTTGTTGGTTTTATTTTTTGGCCCATACCCAGCAGTGCTCAGAGCTTACTCTTGGCAGGCTCAGGGGACCATTTGGGATGCTGGGGATTAAACTGTATGCAAGGCAAGAACTTTATCTGTTATACTAGCACTTTAACCCAGTTCTTGGTCTTTATAAGTAGTTCCTCCTTTAGACAGAACAGCATCCTCTGTATGTGTCAAGGCACAAATTTATTAATTATCATTACAATGACAATCTCAGAAAATGAAGGTTGTTGAGATTTCAGTAGAAAGGGATGAACTTATTACTCAAATGGCAAGTAACACCTGTGGTTTTTTTTTTTTTTTTGTAAAGTCAACTTCTTCTAGCCAGTAATTTAAGGTCGACTGAATCCATGGCCTATTCATTCCCACTGAGCACTTCCATGGGAAATTTAACATGAGCACCTATTGGTTCTGATAAGGTTTTGTAAAACCCACAGCTCCACTGAAGGTCAAAGTAAATTTATTTTGGGGGAGGGCCATACCTAGCAGTGCTCAGATATTTCTCCTGGCTCTGTGCTCAAAGACCACTTTTGGTGAGATAAGGGGATCTTTTGGGGTACTAAGCATTGAGCTGGGGTCAGCTGCATGCAAGGCAATTGCCTTATGTTCCTAAACCTGCAGCCGCTAAGCATGTTTTTTCTTGTTTTTTTTTGTTTTGTTTTGTTTTGTTTTTGGGCCACACCCGGTGACACTCAGGGGTTACTCCTGGCTATGCGCTCAGAAGTCGATCCTGGCTTGGGGGACCATATGGGACGCCGGGGGATTGAACCGAGGTCCGTCCTAGGCTAGCGCAGGCAAGGCAGGCACCTTACCTCTAGCGTCACCGCCCGGCAAGCATGTTTTTTCATGAGCACACACTGTGAACTTTGAATGTGGGAAGTGTCTTCAGCAGTTCGTACCCTTCGTATTTGTTCTCCAATAAAATGAGTGGGGGTGGCAAACAATCAGAACTATTATTGATGCTGCTTTTATTCTTGAAAGATCCTACTTACAGGCATCCCACTTGGCACTGGCTGCAGTGTAAATCTCAAAGTAAAAGATATTTCATTTCTACTGTGGCAATATGAAACCTAAAAATGTCATACTAACCTGGTAGGGGAGATACCATGATCACAAAGGTGGTTTCCCCAGGGCGAGGCTCACCCATTGCACTCCGGGTGTGCTGACCCCTGCGATTTCCCCAAACGTGGAAAACTCGACTGCATAATTTGTGGTATTGGGGGACTGTGTTCAGGGTCTCCCCTTAAAAAAATTTCCTCCCTCCCCCCATGAACTACAAGATACCTTTATCTGGAAATTTGAACAGTTTGTAGGTTGCATTTTCCAAGGCTCCCAACTATAAGGTTATAGGGTTGCCATAGAGCAACCATGGGCAACTCCAAAGAGACAAAACAACACTCATCAGATCTCTCTCTACTGCCAGCAGCCAGCAGAACCTCCCAGCAGCACTGGACTCAGACACCCTGACCCCACTCTCAGCAGTTGAACTTTGCCCTCCAGAGCCTGGGTACTGCCTCATAATTTTTGTTGTTTTTTGGGTCACACCTGGCAACACTCAGGGGTTACTTCTGGCTCTACATCAGAAATCGCTCCTGGTAGGCTTGGGGGAAAAATGGAATGCCGGGATTCGAACCATCGTCCTTCTGCATGCAAGGCAAATGCATTACCTTCATCTATCTCTCTGGCCCCCTCATAACTTTTTTTTTTTTTTTTTTTAGTTTTTGGGCCACACCTGGCGTTGCTCAGGGGTTACTCCTGGCTGTCTGCTCAGAAATAGCTCCTGGCAGGCACGGGGGACCATATGGGACACCGGGATTCGAACCAACCACCTTTGGTCCTGGATCGGCTGCTGTGCTATCTCTCTAGGCCCCACCCCCTCATAACTTTTTTAAAATAATTTGTATTGAGGCCCATGTGAATTACAGGTCTTTCAGTTATATTTAAGGTACATAGTGACAGTGAATTAGGGCAATTCCCCACCACCAGTGTAGACCTCCCTTTGTCAGCAGCATTTGTTCCATACTTCCCCCCTTTTGTCCTGGACTGCTAGTGTAACTGGTCCCCTTTGTTGTTGTAGATCTTGATTCTTTTGTAGTTAACTTTGGGTTCGTAATTTTGTTGTTGTTGTTGTTGTGTTTTGGGTCATACCTGGCAGTGCTCAGGGGGTACTCCTGGGTCCATGCTCAGAAATCGCCCCCGGCAAGCTCAGGGGACCATCTGAGATGATGCGATTTGAACCACAATCCTTCTGCATGCAAGGCAAATGCCCTACCCCTGTGCTATCTCTCCGGCCCCTGAGTTTGTAATTTTTTTTTTTTCCTCTTTTTGAGTTTGTAATTTTTAAAGTATGTCCTCACTTTCTGGTTCCATCATGTCTTGCAATGTAATTAATTAGCTATTTCTCCAGAATTCTAGGTTTCAATGGGCTGTAGTGTCTGCATCTGGAGACTATTAACTCTGCTGAGGGAAGAAGAGTGCTTCCCCAGGCTTTTTTAGTTAGGAAAGGTTTGTATGGTGCACACATTTGCATAAACAAGATTTACATGCTTTATATTATGCTGAAACTCTTGGCTTTGCATCAGTATTTCCTAATCAAACTCAACACCCAAGTTGGTTAGTCTTTTCCCTTTCCATTGCTAAAGTTGACTCCCATTGTTGTTGGATTACTGGTCCTACCCCAATCAATATACTTACTCTACCCTCGGGTGTGATCTGGTGATGGGATTATTGGATTATTTGATACATAATATTCCTCTCCCACTCTAGGGTGTGGCCTGGTTCTTGTCAATAAAATCAGGGATCTGAGGAAGGCAGACGCCCATTCTTAGGCCTTACTCCACTAAACTGTATTCCTTCTTAGGAGCAGAAAGCTTGTGTGGTTGGATATTGCTTGAGTGCTAGATTTCCTGAACCCATTCCTGTACCTTTTCACTGTGTGGATTATTTCCTGTGTCGACTTTTGCTTCCAGACCTGTATTTCACCAGATCCTTGTTTTGGAGTGCTGGGCTCCAACAGCACATTATCTTTAGTTTTTTGCCTTGTTGATCAAGTCTACTTGTTCATACTCATTGCACCCTTCCTTGCGGAGCTGCTATCTCATTCCATTTAGGGTGACTTATTCCCAGCTCCCATCCAGACACCACACTAAGAATCCACAAGTATTCCTAGCTTGCTCTACCTGGACTACAAGACTTAAATATTAGTAAGGAAAAAGAATACTTGTTGGAATTTTCTGTAAACCCCACAAGGAAGCGACCCTCTACTGTCACTGCCATTCCCACATATATAAAGCAAACTGCACACACACACACACACACACACACACACACACACACACACACACACACACACACACAGCAACTCTGAAGAACTGATTCTGAGAAACTATAAGGTCAACAGTTCATTTGACTGTATAGTCAAATATTTAATTTGTTATTTCCCCACCATAAGACATCTATTTACACCATTAAGTTATTATATTCACAAGACAGTGAAAACAGTTCACACCTCTAATTAAGCAATAGCACAGAGGGTAGAGCATTTGTCCTGCATGCGGCCGACCTGGGTTTGATGCCTGGCATTCCATATGGTCCCCTGAGTTTCCTAGGAGTGATATCTGAGTGCAGAGCCAGGGTAACCCCTGAGCACTGCTGGGAGTGGCCCCAACCCCCCCCTCCCCAATACCTATTAAAAAACATTGGTAACAACACTGTCTGGGACTAAGGTACAAAATAAAAAAATGCGCTACTTCCTAGTAGCATTAATGTAATGCTACACCAGAGGGCATTGAAATGTCAGAGAGGGATAAGTATGAGTGGTGCCTTCACACAATATTACTTTGGAGTTATTTTCTCTTTTTTTTTTGGGGGGGTAGGAAGTTGCTGGGTTTGGGGGCCAAAGCCAGAGGTGCTCACAAGGCTAAAACCAAGGCAAGAGATTAAACTTGGTCTAGCTACATAAAATACAAGCATCTTGCCCTACTGTACTATCTTCTCTGGTGCTTGGAATCCTTTTGTAAAGATATAGGCTAGAATACAGTTTTAGGGGCCCGGAGAGATAGCACAGCGGCGTTTGCCTTGCAAGCAGCCGATCCAGGACCAAAGGTGGTTGGTTCGAATCCCGGTGTCCCATATGGTCCCCCGTGCCTGCCAGGAGCTATTTCTGAGCAGACAGCCATGAGTCACCTCTGAGCACCGCTGGGTGTGGCCCAAAAACCAAAAAAAAAAAAAAAAAAAAAAAAAAACAGTTTTAGGAGGCTGGAAGTGTAAAAGTCCCAATACCAAAGCAGTCTGCAACTGCAAAGGCCTAATCCAAAGGCCTAGCATATAAAATATAAGGCATCAGTGAAGATCTCAGAATAATCCAGTCTGGGGATACATGTACTAGAACCTTAAATAACTTTTAGTAGTCATTGTTGGTTTTTGGTTCATACTCAGTAGTGGCTAGGGTTGACTTCCAGGTCTGCACTCAGGGACCACCCCTGGCAGGATTCAGGGGACCATAAAATGCTGCAAATCAAAGTGGGTTGGTTATGTGCAAGGTAACACCTGCCCTATTGCTTTGGTCCCTGTTTCCATCAGACACTGCTAACTGATACATGAATTATCTCACCAGAGAAAACAGATTCTCTTTTTTTCGTTTGTTTTGTTTTTGGGTCACACCCAGGTTACTCAGGGGCTACTCGTGGCTCTCCGCTCAGAAATCGCTCCTGGCAGGCTCGGAGGACCATATGGGATACTGGGATTCAAACCACCAACCTTCTGCATGCAAGGCAAATGCATTACCTTCATGCTATCTCTCCGGCCCCGAGAAAACAGATTCTAATGAAGTTGTTCTGCACAATCAAAGAATGACACAAGATTCCAATAAATATCACTTAATTGACTTTAATGATTATTGCTCATCTGCAAGGATTAATATTGCATTCATTAAAAATCATCCAATACAAAATAAACTTGTTCCTCCCAAATTGCTCTGCACACACGACCTCTGATGCCAGACATGTTTCCAGTGTCCTTTGTTACACGGCTTGTCAGAGATGGAGCCTTTACCCATTACTCCTATGGACACAATTGTAGATGAGGGAGCAGGGCGCAGGTCTGAGGGCAGAAGGACCTGGACCCTTTCCTGCCAGCAGAGCTGACAAAATAGATACCACTATTGGCCAGGTTATCTCACCTAAAAAGTATATATATGGTGTTCTGATTGGCTGGTTAAATGCCCTGGGAAAAGGGCTTGAACTGTTAGCATCTACAAAGAAGAAAGCATGGTCACACTGGCAAGGGATGGAAAGAGGGCACAGGGTAGGTGAATAGGAAAGGGAAAAAAATTTTGGCAAGACTGTTGTCCCCTGCAAGGAATCTACAGGGTGAAGGCTTTCCCTTTCTTGAATTTGTTTGAATTTCCAAGAAATTGCTTCGAAGGTCTGTCTCTCTGAACAATGGCAATAGAGAAAGGAAAAGTTCTAGTACCTGGGCATTAATGCCTGACTCAACATCAAAGGATCACAAGTTGGAACAAGTTGAGTGCTTAGAATTCTGGATGATTATGTACGTAGAGCTTATCAGACCATGCAGAGATGCTGGTAAGCAGGGTGCATGGCACGGGAATGCAGCTCAGGTCTGAGAGTGCCACTCTGGGCTTCCTCTGAAGTGGGAGCCAGGGCATGCCTGTGACTTTCTCTATGCACAAATTGTCCTTTAAGATCTAGGTCCACTGATTTTTTTTTTGTGAAATATGCCTATCAAAATACAAAAAGATACCACTCTGTAAAACAAATGTAACACAGGGCCTAAAGTCCCAGACAAGTTATATGGAGCTAGAGAACCCTCAGCCTGGCCCAATTAAGCCTTTTTCCCATCACATCTACCTTCCTTGAAATATTTTAGGTTGCAGAAGCATAGCGGATCATAAATTGCTCTTAAAGGACAAACCCTAAAGAGAGAGCTCAGTGCTTAACACTGAATAATGGCTCAATAAATGTTCCTCCAGCATAAGCTGTATGGGGCAGTGCTGACAAAATTTGCTGTTACAGCCCCAGTTCACTGATGCTATAAAGTATGGGCTAGAAAAAAGGATTTAACAGAGTGCAAAACTCAGCATTTTTCTAGACTTAACTCACACTCTTAGCTCCAAAGGTTCAAAAGAGAAACTGATCACAATTAACCACTCAAGTAGTTCCTCAGTATGGACAATAAAATTTATCTTAAAATGAAAATTTTGGGGGTGGGGGGGATACAATAGAAATAAATGCTAAAGGTCAAAATTTAACATAATAGAGTATAGTCTAGTTAAAAACCTGAAAAATGAAAATGCCTGGTGGGAGGTGAGGAAGGGCCATACAAAGTCCAAATGATATTACTAAATCAGAAGAAACACTATTACACATCTTAGAACCAGACAGACATATCACCTTCACACAGGAAATGGGGCTTGGAACATCTACAGGTAATGAACATGCACCACCTAATCTAACCTACCTGGAAGGTAGATAGTTACCATCCCCACTTCTCTTAGGAAGGGAAAGAGCACTGATATCAGCAGCTAAGAAATGGGCTCTTTTAAGGCAAATTTAGACATTGCAGATTGTTCCACACTGGAGGTACTTTGGCATTTCTGCTTAATAAAGTACCCCGTTAAGATTGAAGTCTCCAGAAACGGTAAAGCACAAATCATCTTTCTGGGCTGGGAGAGTGAAATCCTTTAGGGACTAGGGTGAGGAACCCTGATTCAGTTTCAGCTATAAGGAGCCAGAAAGCAAGTTCCCATGTGGTCTGTAGAACTGGAACAATGAAATGGAAACAAGGATGAAAATGATAAGAGAAATACATCAAGAGGAAAGGAATAAGAAGAAAATAAAAGTTATCTTTAAAAATATTTCTTAGAGCGTTGTGTGGTTCATGTGGACTGGTCCTCGGTAGTATGGTCCATTAGTATCTGTAAAGAGAGAGAGTGCTTGGTTGGCACTTTCATCAACAAAGTTTGAAGACAAGAATCATTAACTAAACAGACTTTCAAGAACTCCTCCCCTGTCACATGGCTATGAAGGCTTCAGTCATCCGTGGGATCATTCTTTGTGCTTCTACAGGTTTCTGACAATGCCATCTCCTTTACCTCCTGCTCCCTGATATTACATTTTAAATGGCCCTAGCCAATAACAACTGTGTCAGAATCTATGAGGCAAGAGCTTTGTAGATTTAGGTAACTCAATTTTTTATATTTATTATTAAGCATATAGTTTCTCTATCTACCCTGTTAACTTGAAACAGAGTAGTTGTCTTCAATGACAAGTATTTAAGAAATAGCTGGCTCAAGACATGTAAATACACTATTTAAGAAAGCTGACTAGTCAGGGTGACTTATTATTGGAAGAAAAGAGCCTTTTATATGCTTTCCTCCTGCATTACCTGTAATAATTGGGTTTGAATGGCCCATTTTTGTTGAGTCCCAGATATTTCGCTTGGTCATCTGTGAGTTCTGTCAGGTGGGCATCAAATGATGGCAGGTGCAAGCTGGCGACATACTCATCTGGAAGAACAAAGTGGCTGGAGGACAGGCTCTATTTCAAATGCCTCTTAGGTGTTACCTACCACCTCACTTTCATTTCAAGCTTTGTTGAATCAAAGGGCAACAAATTACAACTTGAAATATTTGCTTAATTTGAAAAAACTTCTAAAAACTTTTGCACTACAGGAAGATATTTGCCCTACTGAAAGAACCATATGCCAGGTTATAAAACTGAGGGGATTTGTAACTCTAGCTTTCTTGAGTAAAGCTTTTGGCTTTAATCAATGGTCAACACGCTATGGGCTGTTCTTACCTTCCCGTGGCAAATCCTCAATTGAACTGTATTCAAATTATGAATCTAAGTAGACATAAAGATGCTTAAGAGTCTTGTGTCACATTAACACTCACTTAACTGGGCCTGATATCTTATCCTGAATCCTAACATAGCCAGTAAGAATTTATTACTTTCCAAAAAAAAAAAAAAAAAAAAATTTAAAGGGGCCGGAGAGATAGCATGGAGGTAAGGCGTTTGCCTCTCATGCAGGAGGTCATCGGTTCGAATCCCGGCGTCCCATATATGATCCTCCCGTGCCTGCCAGGAGCAATTTCTGAGCCTGGAGCCAGGAATAACCCCTGAGCACTGCCGGGTGTGACCCAAAAACCACAAAAAAAAAAAAAAAAAAAAAAAAAAGAATTTATTACTTTCCCACAGATAAGCTTCTTTAGCTTTACTTTTATGAATATAACTTTTTTTGAGATTTGCCTTTCAGCAGTGTTCAGGAGGGCCTAGGGATCACTACCAGTGATTCCTGGCAACTGGGATGACTCAATTCGAAGGTGGAAGGATAGATACTACTAGAGTTTTGCAGTACTAGGAACCACCACAGCCAACCTGGTAATGCTTGGGGGTCCAGGGTTACATGTAGGATGCTCTAGGGGCCATGTGGTACTAGGGACAACCTGGGGTTGGACACATGCAAGGCCTCTGCTCTAACCTTTATACTATGTATTCAGTCCCTGAGTGTATTTTTTTTTATAAACTGATCTAATATAGCTCTGGAAAGAAACATGTGGTTCAGTTTTAAGAAGACAGAGACTGGTTAGAGATGGGTAGAAGGTTCCTCTGTTTAGGAAGGTAAAGAATGAGACTGAAGTAGAGACGATGTCCCAACAACAGTCTAGAATATGGCTATTCATAATTAAAGGCATACACCCCAAACACTGTGCTAAATACTTCACTGACTAGCTATAATTCTTGTTATATATAAGAATATATATATATATTTTTTCTTTTAGTTTTTGGGTCACACCCAGCAGTGCTCAGGGGCTACTCCTGGCTCTCCACTCAGAAATCACTACTGGGAAAAAAAATCACTACAGGTAGGCTCAGGGGACCATATGGGATGCTGAGATTTGAACCGTCATCCTTCTGCATACAACGCAAATGCCCTACCTCCATGCTATCTCTCCGACCCCAAAGAATATAATTTCTTTTCTTTTCTTTTTTTTTTTTTTTGGTTTTTGGGCCACCCTCGGCAGTACTCAGGGGTTACTCCTGGCTGTCTGCTCAGAAATAGCTCCTGGCAGGCACGGGAGACCATATGGGACACCGAGATTCGAACCAACCACCTTTGGTCCTGGATCGGCTGCTTGCAAGGCAAATGCCGCTGTGCTATCTCTCCGGGCTCTAATTTCTTTTTTTTTAATTTTGGTTTTTGGGTCACACTCGGTGGCGCTCAGGGGTTACTTCTGGCTCTATGTTCAGACATCGCTCCTAGCAGGCTCGGGGGACCATATGGGATGCCAGGATTTGAACCACTGTCCTTCTGCATGCAAGGCAAATGCCCTGCCTCCATGCTATCTCTCCAGCCCCAGAATATAATTTCTTATAATATCTAATACAATAATATAACTAAATATCAAAATTAAATTACTTTAATTAATATGAATTATTAACCTTAAAATAAATTTAAATAAATAGATAATAATGTATCAGTATGATTCTAATATAACAACATAGTTATAAATTATTAAATCAATATATAAAGCAAATTATATAATAATAAATATAAGTATATATAATATATATTCTTACACATCTATATATGTAATTTTTCTCACTTTACTGATAAAAAACTGATGCTCATGGAGATTAGACACTGTCCTGAGGTCTAAACCGAAGTGCGAGAAGTACTTAATCCAATGATTGTTGTGATACGCATTAAAAAATTTCTTTTTGGTTTTTGGGCCACATCCGGCAGCCCTCAGGGGTTGCTCCTGGCTCTGCATTCAGAAATCATTCCTGGCAGGCTTGGGCACCAAATGGGACCAAATCGAACCTGGGTCAGTTGCATGCAAGGCAAATGCTCTCCCCCTGTACTCTCACTCCAGTCCCTCTCCTACTCATTTTGCTAACGCAAGGCACTCAACTGTGGGAACAGTATCAGGGTTCACTGACTTTCACTCACCCATTTTCTTAGGAAGTAAGTACACATCTTGTTTGTATCGTCCCTCGGGTGCATTATAGAGTTCTATCAGTGCCAAAGCCTATGGGGGGGAAGAAAGAAGTTCCAAAGCTCAAAGTGCTTCTTACAGTGTCCTATTAAAAGTACCAGTAGCCCTGTCATATACCCGAGCACACAGCAAGAGGATTTGATGGTATTTTTGTTTAGTTCTTCATAAAAGAAAAGTTCAAGTAAGCTAATATATTGATATTCTAAACTGCAACAGCCATAGCAAAGACAACATTGACTGTCTGACTACCTGAGAAAGTTAAGTCCTGACGATCTGTGACTTAAAAAAAAAAACATCTTGATAAGAACATAGGAAGGAATGCACTCCCGTTGGTAATCAGATCTGGGCTCAGCGACACTAACCCCAGTCCAGGAAAGCAGTCACTTACCTGAGTGGTAGCTGTAATGGACAGAACAAAGGTGGGAACTGTGGAGCAGCTCAGGTTGAGCAAACGCCCCTGTAAAGGGAAAAGGAGCCCAGGGATAAGATGTTATCCGTCAGTCTTAGCTTTCAATGTCATTCAAGCCGAGCAAATGCAGATTGGCTTTACACCTTTCTAGACTCTGCAGGCTGAGGAATAATGAAAATGCCATACTTGAACTCAGCCTTTTATCTTATTTTCTATCAATCCCATCTGAGTATGACAATCTCAAGAATCGGTTGTGGCCAGGTAACAACAGCACTAGGTTAAAAGTCTATTATTATGAGTGATGTCTTTTTTAATTTCTTTCTTTTTTTTTTCTTTGGTTTTTGGGTCACACCTGGCAGCACTCAGGGGTTACTCCTGGCTCTTCACTCAGAAATCGCTCCTGGAAGGCTCAGGGGATCATATGGGATAATGGAATTCGAACTACTGTCTTTCTGCATGCAATGCAAATGCCCTACCTCCATGCTATCTCTCAGTCTTCTATGAATGATTTTATTTTAGGGATCTAGCTACCTCTCTGCAGAACAGAGGCCCAGTGTTTTCCACATCTCTTTCCTGTTCCCACTAACCCACCAATCCCATCCTGCCAGAGGGATCGAACTGTTTTGCTTCTGCATTCAAAACCAATGGAGCTTGCCAGGGGTGTGTTTACCTCTGCCAGAAGAACTACGCGTTTGCCGTCTGGCCAGATGACATGGTCCACCTGAGAACGGACACGCTCCCAAGTCAGCTCCGGAGTGCGGAGGCTTGTCTGAAACCAAGTGAAAAGAGTTGACCCTGGCTATGTAAAATGGGAGAAGAGAAAAGCCCGTAACAAACGAGTAGGTCGAAGGCTTACAACATCGATTTCCGTGTTGGAGTGGCCCATATTGCACACGATACAACTGTTCTTCATGCGATCCAAGTGCTCCCGCGTGACCACATTTTTATTTCCTAAAAGTAAAAGAGGCTTGCTAACGCAAGTTACTGGAAAACAAAGGTCCTGACTTGCCTTCAGTCAGACCCTGGGAGCAAGATGGTTTCCTGGTACTAAAGAATAGACACTGTGAGAAAAAAGTGCGCTGCACTTCAGACTGTTATTTGAATTGAATCAAGTCGAGTCTTTGTCCCAGCAAACATATCAAAGTCTGCTTTACTCCAGTTCTGAAACATTTAAGCACAGATCTTATTCTATGGAGAAAGAGAGGAATATCACACCTGTAGTGTGTTGTGGCCAGGAAAGGTTTACCCGTGTTTGTGTGTTCAGGGGACCATAGGTGCTGGGATTGAATCCAGGTCTCCAACATGCAGTGCATGAGAATAAGCACAGGTCTTACCTACTCTGCAGAGAGTCAGTCAGACCACGTCCAAGATTTAGCCTCAGAACTAAACCTGCACACCAAAGTATTGGTAATTACCTGTGCAAGTTATTACGACATCCACTTGCCGAATGACTTCATTTAGCTTTACGACCCTGAACCCATCCATGCTGGAAGAAAGGGAAGGAAAACACGGATCAAGCAAAGAGCAATGGAATAGAAGTTGGCTATTACACAGGGCAATTAAATTCCTTTTTAAATTTGAGACCCTGTGATAAGTCCTAAGGAGGCGAAGTTACAAGCTGTGCTAAGCTATATACACTGGGTTATTCAGATACCTCAAGATTCTACCGAGGAAGAGAAAATGCCTAGAAGCCCTAGGAACGTTCCAGGAATTGAGGGAGAAGAACAGAGCAACCCTAGACTTCACTTCCTCCTTTAAGAGATTTCTGAAAAGAAGGGCTAACACAACCAATTGTGAACTTTCAGAAATGTAGAGTACCCAGAACCTAAGAGCAGTCCAGTTCTATCTTACCAGGCCTGCAGTGCACAGATGGGGTCGATCTCAGTGATGTAGACGATGGCTCCGAGAGCCTTGAGGGCAGCACAGCAGCCCTTTCCCACCTACAGAGGACAAGAAAAACACCGATCAGGGCTATTTTGGCCTGGGATATGGGCAGGGAGAGGCTGAGAGACAGGAATTCACCTTCTGAGACCCACCCATCATCTAATGAGCCCTTGGTGGGATGTTCCACTTGGTGGGATGGTCCACACAAGCAGAGCTGACTAAACAGATATTCATATTTTATAGTAAGGGCTGGGGCTTGAGACAAAGAGATAAAGAAGGTAGGTATAACCATTGGTGAAAATAATTAAAAAAGCAACCGTGACCTCTAGTTTCTTATTCTCGAAAAACCTACTAACTCTCACTTATGTGTTTCAAATTCATTGGCAAACTAGCAACTCAGGAACTTCCGTGGGTCACTGTTGATGACAAAAAAACCTCCCTCCTGTCACCTATTTTAAAAGACATCATTTGCATGCCATGTCAGCTTCTATCCTCCACTATAATACAAATCAGTTGTGGGACTAAAATTATATATATATATATATATAAATTCTGCCAGATATGTATATATACATATATGTATGTACATACCGTATTTTCTGGCATATAAGACGACTTTTGAAACAAACAATAAAGGTCAACTGAAAATCGGGGGTCATCTTATACGCCGAGTATATTCCGAAAAATGCCGATAAATGAGAATTGTCTGAATATTGCCACAAAACGAATTTTCCAACTCGATCCTGCACCAATCACTGCAAGGCTGCTCGGACCGCCTCTCTAACTCAGCCAATCCAAGCAGGCTTTTGATGCATGCAAATTAGACAATGTTCTGGACCTGAATCTACACTTTCAAAAGCCTGCTCAGAGTGGCCAGAGTCAGAGAGGAAGTCTATTACAGTAGAACCTTTGGACTTTTGCTTGTTGTGATTGGCTCACTGTGGTACATACAGTTGCAGCACAGGAACGTTCTGTCTGATACAGCAAATATAGGCCTAAACCTATGTTTTAACTGCAAAATTAGGGGGTTGTCTTTTACACCAGAAAATACGGTATATGTCTATATTCCCTTGAATTAAGACAAAAGGTAGCTATGAAGTGGGGGGGGGGTGGAGGATGGTGACAACATTCTATTCCACAAACAAACTAGTAAAATCTGAAAAAAAATCAACTAATTTTCTACTCTATAGGTATAAATCCAAATAAAAACACCTCCTCTTGTTCTGAGACCTATTATCTAAGGCTCATATTAAAATCCTGCAGCAGTGACTCTACACTGTCAGCACAAGATCCCTTCACTCAACTAGTAAATCCATGAAATAACAGACACCAAGCTATTTACCTCACCATAGCCACACACCACCACTTGTTTCCCACCAAACATCACATCTGTGGTCCTCTTCAAGCTGTGGAAATAGACAAGAGCTCAACTCAAACATTCTAAGCTCAAATACGAAGTTCCTCTGCACAAAACTACAAAGGTGGGGTACCACCTCACAAGAACTTCAGATCGAGCTGAGTTCTCCAGCTCAATACTAGCCTTTTCCACACACTGAAAGCAGCAGACAAGACTACAGTGGTTTTCCTCCAACACTGCAACCCAACCCAAGTCCCTAGAGTTTTTGAGTATGATATTCTATTTTTTGGTTTTTGAGGCCACACCCGTTTGATGCTCAGGGGTTACTCCTGGCTAAGCGCTCAGAAATTGCCCCTGGCTTGGGGGGACCATATGGGATGCCGGGGAATCGAACCAAGGTTCTTCCTTGGCTAGTGCTTGCAAGGCAGACACCTTACCTCTAGCGCCACCTCACCGGCCCCTGAATATGATATTCTACATATATTCAACTTACCCATCCAAAATGGATTCTCGGCAGCAATATAGGTTATCAAACTTCTGTTTGGTAACAGAATCATTGACGTTCATGGCTGGAACACAGAGCTTCCCAGCTTTGGAGAGCTGATAAAGCCTAAATGGAAAAATCAGAAAACAAAAAAACAAAAGACAACAAAGTTAGCTGGTAAAATATAATTTAAAAAAATCTGCCTAATTCTCTTCCAACTACATGCTGCCCCTCCCAGTCTTATTTATTGCGCCCAAGGCAGTTAGTTAAAGAGTATTTCCTTGTCATCTCTTCTCACCTTTCTTTTCTGCCCTTCCTCCCACCAACCCTATTTTCTTTAAAGTTAGAAAACAAAACAAAACAAAACAAAAAAACCTTTTCAAATGAAAAAAGTTTACTTCTCTTCCAGAAAGGGATTCAGTTCCTTAGATCAACATTTTCTCAATCTTTAAAAACCCATGTTTACTTTTGACACAAATTTCCAATGACCCTGACATAAGTTTCCTATGGGCGTATATGCCTCTGTGAACATCATGCATAATACACTTTGAACTTTGAAACTCTTTTCAGCTATCTTTTAGGTAGCCTAACAAGTCAAGAATATTCTTTTATTTTTGTAGTGTATGATGTAGACTTTTTTTTAATAGAATTTCTTCCTACTTTAATCACAAAATTCTACCACCGTACTTAATAGCTTTTCATAACCCCTAACTCCCACTTCACTCAATTAGAAGTCACTCAGTAGAATAAATGGGAGAGAAAAATATGTGAATTAAAATGTGAAGTAGATTCCTTTTAGGATCTCCTTGATTTTTCAAAAGTTGTAGCTCCAAAGTTTTACCTAATGAAGACACTTCCATTTAGTTATTACACATCTGAATAAAGGCCCTAAAACCTAGCAAAGATCAGAAGAATCTACTGAGGCAAGGACACAAGGGCAGCTACTCCAGAATCTGTTACCTGTGCACACCAGTCACGCTCTCTTCCACAATGCCTCGGATCTTCTTAAACACGTTTGGGTACTTCTTATAAACCCAGTGGGTTAAGTCTCCCCCATCATCCAGGATCTACAGAACAGCCAGAAGACTTCTATGGGCATTCAGGCTGCTAGGGCTGGGGGGAACTTTGAACCCACTTTCTGTACTAGCAAGAGAGCCCTATATGCTTTGGAAGAGCAATTCTTAGAGCTCTGTAGTGCAAGTTTAGACAGCGGAAACAAATTTGTTGGTGTAAATAGCTAAAAGGATTCCTAAATTTGTTCTAGGCTACAGTGAAGAGTATCAGGCTATTCATAGACTCATTTTAGTCTAGATTAATAAAATATATATGCCTCTTTGAAGAAAAAAAAAAAAAAGAGAGAACTGGGCAGGAGAAAACAACCAGAACCCTATTCCAAAGAGGTATCATTTTCTTTTATTCCCCCACTTTGCCATTCAGTCCTCAGACCCATTCTGAATAGATATAATGTAAACACTTTAGACACCAAGTCAGTGCATAGTAAGACCAAAGCTCCAAAACATATTTAGGGAATTATGCTTGAGGGAAAAAAGGAAACATATCTATTTTAAGTGTAGGCCAAATATGAATTATTACCATGTTGGCCTGCCACCCATCCATGTTCACACAACGGTCAATACACCACCAGAAGTCATCTTCTGACTCGCCTTTCCAAGCAAACACTGCAACTCCTGCAGAAATAGAAACAAATTGGTGGACTCCTGCAGTGTGTGTACTGTACCAACATCAGTCTCTTGAAATCCATGGGTAAGGAGAAGAAAGGTCATGCAAAGTGTTTTTTTTTTGTTTTGTTTTTTGTTTTTGTTGCTATTTTGGTTTTTGGGTTGAAGCCATCAGTGCTCAGGGGTTACTACTGGCTTTGAGCTCAGGAGTCACTCACTTCTGCAGGGCAAAGGGGACCATACAGGATGCCAGGGAATTGAACCTGGGTCGGCTGTGTACAAAACAAGTGCCCTATATTGCTCCCAGAAATTGTTTGGAAGGAAACCATTTAGAAAGTCAAGAAAGTCAAAATAGGGGCCAAAGCGATGGCAAGATGTTTGTTTGCCTTCTACATGGTCAACACTGGAAGGACCCTGGTTCAAATCCCAGCATCCCATATGGTCCCCCAAGCTGCCAGGAGTGACTTCTGAGCGAAAAGCCAGGAATAACATGACCCAAAAACAAAAACAAAAAAAAACAGTCAAACAAACAAATAAAAAAAAAGTCAAAATAGTACTTTTAGTTCAAAAGTTAAGAATTTAAGGGATTAAGAAAAAATGTAAGGGATATTAATTCTGTAACTTTATCTTATCTTATTTTATTTTTTTTTATTTTTATTTTGGTGGTGGTTGGGAAGGTTTGGGCCACACCCAGCGGCACTCAAGGGTTACTCCTGGCTATCTGCTCAGAAATAGCTCCTGGCAGGCACGGGGGACCATATGGGACACCGGGATTCTAACCAACCACCTTAGGTCCTGGGTCGGCTGCTTGCAAGGTAAACGCCGCTGTGCTATCTCTCTGGCCCCCTTATTTTATTTTTTAACTAAGTCATTGTGAAATTATAAAGTTATTTATGATTGGGTTTCAGACATATAGTTCAACACAGATCCCTTCACCAGTGTTCACTTTTCTCCACAATCCTCCTATGGCCTCCCCCAACCTTATACTAGAACTTGAAAATGCTATTCTTTTCAAGTACAAACGCTATTATCTTGTACTTGCAACTCAATCGTATAGAGATAAATGAAATGGAAATTAAAACAAAGCTGAACATTATTACTATAGTCTTCATCTCAAAACAACCTGTATGGTTCAATCTTCAGGATATGATAAAGTAAAATCAGAAGGCCATATAATTGAGTATTACAAATGAAGCTGTCAAAATTTTTGATGGCATGAAAAGCTACTGTAGAAATTTTTTTTTTTTTTTTTTTTTTTTTTTGCTTTTTGGGCTACAACCGGATGACTCTCGGGTTACTCCTGGCTATGTGCTCAGAAATCGCTCCTGGCTTGGGGGACCATATGGAATGCGGTGAAAACGAACCGAGGTCCATCCTAGGTTAGAGAGTGCAAGGCAAACTCCTAACTGCTTGCTTCACCATGCCGGCCTCATGCAGAAATGTTTTATGTTTAGGTTGAAAACTGAATATATATCAAGATTTATTTCAGCTCTGTAAGGAGTAAGTTAAAAAGGAAAATATATCTAATTTTATCTCAGTATAGAAATATTTTTTAAATCACCTAAATTTTCTGCAATAAATACCATTAAGAATACACTAGAAAAAGTGTACTATCAAGTTGCCCTCTGAGGATCCTAGAAAGATAAGAAATCCTAAAGTAACTTCAAAATTTTACTCTAAACATTTGAACTATTAAAATAATTTCAGAGACTATACTAGGGAGTGCCTATAGATGACCTGAGTTACCCCACACAGCTGAGGGAGTTGAAGGGGCCTTGGGGGCCAGGGGGATGAAGGAGCTGAGAGGAGCTAAGGGAACTGAAGGGACCAAGGGAGCTAAGGCCAGAGTTAATAAGCCTAGTGGCACAGAGGTATAATCTGATGCATAGGAAGTGGATGCAGAGCAGCTAAAGGCTGCCTCCACTCCTCTAGCTGGTCTGAACTCAAAATACCGTGTCCCACAATGAAACTCAGGGGGATCATGCCCCCTCACCATGATTCATGTTGAATTGAACTCATGACTAGTCATATGTATTATCATATTATTGGAGAGTGAGACGAGGGGATTTGAACACACACCTGGAAACAATCAATTCTCTTGGTGATATAAATATATATTGGTTACTCCTGGCTCTTCACTCAGAAATCACTCCTGGAAGGCTCAGGGGGGCCATATGGGATGCCAGATTCGAACCTTGGTCGGCTGCATGCAAGGCAAACACCCTACACGCTGTGCTATCATTCCAGCCCCTGCTCCACATAGTTTTCAGCACAGTATTATATACAAATTATCATGTGAACTGTCAATACAAAAGAGTACTTTTATTTATTCTCTCAAAAATGATGAAACTTTAATAAAAGGAGACAAACTGAGTTCAGTTATACCAATATTCTTCTGTTTTGTTTCGTTTGGGGTCACACCCAGCTGTGTTCATCTGTACTCCTGGTTATGTACTCAGGAATCAGTCTGGGCATCACTCAGGGACCATATAGGATGCTGGGGATCAAACCCAGGTCAATCGCGTACAAGGAGTACTATCATTCTGGAATCTATTTAACATTAGATCTTGGCATTTCCCCATGTAATTAGATCCTTCTCAGAAATCATTTTTAAGGACATTATGACCAGGGCCTTAGTTTTATTATACACACTTTCTTTTCAGTATTTTTATTAACTTCCCATTTTGTAGACCACAGACTTACAATGCTAAGTCATACGTATAGAATTATGTTTGGACAATAATCTTGACGCAAAAAGCTACACTTACCAGCCTCAGCCAGAGCTGCAGCTACTTCGTTCTGGGTGGAATAGATGTTACAAGCAGACCAGCGGCACTGAGCCCCCAGGGCACACAGAGTCTCGATCAACACCTAAGAGTCCGATAAGGAAACAGGGTGAGGAGGCAGCAAAGTACGTGAATCATATCTAATAATTCAAAGGCAACATGTGCTGTCTAGGCTATCAGTCACAGATGCATGTAACCCAGATGAAAACCAGTGAATAACCTAACTTTACTCAAAAGCTACATTTCTAAGTCTTAACATTTTTACAAAACAATTATATCCTGCAAATCTAGATCTAAGTCAGATTTGGTGAAAGCTAGTTAGATCCACACAAAACAGAATTCCCATTACTATGCAATAAGGAGATCCCAAATAGTATTTGGAGGTTGGGAAAGATAGGGATAGAAAAGCTGCTTTTTTTTTTGTTCCTTTCTTTCACCAAAGAGTCCCTCTCCCACAAACTCACCGCTGTCTGGGCTGTGATGTGTGTACAGCCCACTATTTTAGCACCAGCCAAGGGTTTCTCCCCTTGAGCACGTTTCCTGAGTGAAATCAGAGCAGACATGTCTGTGGAAGAACAGAGGATTTGAGCTAGGTCTGAACTAGCAGTGTCACTGATTCCTGCCCCAGCATCTAGTGCTGGCCTGGAGATGTGGAGATGGTGATAAAAGGGGATGAGTCCTTATAGAAAATCCGAAAATTCCTGTGAGTAGAGATTACAAACAGACCAGCAGCAGAAGCTTCAACAACATAACAACGGAAGAACATCATTCAGTCACTTGGGTTTTTCCCTCTTCCTCTTCTTTTTACGACTTATAGAGAGGACAGAACAGTGAGTTAAGTCAATTCTCAAAACTGATCAAAATGGAGGGTAACTTTCATCTATTCATTGGAGAGGAAAAAGGGCAAAGTTGGCTAATGAATGGATTCCTACTTAACAAAGATGATTTTGCCCATTTTTTTATATATGTATTTTTACTTTATTCTGTCATTCTGATTTCTCTACTTCCTCCCCATATACGGTATGTCTTCAATGTGAAAGCATATAGGGAATAGGGTAGGGGATTTAATTATTTTCACCCCTGCTCCAACAAATGAGGCTTAAACACAAAAACCAAGTAAATCCTAAACCACATATCCTTGGTTCTTCATCTGGGAAACCTTCCTACTTCATCTGGGAAATCTGGGTTTGTGAGACTGACAACATCAACCAGTATCCAGGACGACTTGTAGACTCTGCAAGTAGTTCTCTAAAAATTGTGGGGATGGATAACAGAAACTACTCTGTGTAATTCCACATACTAAGAACACGAAGCAGGAAGAAAAGAATCCTGAGGCTCAAGCTCCATAGAGAGAAATCTGTTTAGAAAGTCAAGGATACTAGATATTCCTAGCAGTCTTTCAAGTCTTTAAATTTCTGTGAATCCTGATGACCAGTAACTCGGTTGCTTTTGGTCCCCCACCCACAACCTTTCTTTACCTTGCTCTGCAATCTCTATCTCCCGTCGTCCAAATTCTGCTTGCTTGATGTTCTTCACACAGAAGTTGCTGCTGCCTTTGGAATTAGTTTGCTGTTTCTCTCGGGGGGAAACTTCATCATCAGAACTATCTGTGTAAGAGGCAGCTAGAGCCAGGAAAGAAAGGAGGATAGAAAAACCTCAATGGTCTCAATTCTACAGAGTGCAATTCCCAAGGGACTCTCATTTAAGAGCAGACTCTTAATTGGAGCCACCTTTCACGTCATTTCAGTTCTACTCCTCCAGGGTTTAACAGATGGAATGAATGAAACTTCTGGATCTTTCAGTGATGCAGCATTTTTACCCACTCGGGATCCATTACTTTGCCGTTAATACCTGTGACTATTCTGAACAGGTTTTAGTGAATCTGAGATAATAGGGTACTTGGTCCCAACTTGTATTTGAACCAGATACAGCAAAAACGGAAGAATAGTTTAAGGTAGGTAAGAAATAAGGCCGGGAATATTGTATAGTGGGTAAGATGATTGCCTTAAATGCAGCTAACCTAGGTTCAATCCTCAACACTGCATATCGTCCCCAATTCCCACCACGATCACAGAAGAAGGAGTAAGCCCTGATCACAGCAAGCCAGTGTCCCCATAACAAAGAAAAAGGCAAAACTAAATCTCCTAAGAAGTGCTATTTGCACAGCACTGTGCAAATTTTCTCTATGAATGATATTAACTCTTGGGGATAGAGGATATCAGCCATGGCTACAATTAGGGGACACATTGCTAAAAGAAGATAGATGTGGGAAGCTGAGTGATTCTCCCTCCCCATTTCTTTTTGAAAATAAGTTTGGGGACCTCTGATCTAAAGTAGTTCTTAAAAATCATGCGAAAGGGGCCGGAGAGATAGCATGGAGGTAGGGCATTTGCCTTGCACACAGGTGGCTCAGGAAGGTGGTTTGAATCCCAGCATCCTATATTGTCCCCCCCAGCCTGCCAGAAGCAATTTCTGAGCATAGATCCAGGAGTAACCCCTGAGTGCTTCTGGGTGTGACCCAAAAACAAAACAAAACATAACAAAAAAAAAAAAAAATCATGTGAAAGGTTTGTTAAAAATACAGATGGCTGGGGCCGGGAAGGTGGCGCTAGAGGTAAGGTGTCTGCCTTACAAGCGCTAGCCAAGGAACGGACCGCGGTTCGATCCCCCGGCGTCCCATATGGTCCCCCCAAGCCAGGGGCGATTTCTGAGCACATAGCCAGGAGTAACCCCTGAGCGTCAAACGGGTGTGGCCCAAAAACCAAAAAAAAAAAAAAAAAAAAATACAGATGGCTGGGCCGGAGCAATAATACAGCGGACAGGGTGTTTGCCTTGCAAGCAGCTGGCCTGGGTTTGATCCTCAGCATCCCATATGATCTCCTAAGCCTGCAAGGAATAATTTCTGAGTGCAGAGCCAGGAGTAACCCTGAGTACTGCTGGGTGTAGCCCCCAAACAAACAAAAATATTAAAAACAAAAAATCTTATAGAGGTTTTACACTAGAGTGACTAAAAGAATTGACAAAAAGACTGATAGCTCTGTTTCAACTGCCATCACTGAGCTCACTGAAGATGTTAGTGGAAAACAACTTCATAGGGTCAGAGCAGTGGTGCAAGTGGTAAGGCATCTGCTTTGCATGTGCTAGCCTAGGACAGACCATGGTTCAACCCCCCAGCGTCCCATATGGTCTCCCAAGCCAGGAGCAATTTCTGAAAGCATAGTCAGGAGTAACCCCTGAGTGCCACCGGGTGTGGCCCAAACACCAAAAAAAAAAAAAAAAAAAAAATCAATTTCATGCAAAAGTTGAGTACATCCTTTCAGATCAATAAGAGAAAAAAAAGCACACTCCACCTATCAATTCTTTTTGCTGAGTGAAACATATTCCTTGAAGCCTCATCCCTCCATTCTCCCTAGGTAACTTGGCCTTACCTGCAAGACCCCGCCCATTCCTGGGAGGGGTCTTGGAAAAGGTAGATAAGGTATGGACACCAGAGGGGATTAGGCCCCTTTTTGGTCTTTGACCAGCATGGAGGTCAAAGGGAAGATGGCTGAAAGGAGTTAAGATGCAGGGCTAGCTAAGAATGACTGAATGCTTAAAAGGTTGTGATATAGGCCACACATGTGGTGGATAGGGCATGAATAAAGCTGATACTTCCTGATGGCTGTCTCTGGATGAGTCTGATTCCGCCGTTCACCTAAACCTGGGACCCTCCAGCTGAATGGGGATTGTGGAGCCACGTGGCCTGGGATGGCAGAGAAAAATCCCTCCATCTATCCTTCTCCATCCAGGACCATCTTTAATTATTTAATGCAACATCCCTGATGTGTAGCAGGCCTACTGGTGCATCAAGTTGTTTCTCTCCATGAGCTTGTGTAAGAGTTCAATGGCTCAGAGTGTTTTGTTTGCTTAGCACATGGCTGATTGGGTCTGATCTCAGGCATACTTTATGATCCCCCAAGCCCACTGGGAGGGATTCCTGAGCACCACCATTATACTAACAATCACACCCTGCCCTGAGCCTCCTTATTTCTTGGCTATGTTTAGACTGTTTGTCGTGAGCCAACTCTTAGAATTGTCATACTAAGACTTGTTTTCTTTCTTTCTTTTTTTTTTTTTTGGTTTTTGTGTACCCAGCAGCACTCAGGGGTCCCTTCTGGCTCTACACTCACCCCCTCCTGGCAGGCTCGGGGGACCATATGGGATGCCGGGATTCGAACCACCATCCTTCTGCATGCAAGGCAAATGCACTATCTCCATGCTACCTCTCCGGCCCAAGACCTATTTTCATTAAGAGAGCCATCATAGGGGCTGGACAGTGGATAAGATGCTTGCCTGGCACATAGCTGACACAGGACTGATCTCCATATGTGGTCCCGAGCTTAATAAAGAGTGATCCCTAAGCACAGAGCCAAGAGTAAGCCCTGAGCACTGCCTCATGTGGCCCACAAAATAAACAAACTAAAAAAACCTTAGAACCTCTTATTGCGGGGCCGGGCGGTGGCGCTAAAGGTAAGGTGCCTGCCTTGCCTGCGCTAGCCTTGGACGGACCGCGGTTCGATCCCCCCGGTGTCCCATATGGTCCCCCAAGCCAGGAGCAACTTCTGAGCACATAGCCAGGAGTAACCCCTGAGCGTTACTGGGTGTGGCCCAAAAACCAAAAAAAAAAAAAAAAAAAAAAAAAGAACCTCTTATTGCATGTGTGTTCCCAGCACAAGTGTAAATTCATTATTTCACTATTTAACTTTATAAATATTATCGTTTGTTTTTGTTTGCCTATGGCACAGAATAGAGTGTTTTAAATACTTTTAATAATTTTAAAAATATTCCTACAATGCAAAAGCCTAGTTCTAATGCTAATATTTTAGTAAAAGACAATGATTTCTAGTACAAATTTATTTTGTTGACAATAGAAATCTGTTTGCCTTGCATGCAGGAAGATGGTGGTTCGAATCCCGGCATCCCACATGGTCCCCGAGCCTACCAGGAGCGATTTCTGAGCATAGAGCCAGGAGTAACCCCTGAGCGCTGCTGGGTGTGCCCAAAAACCAAAACAACAACAACAACAACAAACCCTATAGCTTTGAACAAAACCTCAATAACTTAAAAGTGTTTTCTCAGTTGAACACTAAAGGAGCTGGATTGATGCCTCTGGTTTGCTCCAGAACTCAAATTCTAAGATTCTAAATATTTTTCCATGTTTATCTTCTGATACCGAAGTTGGGAAGGACATAAACCAAATCAGAATATTAAAAAACAGGGCTGGAGAGATAGCACAGCAGTAGGGTGCTTGCCTTTCACACGGCTGACACAGAATGGACCCAGGTTCGATCCCCAACATCCCATATGGTCGGTCCCCCGAGCCTGTCAGGAATGATTTCTGAGCACAGAGGCAGGAATAACCCTTGAGCGCCACCGGATGTGGCCCCCAAACCAATAAATAAATAAAGTCTTAAAAAAAAAAAAAAGAAAACAACACAACTCCTTAAACAGCAATAAGTATTAAATAGGATCGAGAATTAAAAATGCCGCAGTTGGGGGCCCGGAGAGATAGCACAGTGGCATTTGCCTTGCAAGCAGCTGATCCAGGACCAAAGGTGGTTGGTTCGAATCCCGGTGTCCCATATGGTCCCCCATGCCTGCCAGGAGCTATTTCTGAGCAGACAGCCAGGAGTAACTCCTGAGCACCGCCAGGTGTGGCCCAAAAAAACCAAAACAAAACAAAAAAAAATGCCGCAGTTGGACCAGGATGCAACTCAGTGGTCAAATGCACACCTTGCATGCGCAGGGCTTTATGTCTGTTCCTGGTACTGCACAAATCAAGTCACTCAATCATCAGAGCTAGAATCACATGATAGTAGTATAAGTCACACTTCAGATGGTAAGACAGGAGACTTCAGACACAAAAGAGTACCCTAGTAAACAAAAGGATTCAAAACATACTTCCATTTGCAAACTTCAAGCAGCATTAAAGAAAAGAGAGCTAGGTGGCAGTGTGTACCTTACAAAAGACATCAGAAATAATGCTCCCAAAGCACATCGCTTTCTCAAGGTCAGTTCAGTCAGCCAAAACACCATTGACTCTGTCTTTGCACAGTAAGTGGGTAAACATGGAATTGGGAACTTGCCCAGATCTTCCACCAGACACTGGTTGGCACACACACACAGAGCACAGACCCCACAGAGTGCGAGAGGAAGAAAGATGATGAAAACTTCCTTAGCTACAAGCCTGGCTGGGGGTAAGACATTGCCCAACCACTAATTATCAGCAATCAGCACAAAAAAGTGTGTGTGTGGGGAGTTCTGACATGAGGTATTTTATGATTCCAGATAAAAGAACAGTAAGCGGGGGCCGGGCAGTGGCGCTAAAGGTAAGGTGCCTGCCTTGCCTGCGCTAGCCTTGGATGGACCGAGGTTCGATCCCCCGGTGTCCCATATGGTCCCCCAAGCCAGGAGCAACTTCTGAGCGCATAGCGAGGAGTAACCCCTGAGCATTACCGGTGTGGCCCAAAAACCAAAAAAAAAAAAAAAAATACAAAAAAAAAAAAAAAAAAAGAACAGTAAGCAAAGAATTAGCTTAGGCTCTGGAACAGGGAAGAAAGACCAGAGAGGACATACCAACCTGAACTGTAGCTGTCGGTTGAGGACTGAGAGATGGAACGAGACAAAGACCTTCGGCCAGTCTTGGTAGGGAATTTGGTGAATTCTTGCATGTCATCAGCAAACTGGATTTGCTAGATAAGAAGATGACAAAAAGTAGAAAACTTTTAAGGATTCTATGAAATATTTTATTTGCTATGGCCTTACTTTCTCATCATCATGAATCTTTGCACCAGGCTAGCAATTCTCCCACCGGAAAGAAGGTTAGGTAGAGGTTACACTCTAGCTCTCTTGCAAATGGCCAACCACTGCCTCCATCAGTTGCTTCAGCACTTTTCTAGAAAAAGAGGGAATAGGAAAAGCTATGCTCCAATTTCTTTTAGTACTTGTAAAATCTCCCAAGTCTTTTCACATTCTGTTACGACTCATCTTGTAACCTAGCCCCCCCCCCCCCCCTTTTATTTGTTTTGTTTTGTTTGGGGCTCAAACCCAGAAGTGCTCAGGGCTTATCCTGTATCTGTGCTCAGATCACTCTAAGTAAAGCTCAGGAAACCCTTGGGATTAAATCTGGGTTAGCCTCGTGCAAAGCAAGTATCTCACTCACTGTGTCGCTCTGGCCTCTCTTCTTGTAACCCTGACACAGTAAATTCTTTACTCTCCTTCATCTTGATCAGAAATCGGTATCTCACAAAAGCCTGTTTCTTTTCTTTTATTTTTCCTCTAGAATATTCTCTTGTAGCATAGAACTCTGAAGTTAGCAACGGTCTTATTTTTGGAAAGAGCCATGAGCAGATGCCTTGAAATGGTGGCAGGCAGTTCAACCATGTATCATGAAGTCAATACGGTATTCCTTGAACCTTCTATTACTGATAGAATTATGTGTAACATATTGAAGAGAAATAAATCGAGTAACACGTATGTCATAGACAATTCTAACTAATCAGGAGATTAATTAATTTGAAGGAGAAAATAATATTTGATCAATTTAGTTTACAATGATTATTTATAGGAAAATTCATGGATGTTTCTACAGTGTATGAAGATGCATACTGCTATTAAATGATTTAAACCTTTCTCCTGAATTCATGTTGAAATTCTGATAAACCATTTTCTTTAAAATAAACTTCAGCCTCCTGAAAACTGGAATTGCTTGAGAATCTGATGATCTAATCTGACTAAAACTGTTCCCATGGAGACTCCATTAAGTAGTCTTCAGCAAACGTCTCTAGAAATGCAAACCAGGGACTCCCATATAGATTAAAATCATCTCTATAATGCTAGCAACATGGTTATAGTCACTTTGAAGCAGGATCAGTAAACTTCCCATTAGTTACAGCTGCAAAACATTTCCCCCTTCTGTCCAATGTATGTAAAGAGTATCAGCCAGCAGCTCATTGGGAAAAATAAAAAAATGAATTAGTAGGATTTTGTAAGTAATGAAACAATATCTTGGACTATAGACCCATGTTTTCACTCATGACTAGAAGCAGAGAACAGCTGTGCAGTAAAGTATGTCTATACTTTTATTCAGACAGTAAGTCTGAGAGAAAAATTTCTTTTTTTTTTTTTTTTTTTTTTGGTTTTTGGGCCACACCCGGTGACGCTCAGGGGTTACTCCTGGCTATGCGCTCAGAAGTCGCTCCTGGCTTGGGGGACCATATGGGATGCCGGGGGATCGAACCGCGGTCCGTCTCCTAGGCTAGCGCAGGTAAGGCAGGCACCTTACCTCGAGCGCCACCGCCCGGCCCCGAGAAAAATTTCTAATTGTATTGAAAACCTTCCCTTGACTCAACAACCAACTGGAGATGTTTATTTGCTTTTTCCCCTTTAGACTACTCTGAAATACAGAGGAAGCAGTCTACATCCTGTCTTATTAAGCCTAAAAAGAAAAAAATCCAAAAATCATGGAAGGGAAAGAACATCTCGAAAGCTAGACCAGGGCCTTCAACATAAAAATAAGGGTCATCTGCAGTATGTGTGAGTCTCTCAAATTTCTTCTGTAAGATTTAACAGAATACCTAAAACAGTTAAGTCCTTAATAGTTAAGTCCTTAAATTAAGTCCCACGTACTATACCAGACCTTGAATAATACAAATCTTTGTGCGTCAGAAGTAAGTTTTTAGTTTATTATTATCATTATTGTTTTAAATAGAGTTCATACCTAGAGGTGCTTGGGAGGCTATGTTGTATTAGGCATTGAGTTCAGGGACTCCCATATAGGCATGTGCTCAATCTCTTGAGCCATAAGCCCAGCCTAAAACTTTAAATGTTTATATAGGATTTAATACTACAGGTTTATGTCACTTTTGCAGTCTTACTGAATAAATAAATTTGGGACTTTCAACCCAACAAGTTTTTCTGGTGGTACCTCTGACCACCTCCCTAAAAAAACCAACCAAGAGACTCTCCCATGTCTTTTAAGTCTCTAGAGAAAGTGCAACTTGAAGCATAGACAATCCAGTCTGTTCAGAAGCTACTTCTCCCATGACTCTGATAACTCCCTTCCCTGTTCATCTCTTTCTCTCTCTCTCTTTTTTTTAAAGGCTCTGGATATATTCGCAGACACCATCTACCTGGGAATGAGGGAGGGAGCTACAATTACATTTACAGTTTCAATACAAATAAGAGAAGTGCTGTGGCAAGACAAGTGTGTTTCTTGAGCAATCTCAGAACCAAATTAATTGTCACAATCCCACCTTGCATTACTACAGCTCCCTTAGAGCCATAGTGTAGCAGTCTTTCCCACTTAAAAATATTGTAAAATGTTGTAAGCAGCTTACTATTATCGAATTTTGTTTTTTGTTTGTTTTGGCCATACCTGTTTGATGCTCAGGGGTTACTCCTGGCTAAGCGCTCAGAAATTGCCCCTGGCGTGGGGGGACCATATGGGATGCCAGGAGATCAAACCGTGGTCCTTCCTTGGCTAGCGCTTGCAAGGCAGACACCTTACCTCTAGCGCCACCTCTCCAGCCCCGAAATCTCTTTCTTTACAAATTCCAGCTCTCAAATAATGAGTGTGGCTCCTATTTGAAGTGGATAGAACGTTAAGCCTTAACAAGAGTATTGGATAGAAGTCTTTTTGTGGGGCCGGGCGGTGGCGCTGGAGGTAAGGTGCCTGCCTTACCTGCGCTAGCCTAGGAGACGGACCGCGGTTCGATCCCCCGGCATCCCATATGGTCCCCCAAGCCAGGAGCGACTTCTGAGCGCATAGCCAGGAGTAACCCCTGAGCGTTACCGGGTGTGGCCCAAAAACCAAAAAAAAAAAAAAAAAAAAAAAAAGAAGTCTTTTTGTAACAGTACAACTGCTGGTGAATATTTTCCTGCAACTCTTAGATGGCTCTCGCAACTTATAAATACAGTGGTCTAGCTTACAACAAAGCATCAAAAACATGGGGCCGGGCGGTGGCGCTAAAGGTAAGGTGCCTGCCTTGCCTGCGCTATCCTTGGACGGACCGCGGTTCGATCCCCCGGTGTCCCATATGGTCCCCCAAGCCAGGAGCAACTTCTGAGCGCATAGCCAGGAATAACCCCTGAGCGTTACCGGGTGTGGCCCAAAAACCAAAAAAAAAAAAAAAAAAAAAAAGCATCAAAAACTTGTCTTCCTTCCCATCTAGACTGAAGTTTCCCTTTCACTGCAGTGGAAGGGTGTTCTCCAGTGTGGTGTTCACCTTGACCTTATAAATATAGGCTCTGCTATCAAAAGCAATTTTCGGTCCCACCTAATCATGTTGTCTAGCCCTTGAATTAGAAAGACCCAGGACCCGGAGAGATAGCACAGTGGCATTTGCCTTACAAGCAGCCATCCAGGACCAAAGGTGGTTGGTTCGAATTCCGGTGTCCCACATGGTCCCCCGTGCCTGCCAGGAGCTATTTCTGAGCAGACAGCCAGGAGTAACCCCTGAGCACCACCGGGTGTGGGCCCCCCCCAAAAAAAAAGAAAGATTCCAACTGTGACATAATTCTACAATGATATTATGGTAAAGAGATGATGAGCAGGATAATATCATAGAATATATTATCTACAGATGTCATTTGACCCCCTGTATATTGAGAATGCAAATGTCTGTGCCAGAATTTTATCACTTCTTCATCATTTTGGAATCCAAAAGTCTTCATATCTTAGGCTTCCAAAAATCAGAGGCTAGGGAGCCAGAGTGATAATACAGTGGGTAGGGCATTGCCTTATATGCAGCTGACCAACCTCCACAAAATATCACCCCAGAAACAACTTTATTTCTTGGGGGGGGGGTCACACCTGATAGTGCTCAGGGATTATTCCTGCTCTGCACTCAGAAAGCACTCCTGGAGGGCTCAGGAGACCATATTCGATGCCGGGAATGAGAACCTGGGTTCGCTGCATGCAAGGCAAGTTTCCAATCCATTGTGTTATCACTCCGCTTCCCCAAAACCATTTTTAATATCCTCAGGAAGGATTCTCCAAAGGGTGAAGAACTAGATGCAAAGGTAAAAAGCAATAGTTAAGGGCCCGGAGAGATAGCACAGCTGCATTTGCCTTGCAAGCAGCAGATCCAGGACCAAAGGTGGTTGGTTCGAATTCCGGTGTCCCATATGGTCCCCCGTGCCTGCCAGGAGCTATTTCTGAGCAGACAGCCAGGAGTAACCCCTGAGCACCGCCGGGTGTGACCCAAAAACCAAAAACCAAAACAAAACAAAACAAAAAACAAACAATAGTTAAGAATAAAAAAGCAGAGCTTAGAAGCGAGGCTATGTTTTTCAATGGGGAGACTTACTGAGCTGTGATTCTCAGCCACTGGGCTGAAGGTTCATATACGAGCCTAAATAAGTGGTTCTGTTGTGTCTTCCCACCCGGGACCTATTCACAGTGCTCCGGGGGCCTCTAGGTCTGCGTCAAATGATGCTCAGGGGACCATATGATGCTGGCGATCAAATAGTCAGTTCCACTGCAAGAGATGTGCTTTACCCTCTGTTCTATGTCTCTGACTTCAGGATGAGTCTTCTTTATTTCTGAAGATTATTTGAAGGGCCAACATTCATTCCTTTTCAAGTACACTACTGACTTTAAGACATGTATTCCCAAATAAATGTTCATAAATAAAAACAGTATGTCTTACTCTGTCTCCTCTAGAATATGGAATGTGCAGCATGTTTTACTTAGAAATTATGGAAAGCATTTCTTCATTAATATTTAACAAAAGGTGACTATCAGAAACTAGAAAATTTTTTGTTTGTTTTCTTTTTTTATGGTTAGAAACTAGAAATTCTAACAGGGTGAACCAGTAAACATTGTGTAAGAGAACACCTGCTCGAATTCCCACTGAATCTTTTTTTTTGGGGGGGGGGGCACACCTGGCAGTGTTCAGGGGTTACTCCTAGCTCTGTACTCAGAAATCACTCCTGGCAGGGGGACCATATGGGATGCCGGGAATCGAACCTGGATCTGCCCTGTGTCAGCCACATGCAAGGCAAATGTCCTACCACTGTGTTATCTCTTCCACCCCTCCACCGAATCTTTCTAATCTCTCTTTTGGGACCTTATGGCCATGCTAGGGATCAAATCTGAATCAGCTGTATGCAAGGCAAGCAACTTAGCCTCAAGCCTCATAGCTTCTCTTCAGGGTTCCAATTTTTTTCTCATAAGCCTCTGGTTAATCGTTTTTCAAAAAGTCTACTCTCACCTACTTATTTTTTAGAGGAAAAGAAGAAGGTATGGTATTACTGTCATTTTAACAGGTACATGATCTTTTCTTCATAACTACCAGTGATCAACCTAACTTTCATTTTCAGACAAACCCAAAGAAGCAGGATTAAGATATTACATATATTCCAATACCATGCTGTTTTTATAACTATTGCTTTGTAATACAGCTTAAAATTGGGGAAAGTAATGCCTCCCATATTCCCTTTCCCAAGGAGTGCTTTAGTTATTCGAGGTTGTTTATTGTTGCAAATGAATTTCAGAAGTGTTTGATCCACTTCTTTGAAGAATGTCATGAGTATCTTTAGAGGGATCACATTAAATCTGTACAATGCTTTTGGAAGTTTTGCCATTTTAATGATGTTAATCCTGCCAATCCATGAGCAGGGTATGTGTTTCCATTTTCGCATGTCCTCTCTTATTTCCTGGAGCAGAGTTTTATAGTTTTCTTTGTATAGATCCTTCACATCTTTAGTCAGGTTGACTCCAAGATATTTGAGTTTGTGTGGCACTAATGTGAATGGGGTTGTTCTCTTACTGTCCATTTCTTCCCTATCATTATTAGTGTATAAAAAGGCCATTGGTTTTTGTGTGTTAATTTTGTAGCCTGCCACTTTGCTATATAAATTTATTATTTCTAGAAGCTTTTTGGTAGAGCATGGTATTGGAATAAAGACAGACCCTCAGATCAGTGGAATAGGCTTGAGAACTCAGAGAATGTTCCTCAGACATATAACCACCTAGTTTTTGATAAAAGAGCAAGAAATCCTAAATGGAGCAAGGAAAGCCTATTCAACAAGTGGTGTTGGCACAACTGGTTAGCCACTTGCAAAAAAGCGAACTCAGACTCCCAGCTAACACCATGTACAAAGGTAAAATCCAAATGGATTAAAGACCTTGATATCAGATCTGAAACTATAAGGTGTATAGAACGACATGTAGGTGAAATACTCCAGGACATTGAGACTAAAGGCATCTTTAAGGAGGAGACAGCACTCTCCAAACAAGTGGAAGCAGAGATAAACAGATGGGACTATATTAAGCTGAGAAGCTTCTGCATCTCAAAGGAGATAGTGCCCAGAATAAAAAGGCCACCCACTGAGTGGCAGAAATTATTCACCCAATATGCATCAAATAAAGGACTAATATCCAAAATTTACAAGGTACTGACAGAACTATACAAGAAAAAAACAACTAACCCCATCAAAAAATGGGGAGAAGAAATGAACAGACACTTTGAAAAAGAAGAAAGACAAATGGCCAAAAGGCACATGAAAAGATGCTCAACATCACTAATCGTCAGGGAGATGCAAATCAAAACTACTATGAGGTACCACCTCATGCCACTGAGATTGGCACACATCACAGAAAAGGAAAACAAGCAGTGCTGGCGAGGATGTGGAGAGAAAGGAACTCTTTTTCACTGCTGGTGGGAATGCCGTCTAATACAACCTTTATGGAAAACGATATGGAGATTCCTTCACGAACTGGAAATTGAGCTTCCATACGATCCAGCTATACTACTCCTAGGAATATACCCGAGAAACACAAAAATACACCTACTTACACCTATATTCATTGCAGCGCTATTTACAATAGCCAGACTCTGGAAACAACCAAGATGCCCTTCAACAGATGAGTGGCTAAAGAAACTGTGGTACATAAACACAATGGAATACTATGCAGCCGTCAGGAGAGATGAAGTCATGAAATTT
Source organism: Suncus etruscus (assembly GCF_024139225.1). Classification (NCBI taxonomy): domain Eukaryota; kingdom Metazoa; phylum Chordata; class Mammalia; order Eulipotyphla; family Soricidae; genus Suncus; species Suncus etruscus. The sequence continues at coordinate 28,596,918 of NC_064866.1, read as the reverse complement.
TCCTATACCTGGATGTACATGGACTCTATTATACTGACTGAAGTAAGTCAGAGGGAGAGAGAAAGACGCAGAATGGTTTCACTCATCTATGGGTTTTAAGAAAATTGAAAGACATTTTTAACAGTATCTCAGAGACAAGAGAGATGAGGGCTGGTAGGTGCAGCTCATGACATGAAGCTCATCACATAGAGTGATTAGTGCAGTTGGAGAGATGACTACACTGAAAACTATCATAACAATGTGAATGAATGAGGGAAGTAGAAAGCCTGTCTCGAGTACATGTGGGGGTAGGTGGGGAGGAGGGAGATCTGGGAAATTGGTGGTGGGAATGTTGCACTGGTGAAAGGGGGTGTTCTTTACATGACTGTAATCATACAACTATAATCATATTTGTAATCACGGTGTTTAAATAAAGATAATTATAAAAAAGATATTACATTTAAGAATTATACAGGTATGGATTTTTTTTTGTTCGTTTTGTTCTTGGCCACACCCGGTGACGCTCAGGGGTTATTCCTGGCTATGCGCTCAGAAAATGCTCCTGGCTTGGGGGACCATATGGGACTCAGGGGGGATCGAACCAGGGACTGTCCTAGGCTAGCACCGGCAAGTCATACGCCTTACCACTCCGCACTACCACTCCGGCCCCTAAGTATGGATTTCTGACTTTTATTTATTTATTTTGGTTTTGGGGTCATACTTGGCAGCCCTCAGGGGTTACTCCTGGCTCTGTGCTCAGAAATTACTCTTGGCAGATATGGGAAACCATGTGGGATGCCGGGATTCAAACCATCTTCTGTCCTAGATTGGCTGCATGCAAGGCAAACGCCCTATCATTGTGCTATCTCTCCAACCCCGATTTTTGATTTTTTACTAGGTAAAATAAATTGCCCTCCCACCCCTAACAAGCCCATCTTCCTTCCCAGCACATCTGCCATCACCAGAAAACCATTTATTCTCATGGGACTCAGTCTTGGGCCTGAGCTGAATCTTGTCACTTCTTCCATTCCTTAGTACAGAAACCAGTCTTCAACTGGTTGAATCGGGTTTGAGGCTGTTGTTTCTTATCTTCCTTGTCTTAGGTTTCTTAAGCTCTCAGTTTTCCCAGATTGGGGCCTAAGTTTCTGAGTTTCTAAGTACAAACTGACTTATCACAGCGTAGCCCACCTCAGTCTGTCCTCCCATCACCCACCACACACAATTCTGTAGTCGTAAGAAACCCTCATTATAAAATGAAACTCAACTGGCTCATTTGTCCATGCTTGGCTGGAAAGAAAAGGTAAGACAACAAAGCTCAAGCTGCCGAGTCACTTCTATGATGAGGAAAGAACCTGAAGCCTGAAAAACTGCCATAGTCGTGATTTTACCACTGAACCTTATTAGCTACTCTCCCTCTCTTCATATAAACACCAGCCTTCTCACTGACTCGCAAGTACCTCCTAAAGTGCTCTTGTAAATAGTGGTTTGGACCTCCGACTGCCAGCCAGAAGTAAGATTAAGAGACTTAGAGTTAGTTACCAGTAGGACAGGGAAAACCACAATGTACATCATCAGTAAGCAATACACTTATGGATGATAGCTCAATGCTTAGTTAGCTACCTGTTCAGCTTGCTGGCTGGACTATACTTTCCTCATCTTCAAGTTTGCCGCCTATATTGTATAAAAACATATCATGTTTCTTTCACTTTTGGCTATAATTATTTTTTGAATGGTGATTTAAAAAAATCTAGGTTCCTGGGCCCGGAGAGATAGCACAGCGGTGTCTGCCTTGCAAGCAGCCGATCCAGGACCAAAGGTGGTTGGTTCAAATCCCGGTGTCCCATATGGTCCCCCGTGCCTGCCAGGAGCTATTTCTGAGCAGACAGCCAGGAGTCACCCCTGAGCAATGCCGGGTGTGGCCCAAAAACCAAAAAAAAAAAAAAAAAAAAAAAAAAATCTAGGTTCCTGGGACAAATCCATGACATTTTTTTTGGGGGGGTCACGCCCGACAGTGCTCAGGGGACCATATGGGATGCCAGGATTTGAACTACCATCCTTCTGCATGCAAGGCAAACGTCCAACCTCCATGCTATCCCTCTAGCTCCGAATCCATGACTTTTATGATATATGAGTGCCTTCCACCCTCACTGATGCACTTCTTTTTCCAACTTTTATCAATAAATTCTTTAGAATGCATCTTCTAAGGTGGAAGATATTCTACAGAACCCTGTAATACTTAGAAATAGTAATAATTGTTTTCTATCAAATATCCAATCTGTGCATATTTTACCCATTTTCTCAAACATATCTTTACTAATAGATCCTAGAGTTTCCAAAATTATTCTAATCCAGGAAGGAATCATGGTTCACTATATGCATTTGGTAACTATGTTCTTTAAAAAAAAACATTTCTTTTTGCTTTTGGGTCACAATGGACAGTGCTAGGGTCCACTCCTTACAGTGCTCAGGGAACCATATGTGATGCAGAGATCTGAACCTTTCTAAGTGAGGGTTAATTTGTGGGTGAATATCCTTTTCCCTAGTGACCTTATCACCTGTTTAATCTTTAAACATTTTTATAATCTGAACTAGAGGAAAGAGTTTACAGAATCACGACCTTCTTTTCAAATAGCATTTATCCTGACATTCCTTTCACATAGAACAAGTGCATCCTTTTGCAAAGAATCCTTTTCCTTTTTTCATTTGTTATTCATATTTTTATTCCACATGTTATACTCAATTAAACAATGAATGAACAGATGCATCAATTATCTCAAATTGGACCACTGGGAGCCTTGCTTGCTCAAATTTACTCATCTGACCCTGTCATGATCCCAGTTAAGTCTTTCCTTATTTTCTGAGCAGAGACATCAAGCCCACCTTGTTACTGCTTTTCTAACATGGTGCTGCTATTTTCAGAAGGTGCCCATATTTTTTTCAGGAGAAAATGGTATTTAAAAATTAGTATTTGGGGGGCCGGAGAGATAGCATGGAGGTAAGGCATTTGCCTTTCATGCAGAAAGCCATTGGTTCAAATTTTGGCATCCTATATGGTCCCCCGAGCCTGCCAGGAGTGATTTCTGAGCCTGGAACCAAGAGTAACCCCTGAGTGCTGCCGGGTGTGACCCAAAAACAAACAAACAAACAAACAAATTAGTATTTGGGCATAAAGTATGCTGACTGACATCACTGCTTTTATTCTTTTAATGGAGAGAGAAAATAAGTATTTTTGTTTTATTCATGTATTTATACTGTTATCTCATGTTTATTTTTAAATAGTATTTACCGATTGATTTTGTGCTCAGGGTTTACTTCTGGCTCTGAGCTCAAAAATCACTCTGGCAGGGTTCAGGGGGTCATATCGGTGTCCAGACTTGAACCCAGGTTTGCCTCATGTACGGCAAGCAGTCTACCATGGTACTATTGCTCCAACCCGTTATTCCCATTTTATTTTGTTCATGGGGCAAACATGGTGCTCAGGGCTTACTTCTGGCTTTATACACTGGTACCCCTGGCTGTGCTCGGGTAACATGGGATTCCAGGAATCGAACCTGGGTCTGTCATGTGCAAGGCAAATGCCCTACCTGCTAAACTCTCTCTGGGCCATTATTCCAACTTTCAATTTAACATTGCTTTTTTAAAAAAAAAACTTTTCATCCCCCTATTTTTCTTTTCTGCTATGGTGACAGTCTTGGTCACTATTAATAATATTTTTTTTGCTTTATTTATAAAACAGTTCCAAAAGATAAAATTAATATATTACTAATAATAACCCACACAACAAAATGTCAATATTTCACTGAAGGCATTTTTTTGGTCCTCAGGACATATTTCATAGACTTATAGTAACAGGGCTACGAAGCTAGCTCAACAGGCTGCATACGTGCTCTGAATACTGGTGGTCTGAGTTTGATTCCTGGCATCACATGTCCCCCTTGAGCCACAGAGGATAGTCCAGAAAACAAAACAAAATGAAGTTTTAGAATAGAGCTGGATTACAATGCTTTGCATGGAGGAAGCCAGGCTTGGGCCTTAGAGCACCAGAGGATTCCCTGAACTTCAGGATTCTCCTGAGCACTGCTGGATACAGAAAGCCCAAATATATATATATCTGTATCCAGCAGTGCTCAGGAGAATACACACACACACACACACACACACACACACACACACACACACACACACACACACACACACACACACACACACACACACACACGCCCCACACACATTTGGGCTATATATACATATGCATATATATAATAAAACAGCGTATAGTTTCTCTTCTTTTGCTCTCTTTTTGAAGCAAAAACAGGTTTTATTTAGAAATTATATGGATGGGGAAGGAAAGGAAGAGAGAGAAAGAGTAATGCATTCAAGAGAGAGTGAGAGCTTCTCCAAAAGTAGAAAAAGCCCGGTATATACATCCCAACATTAAAGAATGAAAGTACACGTCTCAAGAGGGGAGATGCAGATGACGTGTTCAGGCACCATGTACCCAGGCAACACAATTGCCAGAGTGCATAGTTTCTGATGAGTGTATAAACAATTTCCAATCTGACAGTTTGGTTTATTGGTTTCTATTTATAATTCTATTTTAGTTTTGTTTGTTTGCTGGCTACAACCAGAGGTGCTCAGGGGTTACTCCTGGCTATGCATGCAAGAATTACTTCCGATGGGCTCAGGGAACCATATGGGATGCCAGAGTTTGAACCCAGATTGGTTACAAGCAAGGCAAGAGCTCTACCCATTGTGCTACTGTTCTAGCCACAATATTTATAAGTACACTTAAGGTTTCCTTTTTTCTCTAATTTTTGACCCTATCAAACTTATCTTTGAAGGCTGTTTAGGCATGAAGTTGAACATCTCATTCCCAGCCACTGGATGCCAGAAATTCACTAACTTTCTGAATAAAGACTCTGTTTCTTGTATGAGCAATGGCTGCTAACACTCTTGAAGAAGGATGGAAGGGTTACAAGGTGCAAATAAATGCTGGGAACAAACAAGGAAACCAGGATGCAAGGAGACTCTCTTGATCAAGATAGCATTTGACTGCTTGTGAGTAGGGGTGGTCCTGTTTTAGATTCTGGAGAACTAGAAAAAGAAAAGTTCAAATATATTCATGGTTGCACAGTGGATGTCAATTACAGTGTTCCTCTTGGTCACTGCAAAGAGAGGAGAGAAAGATGCTCCTATGCTCACTGATAATCCTGTTCCTTGGCAACTGGGCCTGGAACACAGTGGGTAGGATATTTGCCTTGCACACAGTTGACCCAGGTTTGATCCCCAGCATCTCATATGTTCCCCCAAGCCTGAGAGGAGTAATTTCTCAGCGCAGAGTCAGGAGTATCTTCTGGGTGCTGGCCGGATATGGTCCCAAAACAAAAATAAACAAACAAAAAGATGATGTCTGCCAGTATGCTGTGAGAAAGCCCCTAAAAAAATGGTGGGAGACCTAGGACCAAAGCACCAAACATTCGGTGTCTTGCTATTTGACAAATCTGCAACACAAATGTTACTGTATTGGAGAGCCAGCCAACAAGAAACACACGAGGCCACAGAGTATTCCAAACTTTGGTGAAGAGAATAAAGGAGGGAAAAGAGAAATGTCAGGAGACAAAAGTTGTCTTCTTGGTGAAGTTCGAATTCCAAGTCTGAACCCAGCAAAAAGAGAGCTTTTTCTTAGTAACAACAAGTACGTAACATCAAATATAAACTTGATGTTTAGGAACAGGGGCCGGAGTGGATTGCACAGTGGTAAGGCATTTGCTTTGCAAGCGACTGACCTGGGTCAGACCCGGGTTCGATCCCTGGTATCCCATATGGTCCCCTGAGCCTGCAAGGGGCAACTTCTGAGGGCAGAGCCAGGAGTAACCCCTGAGCACTGCCAGGTGTGGCTCCAAAACAAACAAAAGATATGAAGGACTAAAGAGATTGCTCAACTGGCTAAGAATATGCTTTGTATGTAGGAGGCTCAGGTTCAATCACACACACACACACACACACACACACACACACACACACACACACACACACACACACACACGCACGTTTTACTTCATACCTTTTCCCATTTTTATTGATTTTTTTTTTTTTTTTTTGGTTTTTGGTTTTTGGGTCACACCCGGCGGTGCTCAGGGGTTACTCCTGGCTGTCTGCTCAGAAATAGCTCCTGGAAGGCACGGGGGACCATATGGGACACCGGGATTCGAACCAACCACCTTTGGTCCTGGATCGGCTGCTTGCAAGGCAAACGCCACTGTGCTATCTCTCTGGGCCCTTTTATTGATTTTTGAGTTTACTTTTGGAGGTCAAAAAAAATGTAACTGGAAACATGGGAAACGGTGGGAAGAGAAGGAGCAGATAATATTAACACTACTGTAAAAATATAAATAAAAGAAAATAATAAAGTACAATAATAAATTAAAATTTAAATAAAGCAAATGTGTATTTATATTCCTGTTTTTCCTCCTTTTTTTTTTTTTTTTTTGGATTTTGGGTCACACCCGGGCCCCGCTTTTCCTCTTATGCAAAAGTAGTACATTAAAATAGTCTCTTTTCTGTGTCTTCCCCATTTTGGAAATCACTTTTTTTTTTTTTTTTGGGTTTTTGGGTCACACCTGGCAGTGCTCAGAAGTTACTCCTGGCTTTACACTCAGAAATCGCTCCTGGCAGGCTCGGGGAACATATGGGATTCTGGGATTTGAACCACTGTCCTTCTGCATGCAAGGCAAAAGCCTTACCTCCTTGCTATCTCTCCAGCCCTTGGAAATCACTTTTTATTGATTAATAGAGCCTAGTAATCAACAATGTTTATTTTGGTGAAAAAGAGAGCCAAGTCACATTTAGTCACATTATGTATTTGTGATTTAAAAACAAAGTGATCTGGGGCCGGAGAGATAGCACAGTGGTAAGGTGTTTTTGCCTTAGATGCAGAAGGATGGTGGTTTGAATCCCGGCATCCCATATGGTCCCCTGAACCTGCCAGGAGCGATTTCTGAGCATGGAGCCAGGAGTGACCCCTGAGTGCTGCTGGGTGTAACCCAAAAACCAAAAACCAAAAAAAAATAAAATAAAAATAAAGTGATCAGCTTTAATATGCAATTCTCTCTAAAGACAACTTGGCTTTTCTTTCTTAAAAGTGTTTTGGTATGGGGCCAGAGAGATGGCATGGAGGTAAGGCGTTTACCTTTCATGCAGAAGGTCATCGGTTCGAATCCTGGCGTCCCATATGGTCCCCCGTGCCTGCCAGGAGCAGTTTCTGAGCACAGAGCCAGGAAAAACCCCTGAGCACAGCCGGGTGTGACCCAAAAACCACAAAAAAAAAAAAAAAAAAAAAAGTGTTTTGGTATAGGGTTATGTGGTATCAGAGATCAAACTCACATCTCCTGCATGCAAGATATGTACTCAATCCCTTAAGCTATCTCCAGCCTCACACTTGGCTTTGAGGTTTATAAAGAGTTCAAATGGCAAAACTTACTGTAAGATACACTAATGTTTTTTTTTTTTTGTTTGTTTGTTTTTGGTTTTTGGGCCACATCTGGTGACGCTCAGGGGTTACTCCTGGCTATGCGCTCAGAAGTCGCTCCTGGCTTGGGGGACCATATGGGACGCCGGGGGATCGAACCGTGGTCCGTCCTAGGGTAGCGCAGGTAAGGCAGGCACCTTACCTTTAGCGCCACCGCCCGGCCCCACACTAATGTTTTTTTAAGATAAAAACTTGTGAACTGCTTATAAATAGGAAAATCTGGGGCCAGCGAGGTGGCGCTAGAGGTAAGGTGTCTGCTTTATAAGTGCTAGTCAAGGAAAGGTCACAACCATCCCATATGGTCCCCCCAAGCCAGGGCAATTTCTGAGCACTTAGCCAGGAGTAACCCCTGAGCATCAAATGGGTGTGGCCCGAAAAAAACAAAAAAAACAAAACAAAAAACAAATAGGAAAATCTGTGTTTTAGGGGGAAGGGTATTCAAAGAACAACTTTAGCTGTGTTTAGGGAATCATGTAAATGAATTTCTATGAAAAGAAACATTAACACCATACAAATAAACAGAAAATCAAACAAATTACCAGTAGACAACTTAAGAAGATGGGAGTGCTAGCATTCTGGAAGGTGGCCACAAAACCAAATAAAAACTAATCTGTATAATTTCGTGGCCTATCAAGAAGGATCCAAGATAGGAGATGTTTAAGAACAATTCTTTGGGGCTGGAGAGATAGCACAGTGGTAGGGCATTTGTCTTGCATGCAGAAGAAAGGTAGTTGGAAACCCGGCATCCCAGATGGTCTCCTGAGCCTGCGGGGGACGATTTCTGAGACTAGAGCCAGGAGTAGCCCCTGAGTGCTGCCGGGTGTGATCCCACAAAAAACAAAACAAAACAAAACAAAAAAACAACAACAATGAAAAAAGAACAATTCTTCCTTGATCTAAGACAAGTGAAGTATAAAGCCAATTATATCTTACAAAGTCAAACTGTCTTCAAATATTTGCTTGAATGAGTACTCCCAGCTGGAACTAAGCACAGCATTTGAGATGACTACAGATAACAGGTGAAAGATAGGAAAGACCTTGATAGTACAAAGCAGAACCAGTACAAGGCTACTGTAAGTAGTAGCACATTCTATGCAGTTCAGTTTTCTGAACCTTAGAGTAATATCCAACAAAAGTTAATGCATCCGTCTTTATAGTCACCATCCACTACTTCCATACAGTAACAGGCTCAAGGCAGGAAAGAGCCATCCAAACTGAACATGAAATAAGCTGACTTTAATAATCTAATGTTAAATAGTAACTACACAGGAACAGGTACTGCTTTCAAATATGAGTGACCCTTTCAGAATGCATTTGGTAGTTAGAATGGAAATTTTCAAGTTCAAAGGACAAGGTGAAACCCCTTTAAAGATTAGTTGGGCTGGCTGTAGCTCTTAAAAACAAAAACAAAAACCCATAAATATTAAGCCTCTAGAAGATTTTCAAACCTAGCAACCCCTGGAAAAATCTACCTTCTTTAAATTAACAAACAGAGGGGCCGGAGAGATAGCATGGAGGTAAGGCATTTGCCTTTCATGCAGGAGGTCATCGGTTCGAATCCCGGAGCCCCATATGGTCCCCCGTGCCTGTCAGGAGCAATTTCTGAGCCTGGAGCCAGGAATAACCCCTGAACACTGCCAGGTGTGACCCAAAAACCACAAAAATAAATAAATAAATAAATAAATAAATAAAAAATAAAAAAAATTAACAAACAGAAAGTACTCACCCCCCCTCTAGGCCACTACCACTCCATGGGAAGGGTTCAGCAGCCATTCATCCACCTTTGGAAACAGTGATCTAGGAGTGATCAGAGAGGTAATACAGGGACAAGCACCTATTAAAGACATCAAGTCATGTCAAAAACACAACTATTTTTTTTATCTGAGAAGCAAAACTTGCTTTTTGACTTGAGATGTGCATGTTTAGTTTTCGATAAAAAGACCATCAACTCATGACCTTAAATACAGTAAAAACAAGGTGGTTTAAAAAATGGCTGCCTAAAACCTGTAATATCTCTGGGGTTATTTTAAAAAGAGCAAGTCGTTACGTGTGTGTGTGTGTGTGTGTGTGTGCTCACAACTTGCTGAATAGTCATTTTTTTAATGAATAACATGGGCAGATGCACAAGGATAAGAATCTCTTGCTGTAGGCTGCATGGCAAAACTGAATTTTGCATAAGAAGTTCTTTGGCAAACTTTATCAGTAAAACATTATTAGAACATTAGTGATCTTTTTCATACTTCCGTGTAAATCTTGACATAAAGACCAAGTTTCCACAGTAAAACTACCTGAAAGCATCAGATAAGAACTTTGAGTACATTTGATTAGAAGTCTAAAATTACATTTCCTAGTTTCCACAAAATATCCTAACTGCCTCGATTTCTCTGACTTTCTATTTGGAAGTATTCAATCTCAACATTAGTGTGGTCTGTGGCTATAATTTCCTTTGGATTTGTATTTTCAAATATTGTGAAATCCTTCTGAGTGTTGCAGATCACATTCACAGATAAAAATCAAGACAGAATAGGGTTGAGTTCCGTGACTTGCTTTAGGCACTGTGCTACTAACATTTGTTTTTTTAAAAAAAAACCTTGAGAAAGCAAAAAGCTTCATTCTGGCATATATGTACAGTCTTTTGGAGATAAAGTGGGGAAGAGGAAAATGTTTGTGCAATCTAATCCTAACCAGTTTACCGGGTTGAAAGCAATAACTCTAGAATTTTTTTTTACAAGCAATTTAGAAATTCCACCTATTTATACAACAGATTTTAAAGCTATAGTGGCTAAAACTGACCAATGGGTTTCAAGCTAGTTTCTTACGAAGTCACTTATGTTGAAATATGAAGCAAAATATATACTTTAAGTGTCTTTGAAAAGAAATTATCCTGTGCTGATGGTGATGAGGGACATTTCTTTTATACATTAATACTAAGTACAATTAGAAAAGTTTTGGGGCCGGAGCGGTGGCGCAAGGGGTAAGGCGTCTGCCTTGCCTGTGCTAGCCTAGGACGGACCACGGTTCAATCCCCTGGCATCCCATATGGTCCCCCTAAGCCAGGAGTGATTTCTAAGCGAATAGCCAGAAATAACCCCTGAGTGTCACTGGGTGTGGCCCCACCCAAAGAAAAGTCCTTAAATTAAAAATTTCCCACTAGATGTCTTTCTCCTCTTTGTGTATCAAATAGTTCCCACTCCAAGACACCTTGCATCTTGTAATACAGATACATAAACATATTACCAAGGTTGGCATTTTCCCAGTACAAACTAAATTAGTACTTCTCTGACTTGACTGATTAAAAAATACTTTTTTGGTTTTTGGGTCACACCTGGCAGCGCTCAGGAGTTACTCCTGGCTCTGCATTCAGAAATTGCCCCTGGCAGGCTCGGGGGACCATATGGGATGCCGGGAATACAACAAACGCCCTACTGCTGTGCTCCAGCTCAGGACTAAAAAAAATTTTTGACAAAGTTACACATTTTATTCAAGTACTTAAGTTATATACATTATGTAATTATTGAATCCTAATTTCATGCTAGTAGATATGTATTCATTTAATGCATTAAGAAAAATCCTGGTTTTACATAGTTTTTAAGAAAAAAAAAATTTTTTTTTCCAAAAACCAAGTAGCCAGTTTGTCTCTATTAAACTACATAGAAACTTTACAAACTGAAAACAAAAAAACAAAAAACAAAAAACAAAAAAACAAAAAAAACTCCACCAAACCTCAAAACAGGTCAGTAAATGAGAGCTGAAATACCTTTTACCTTTTATTTGGGAAGAGGGCACTCAAATGGGGCTCAGGGTTAATTCTCTGATAATTCTCTGCTATTAGGTCCAAGGTCAATTATTCAATGCTGCCCCCAAAATCACCAGTGAGCAGCTGAATGGGAGTGGAGGTGGTCTCCAGGGCCATCCCAGAAGTACCTGGAGGTCTTCAGAGTTGTACATGGTGATGCCAAGGGATTCATGTAGTGCCAGAGATCAAGCTCAATATTGACAACATATAAGGCATGAACTATCCCTAGCTCCACTTTTGACCATTTTAAAGGATTTCTTTAAAAATAGAAAGTAATCAGTGATTATATTTTCCTTGTATCAGGCAGCTTTGCTTTTAATGCCTCAATAAGGAAACAAATAAACATTCTACTATTAGAAGCAAGTTATGAGTTTTCATAAGGAAATAGCTTTTCCAGCTAGAATCAATCATCTTGAGCAGTTTCCTGAAGGGGATAATACCAACTCCCCACCCCACTCTAGAAAGATCTAGGACTAGGGGAGGTTGTAGCCTTGAGTAGAAGGTGGATTTCCAGGGAGCACCAAGTAATAATATTTTTCCCTGCAAAAGAGTTTGGGAACCTCTCTGGTCATTCTCCAAAAAGGCATGACTTTCTGTTTTCCTTAGATAGTTCTTAACCCAGTACACAAGCAATTTTTCTGTGTGTGTGTGTGTGTGGGGGGGGGGTGTTGAGGGGTATGACCACTATGTTCAGGGCTTACGCCTATGCACTCAAAGGTTACTCTTAATGGGCCCATGGCACCATATGGAATGTCCCTTCACACTGTACTATTGCTCAGGCCCCCACACAGCAATCTCTTAATGGCATGTTCTGCCTTAGATGTCAGGCAGAGAAACCATAATACTCAAACACCCCTGCAAAAACCGCCCTGTAAGTATTTGCTCTGTGGTTATACTACATAAAGATCAAGCTTCATGAAGGTAAAGATCTGGCATAGGACTCAAAGAGCTCATAGTGGCACAAACCTTAAATTTAACTTGATCTTTTTCCTTCCTTTACCTCGTGCCCCAAATAAAATTTCACTCATGGTTTTATGGCATGTTACACTTTTACTAACCCTGAGGCAGCCTTTAGCCAGTCAATGAAATCCAACACCAATTTTCCACATAAGAACATCACTGTATCAATTTATCACAATATAACTCTATCAGGACAAATAAAGTGACTCCTTATCTGCATGCCTCATTTTCCTTGATTCTATTTGATAATAAAGCAATAGTTAAACACTATAATTTGTTCACTGAGTTCTGCCCTCCCTTTTTTTCCTCTCACTCTTCAATCTGCTTTTTGGGGAATATATTTGGGTCACAAATGGCAGTACTCAGGGGTTGCTCTTGGAAGTACTCTGGAGAACACATGATGCTGGTATGGGTCCCAGGCCTTCCTGTGTAAAGATGCAATGAGCCAGAGCCACACCCAGCAGTGCTCTGGGGTTGTTTCCAGGGATGCTGTGGACCCATGTGGTACTAGGGATTGAACCTGGGTTTCGTGTATGCAAAGCCTGCCCTTCAGACCTATTTTTAGTCTTTACTCTTGATATTTCTGCAGCCCCTCAGTAACCAATTTCTGTGATTTTTCTATTTTCAAGTCAGAATTTTACTAAAATGCCCTATTATTGCCTTTATAATTTTACTTCTACTTTTTTCTTCTTCTTTTTTTCCCACATCATTCTTGGTAGGCTAGGGGGACCATATGAGATGCTGGGGATCAAACCTGTGTAGGACATGTTAAATGCAAGTGCCTTACCTGCTGTATTTTTGCTCCAGCCCCTTACTATTACTTTTAGTACAGGAAGTCATAATATAAATTTTTCTGGTAAAGAAATCTTCATATTCTCACCCAACTTTTAAACCACTGAGGGCTCACTCAGTTCTCTGTAACTAAAGGCAGGATTGGGGACAGAAAACCAAAAAATCAGTATATTTCAAAGAGATCACTCAGAAATGTAATTGGCTTAGTACAGGTTCACCCATTCCTTACAGATTCTTTCTAGAGACACTCCTAGTCAAATTTCATTGACTGTACAGATGAAGAAACTACAAATAGTCTGGCCAGGAGATAACAGTCTGTAAAATCCAACTCAATACATACATGGGTATGTATCTGCAGCACCACATTTTCAACTGTAGGCAAGCATTCTAGGTTTTCAGTCTAGATTACATAGATGGGCTTCAGGCTTTCAATTCCCCTTACTTGCAAACTGTTATATACAATGTACATTTTTTTGGCACAGGAAAACAGTTGATAGGATTCCAAACATCAAATCAGAGGTTCCAAAACCAATCTGGCCTACTGCCCCTTATCAGAAAGATTTTCCTTTATAAGCAGCCACCAGATTGTTTCAGCAAGCCTGCCTGACCCCAGATAGGGCACCCACTTTGGAAAACACTGTCCCAAATGCTTAAGACCCACTATTCTGGGCTTTCTCATATAGATACTCATAGAAACATAAACTCCGTAAGATATGGACCTTTGTTTGGCTCACATGTTTGTATCTGAGTACTCAATCCTCAACTGGTTGGGCTGCAGGATTTCTGGCCTGATTTACTAGGAATAGTTTAGAAAAGAGCATCCGTGGGCTATTTCCCCCTGTCCCACTCGGGATACAGATTTTTCCTCATGGCTAAAAGCCACAGCAGGAAAGGGGCAGCTCCATTATTCCATTGTGAGATTCCATAACCATTTTGGACAGCATTACTAGGTTACCTACGAACTACCTACCAGATAAAGTTCTTTCAAAATTAAGTTGAGAAAGTGGTTTCAAAGACACAGACTGACACATTTCCCATACTCAACCCTCCCACTTCCAGTGAAGGTCTAAGTTAGGACTCAGCTCGTGAATATTTTAAAAAAGCTGTCTTGAGCCTTTTGGCCAGAACCGCCATCTTCCAGTTTTTTTCCAATAAATCACAATCAGGACCAACACAAAGGGAAAGAGGAGGAGTACCCACTACATGTTTTCTAGACCCTTTAGAAAACATGGGGTTTCTTTGGCCACATACATGTGGATTTATAAGAAAGGTGATATTGCAGACATAAAGGGAATGGGCACTGTTCAAAAAGGAATGTCCCACAAATGTTCCCATAGAAAAACTGGAAGAGTCTACAATGTTACCCAGCATGCTGTTGGCATTGTTGTAAATAAACAAGTCAAAGGCGAGATTCTTGCCAAGAGAATTAATGTTTGTATTGAGCATATTAAGTACTCTAAAATCGAGACAGCTTCCTGAAGCAGGTGAAAGAAAATGATCAGAAAAAGAAGGAAGCCAAAGAGAAAGGAGCTTGGGTTCAGTTGAAGCCAGCCTGCTCCACGAGAGAAGCACACTTGGTGAGAACCAATGCAAAAAAGCCTGCGCTGCTGGAACCTATTCCTTATGAAATCATAGCATGAGAAGCATTTTTTATTTTAAGTAAAAGATCTCTGACTATATATAAAATAATGCTGTCTTGGGGGCCGGAGCTGTGGCAGAAGTGGTAGGGCATTTGCCTTGCACACGCTGACCTAGAACGGGCAGTGGTTTGATCTCCCAGCATCCCATATGGCCCCCCGAGTCAGGAGCAATTTCTGAACAAATAGCCAAGAGTAACCCAAGTGTCGCCAGGTGTGGCCCCAAACAAACAAGCAAACAAACAAAAAGCTGTCTTGGTTAGTTTGCCTAGATTATGCTGTGCTGGCCCACAGGTGTAAAATGATTGAAAAGCACCATTTTAGGTGATTGCTACCTTCTCTTCCCATGCCTTGAGATGTTCTGGTCTAAAAGACAAAGTAGAGCTGGAGAGGTAGCACAGCGGTAGGGCATTTGCTTTGCACTCAGCCAATCCAGGATGAATGGTTTCCAGCATCCCATATGATTCCCTCGTGTTTGCCAGGAGCAATTTCTGAGCACAGAGCCAGGAGAAACCCCTGAATGCTGCTGGGTGTGACCCAAAGAACAAAATAAGTAAATAAAAAATAAAAAAGACAAAGTAGAATACAAAAAAGCAAACACAAGCTCAAGCTCAATGATTTTTTTTTTAACCAGGCTCTATAGTGACTTAATGAACACAGGCAACAAATGCATTAGACAAATCTTGTTTAGAAATAAAACGAGGGGCCAGAGAGATAGCATGGAGGTAGGGTGTTTGCGTTGTATGCGGAAAGACGGTTAGAATCCCGGCATCCCACATGGTCCCCCATACCTGCCAGGAGCGATTTCTGAGCATAGAGCCAGGAAATAACCCCTGAGCATGCCAGGTGTGACCCCCCTCCCAAAAAGAGAAAGAAATAAAACAAGGGGCCAGCGTGGTGGCACAAGCAGTAGAGCCCTTGCCTTGCATGCGGCTAACCTAGGACAGACCTCAGTTTGATCCCCCAGCATCCCATATGATCCCCCGAGCCAGGAGCGATTTCTGAGCACATAGCCAGGAGTAACCCCTGAGTGTCACAGGGTGTGGCCCCCAAAACAAAATAAATAAAAATAAAAAGAAATAAAATAAGGCAAAGGAAGTTAAAAATTTGTCTTTACACCTGTCAGGTACAGATAGATAGTCCTTTAGATGAATCCACAAGGGTTAAGTGAACATGACTAAAAGCCTGAGAAGAAAGGCTGTTTTCACATGGTTGGTCCAAATTCAGTCAAAGTTGGCAAGGTGCTCTCCATTCTGAACATGCCTAGTGCTCAGATAAACCCCCTCCTATGAAGTCAGAAAGGTCTATACATAATCCTAAACACTCTTCTCAAACTGACAAGTTTCTTCTCCTGAATGCAAGGACTGGGATGAATTCCTTCAACTTTCCATTCCCAATTACAAACTAAGTAGAGAAATTTTCCTATATGATTTGTATAAACATCTTTCTCCACCTTACTCCAATACAAGTCTCAATTCCTTTCTAACACATAAATAAGAACACTTTCCCCTGCCCCCTATATTTGCTTGGAAAATCCTGAGGAGTTGCAAGGGGTGTGTGTGTCAGTTCCTCCAGATTTCTTTTTCTTTTACTATCCTTAGAACACTATGTTCCCAACCAGATTGGTCTCTTCTGTGACAGACCAGAAGTAAACAGATTCTAGAGCAGCTACAAGACTGTTACTAAGGGCATTGTATTGATCATGCCAATTAACATTCACAAGCCATCTAGTCCAACACTGGGCCATCCACCGCGACACTCGGACATTTATTTGTAATCTTCATGTCTTGCTTGCTGGTAAATCTGGTTTCACTGAAGGTGGGCACTCAAAACTCAACTACTAAATTATAAATCAGATACCAACTGGTGACTATCAGGAAACTCAAAGTTACCATATCACACTGAAGACATCGGCCATCTCTATGAAGAACCTATTTCCAAAACAGCCACATCCTTAGTATCTTCCTGTCTCCTGAATCTCGTCTAGGTCACAGTCTTGAAGACAAGAACACATAATCCTCAGCATATTTAGAACCTAAGTATTGGTTAGGAAAATTGTTGGTCCAGTTCCTAGAAGATTAAAACCCCAGCCTGGGCCTCCCATTCAATCATTAGTTTAGAATGGAGTCATAGCTCTCTTTTCCTTTCTCTATTCCCTCTTAGGTTATCACTGGCCCCCAAAACTCAAACATACTAAACTTAAACTAAAACTACACATACTAAACTATAACTTAGAGGTAAGTTTTCATTTCTTAAATTAAGAACATTTAAATTAGACTACCACAAGCCCCACCCCCCCAAAAAATAAGAGCCACCAATACTTCACAGTTAACATGGTCTATACTGATGCCTCCATGGCATTACCCGAAAGGGAAGGGGATATACTCCGTTTCTGCATAAAATTCAGCAGCCCAATGCCACACCCTACACAAACAGAAATGGTCTAGCTCTGCAACTTAACCTTATCAAATTTGTTTTAGGTTTATAAATCCTGTACTGAGTGGCCAGATGACACCTCAATATATTATAGTAGTATCACAGGAAATCTTGATGGGAAAGTTATAGTCATCTACCAAGTTCAGTGAGCTTAAAAAGTAACACAGAATGTTCAACTACCACCAACCACAGCCCAATGACTTTAGTAACCCCCATGGAGAGATCAAGCAATCATTTCAAGTTGCCCCTTGAAATCTAAGTAGTTTTGGTCATTCCATTTGCCTTTTTCAAGTAAGCTTGCACCTGCATGGAGGCAGAATATGGTGGTGAGGGGAGGTTGGGGACACTGGGGATAGGAAGGTCACATTGGTGGTGGGACTGGTATTTGAACAGTTAATGCCTGAAATGACTGTATTATGAACAACTTGGTAAATGATGGTATTGTAATAAAAATTAAGGGAAAAAAGAATGGTTTTAGAATAGCAATTTATCTCTTATTAACTTTATATCATCTTATTATATTATAATCTTAGATATCTCTTACATCTAATATCCCCAAGCTTCTAGTTTATTTCCATGATACTAACCTAAGGGTTTCCTTCCTTATCCCCTATTTTAGGGGGTCTTTTAGGGTGTTGGAAGTATCCATCAATTTGTCTCCTGCATTTCCTGGTTCACTGAAGGTGGGCACTAAAAACTAAACTACTAAATTCACAAGGAGAGGTTTAAGTTAGAAAACCAACTCTAGGGCCCGGAGAGATAGCACAGCGGCGTTTGCCTTGCAAGCAGCCAATCTAGGACCAAAGGTGATTGATTCGAATCCCGGTGTCCCATATGGTCCCCCGTGCCTGCCAGGAGCTATTTCTGAGTAGACAGCCAGGAGTAACCCCTGAGCACCGCCGGGTGTGGCCCAAAAACCAAAAAAAAAAAAAAGAAAACCAACTCTGGCCAACTGGAAGTTGAAACTGAGCCAAGGCCATCAAGTAAATCCAATCCCATTTCCCCTAGAGATGATTGTTCTTACGATATTATACTCAATAAACAATTACTGAGAGCCTATATGCTGGCACTACATAATAGATACATGTGAGAAATGGTCCTCGCACTAAATATGGTTGACCTTAGTCTCTATCAAATGAAAGTTAAGATTTAGATGGTAGGCAGTCCTGAAACTAATTTCAGAATCTTTCTGAAAAATCAAGCTAATTCTGTAACACTGGAAATGCTGTTTTGAAACTCCCGTAGTATATGAGTTTCCTAATGAAAAACACTGCTTTGGAATCAGCTCTAGAACCTTAATGCAACTTAAATGTAGTGGAGCTGGGATAGTATAAGCACCCTCAAAAGTTGCTGACACACTGGTTTCAGTGTATTTGAGTTCCCAAGTCAAACTCCCAAGGCACTGATAATGAGTCTCTTGGGAAGCTGAGGAGCACCCCAGGGGAGTGAGGGTGACAAAGCACACCAATAACCTTTGTTCCAAGGACAAATTGCAAGCGGGAAACAAAATTTTCAGCAGTTTTTGAACCTGTAAAGGAAAAAGGATGCTACAGTTTAGAGGCCTGTCCCTCTAAATTAGACTTAGATTTTTTTGGTTTTGTTTATTGGGGGGGGGGGGAAAGTGGTCCTCTCCTGCTAGTCTTGTGGAAATCGAATATTGGCAGGGATCAACATGGCAACCTGCGTGCAAAGCAGGCATTTTTGGGCCCTTTCTCTGGATAACCCTGAATTAAGGTTTCTTTCAGCCAAGATCCATGACAAATTTCAGTGAATCCCATAAACATTCTGACAATGTATGTGAATTTTTATGCTCCTTAATTTCTTGAGAAAAGAACCATGGCTATCCTAAGATTCTTAGGTGAAACTTTGGCTCAAACTATTAAGAGTTGTTTGTTTTTTTTTTTTTTTTGGGGGGGGGGGGGGAGGCCACACCCGGCGGTGCTCAGGGGTTACTCCTGGCTGTCTGCTCAGAAATAGCTCCTGGCAGGCACGGGGAACCATATGAGACACCGGGATTCGAACCAACCACCTTTGGTCCTGAATCGGCTGCTTGCAAGGCAAACACCGCTGTGCTATCTCTCTGGGCCTGTTGACCTGGAACTGGAGAGACAATAGAAGGAAGGGTTAAGGCATATGCCTCCCACAACAGTGACCTGGGTTCCATCCTGGTACTACAGATGGTCCCCTAAGCCCCACAAGGAGTGATCCCTGAGCATAAAGCCTGGAGTAAGCCCTGATGTACTCAATTGCTGGTTGAGGCCCCAAACCTTCTAGATCTCTCACAAAGAAGTATTGATAGAGTTTCTTTCTTTCTTTCTTTTTTTTTTTTTTTTTAAAAGCCAGTCAAATTGAGCAGTGTGTGTGTGGGGGTTATATACCAACTTTTGTGATGCTAACGTTAATAAGTTCTGATGAACTAGCAAATAAGGAACTTACTTAGGTTCTCCACTTTTACCTATGTAGTTCTATTTACTTATTTACCTCTCTTCTGAAGTTAAAAACAGATGCAGTGTGAGCTTTGAAAAGACAAGATGAATAGCTATTCAACCTCGCCAAATACAATAGACCAGTATAGAGAGCAAATAAGTTTGCCCTTAAAGAGAAATGAGATATACATAGAAAGTGTGCCAATGAGGGCAGGGCATAATCTGTCCTAACTTTCCTAATAATGTCCCTTTACTTAATTTCAGAACCCAAAGACCATAATGGTAACTGTACAACCATAAACCTCTGAACTGAGGTCATGCCATCTTAGAGTTAAGGGGAAAATAATTTCCATTATGCCCACTGAAATCTGTGCCCTAAAAGCTTTCCTCATCACAATTAATAAGTACTTGAAGAGTTTACTTAGCCTTTACCAAAAGTTGAACTTCCCAAATCCTGACATTTCTCAAAACAATAAATTTGACTATCAAGTCAAAAAGTGACTTAAAGTTTCACTCGGGAGGCCTAAATAAAGAAATCACGATTTAAACTCATCTTCAGGTCTTTATTTCACTCCTTATGTATTTACATCTTGCTCACAGAGCATACACTACTGTGGATTATCATATTAGCATTTTTCTTGGCATTTTGAGCATAAAGGCTCAGTGGAATACCACTGCTGCCACTGTACAAATAAGTATGAGATGAAAATACACACACACACACACACACACACACACACACACACACACACACACACACACACACCACAGCTTGTTCTAGCATGCCAATTCTACAGACATTAAAGAATAAAACCTGGCAAGCCCAAAATGAACAGCAAGCAAGTCCTTCTGCTGAAGCCTTATTTCCAGCACACAAGTGAGTATAGGACACCAATTTTCAAAGAAGTGAACTGGCTAGGGCTAGGGCTGGTGAACATGTTAAGTCCCTTTAGTCCAATGGGCTAAGTTGAGGCATTTTAAATGTGGTTGAGGACTCCCATGGTCAGAAAGGGGGGACATGCATGCATGACCACCCTTGATTCATGACTCTTATCTTACCTCAATCTTGATCTTGTCATTCCAAATCCTGCCTCTTACTAGTAGTTTATCATATCCTTTTTTACTTACTAGTAGTTTATCATATCCTTTTTTACTAGTGTTCTGTTTGGATAGTAAATGATTACCTTAGTAGATATTGATAAAAACAACCAAATACATTCTGAAATAAAGTCATTAAAACAAAATCCTCCTTAAAATCTGGTGATAGGACAAAAATTGAATTAGTCTGGCTGTCGACAAAGACACGGATGCTTCACCCTAGTCCTCTAAGTGATGAAGGGGAAAGGCCACATGTTTCTGCAGAAGTTCAGTTGTAAGTAAAGTAATTTGGAACAGGCTGTTTGAGCTGAAAGAAACAGCAGCTAGAGGAGGAAACTGAAGTACATGTGAACAGGATCTCTTTATATATCCTCTATAAAGAGTTATCTGTCAATCAGAAGAATATGAATTATTTTCTGTAATTCTAGGATTCCAGTTTAGAAAGACTCCCCTCAATGACTGAAGTTTGAGGAAAATAAACTCAGGTGCCCACATCCTTACTCAATATACACTCTGGGGTCTATGGTGGGGGAAGATTAGGTAGAACAGATCCCATCAACACAAGCTGCACCTCTCATAATTCAACAAATATTTTAGTTTTGAGTCCTCAATAAAACTTTATTTTTGAGGTGGAATTCTTGGTACAGTGCTTGTAGGTCACTCCCAGTGGTGTTCAGGGGAACATACAAACCCAAGGTTTCTGCATGTACTCCAGCCTTCTGAGACATCTCTACTGTACTGTTTTTGTCAGAAAAAAATGTTCCCTGTTAAAGAGACATTCAATATAAGCATTTTTTTTTGTTTTGGCTCTTTTAAGGCCCTTTTAAAATTCAGAACAATGTTTACTAAGTAAAATAGAATATATGGCTTTAAAGGAGAAAACAGATAAATTCCTATTTACTATATGCTGATATACCTAACAATCTTGTAGTACTATCATTATTCCCCATTTTATAGAATAGATAAATTTGGAGGCCAGGGAGATAGTACAGTGGGTAGGATGTTTGCTTTGCACATGGACAATCCAGATTCCAACATCCAGCATCTCCTATGGGCCCCCAACCACCAAGAGAAGGGCCAGGAGAAACCCTTGAGCACCATAAGGTATGACTATAAAAGAAAGACAAGGAGGCCCAGGGGCTTAGAGATAGTACAGAGGTAAGGAATTTGCCTTGCAGGCCCTTCCCAGGTCAAGCTTTACAAATGCATATACTTGAGTAATCACTATAAGAATGACACTACAGCAGTCAGGACTAAACCCTCAGCACCTCTGGGTGTGGCTCAATCCTGGTACCCTGCCCCTGAAAAGAAAATGGAGGTTCAGGTAAGGAAAAAGTGATTTATGCAAAGACACATATGTTTAGATGGAAAAGACAGAAGGTACACCTGATTCGAAAAATCAAGTGCTTGGCTTACGGTAATACTACACAGTTTCAGAAGAAAAAGAGAAGTCAAAGAGGTCTTATGTAACTGTGTAACTCTCTGAATGAGTCAAAAGAAATATGGAGCCTGAAGAAATAAGGTGACTGCAACTGTGAATTTCTAACCACTTACATATGCAAGGCACTGAAAGTGTTAACCGAAGTCAGAAAGAATAACTGCATTAAGAATCTCTTTTACACTTTGAAATGGCAGCTATCAGGTTGATAAAAAAAAAAGTTGTATGGGGCCAGAGTAGAGCAGTAGGGCATTTGCCTAGCACGCGGCTGATTCAGGAAGGACCTAGGTTCGGTTTGGTCCCCAGTGTCCCATACGGTTCCCCAAGCCAGGAGTGATTTCTAAGCGCATAGCCAGGAGTGACCCCTGATCATCACCAGATGTGGCCCAATCCCCCCCAAAAGTTGTATTCTAAATGACTATTGAGCATAGTGAGGGTCAATGTCTTCATAAAAATATAATATTCACGTTCCTCAACTTGAGAAACAGATAAAATACAAGTGATTCTCATCTTTTTTTTTTTTTGGCCACACCCGGAGGTGCTCAGGGGTTACTCCTGGCTGTCTGCTCAGAAATAGCTCCTGGCAGGCACAGGGGACCATATGAGACACCGGGATTCGAACCAACCACCTTTGGTCCTGGATCGGCTGCTTGCAAGGCAAACGCCACTGTGCTATCTCTCTGGGCCTGTGATTCTCATCTTTACAAGCCAATTCCTTTAAACAGCATCCACTGAAGGCATGAAAAGTGCTTACCAGGTTTACTTAAGGTAGCAGAATAAATTTCTTAGGAGTAATAGGCAACTAACAATCAACATGATTCTATGTATTGATATATCATGTATAACTTTACAAGACTATTATGTTAGGTAATACACTGGATCCAAATGATGCTGTTTTGATAAAGCAAAAGATCATTTTTTTGTAATCTTGTCAGCAAGGGGTCTAGAAGAACTGCTGTGACCAGTTAAACATAAAGTTAGTGTCTAACCAAACAGAATCACATCAGAGACCTGACCGTAATCATATCTGTGATGAAACCCACAAAACAAAAACTCCTTAGATGCCTGATTCTAGTTAAAAGACTGCTACAATAAAAGGCTAAAAGTCACTCTTAGGAGAATCAAGAGACACTGATGATGTAGAGAAGATAGGAAACATTAATCTAGCAACTCTCAACTCAGTGAATGAAACTAATACTGTCATAGATTCTAGAAAACTGCAACAAGAAGTAGGGTGTTTGCCTTACATGTGGCCAACTGGAGATGGACCTGGGTTCAATCCCTGGCATTCCATATAGACCCCCCCCACCCCCCAACCTTACCTGGAGCTCAGAGCGCAGAGCCAGCATTAATTCCAAAGCACCACTGGGTGTGCCCCAAACCTCCACCACCGGTCCCCTACACAAAAAAGAACTGGTCCTAAGAAAGTCCAGAGAAGTATCCTGACTTCTAGGTATCTGGTTAACAAAATACTAGACTCAGAGCAGCACTCCTTGATAAGATAAGTTTCAGCTGATCCCTTAACTGAATTGGTGCTATAAATTCATTATTCTACAAGCAAAAGTGGTTTGTTCCGTTTTTTTTTTCCTCAGTCCCCTTTTGAGCTGGTGGTAGAGGTTTGACTCCAGTTCTAGGTGAAATGCCTAATGTGACCCCCTCAGAGCATCTCATCACTTTCTGTTCTGCAGAACATAGAAAATGTCCTGACAGATATTCCAGAGAAACCTGGTCTATCTTAGGAGGTTTCGTCAACAAAGCTTGGATATTTGTGTTTACTCTATGAAAATAAGCCAACCCGACACAATATCAATGTCCAAAGGCCTAAGGACAGATATTGCCCCAGCAACACAAAGTAGCAGAGAAACAGGGATTTAAAAAAAAAAAAAAAAAAAAAAAGCAACACTACTCAGGGCAAATAGCTGACTTTACCATTTGGTTCAAGTGAATCTGTGGCAAAATGTACATTGCCCTTGCAACTCAAATTCTTCCTCACCCAAAATTTCCTGGCAATACCAAGAGAACTCATCAACAAGAGTCATCAGCAATTCTTACCTCATATATGAATCATACAAAAGAGTTAATCCTGTCTCATGAAAACTTCCTTGGGAATCTAAATGTCAGAAAAAGTCACTTTCTTGAGGAATTGATATATCATATAACCTGCTTTCCTTTAGCCTCAGACTCAGAAAGGATATGACTATATTTGACAATCAGCCTCATCAACTGTCTAGCACATAGGGTCAACCATTCTTTTTCTTCATTCTGTATTTTGATTTCCTATCTATATGGAATGTGTTCCTGTGAACTTATGTCTGAAGCTATCTCAAATGCTCATTGTAAAGAGATTGGTAAAAGACTTCAAAATAAAACAAACATTCTTGGTCCTGACATCTACTTAGTTCCACTCATTCCAAACAAAAATGTACTTGGCAAATTAGAGAACCAATGCTCAGAAGCTCACTTTCTTAAGTTATCTCTCTCTCTCTCTCTTTTTTTTTTTTTTTGGTTTTTGGGTCACACCCGGCAGTGCTCAGGGGTCACTCCTGGCTATCTGCTCAGAAATAGCTCCTGGCAGGCACGGGGGACCATATGGGACACCGGGATTCGAACCAACCACCTTTGGTCCTGGATTGGCTGCTTGCAAGGGAAACGCCTGCTGTGCTATCTCTCCTATCTCTCTGGGCTCAAGTTGTTATCTCTTAAGCTCTTTGATGATCAGATAAAACTTTGAATCAAACCAACAAGGCAGTTTTGTAGAATAATGTTAAGAATTATAATTGAGGACTCTATCAATGCTTTCATTGGATGGATACCCTCTGGTCCCAAAAGTCAATGCAATTCCATTTATTACACTGCAGTCTTATCTAAGGCCCATCAAGGTCACCCTGAAGCAACCTGTTGCCTCTGGTTGGCATGAGAAATGGTTGAGTTTCCTAGGGGACCTCAACTCTTGAAATGATTGAAAGATTATTTGGTCTAGAGTCATGATGAAATTTCAAGGTGAAGCACAACTAGGAGGTCCCTTTCTGTACCATTTAGTACCGTGGGTCCCTGTAACCTCTCTCAGGCTTTCTCACATTTCTAACATATGACAAAGGCACAAAAGTGACTTACTTTGAAATGGTGTGTTCAGATTACTCTGAAAAATGGATCACCTAGGACTTGCTATGTGACCTTGGTTAGCCTCAACCAATGCAATGACTAAATTGCCTTTTATCATCACGAGGGCAGGGTAATTAGTCATCATAAAGCACTTTAATAGAAAGTGCTGCGTAAATGCTATACAATAAAGATCGGTGAGAGCAAGATTAATAAGAAACACCGGAGGACATTTAGCAGCAAATGGAAACTTACAAGAGGACCTTCCCACATTTCTGGCAAAGACTGCATCTCTCGACTAATGGAATATGAGTCTTGAAAATCATTAGCTCTTGGCCTTATAATATACACTAGCAATATTCCTCCTGGGAAGAAAAGAGTGGGAAAAAAGGATATTTGTTCTGGGTGGGTCACTATAAGACATCTTTTAAGGTAGAGTTATCAAGGAGATATAATATTTGGGTACCTACTCTATGGTTCAGCCTGGAAGGGCTGTTACAACATTGTAGACTAAAGGCAGACCACTAAGAGTTACTGCCTCCAACAAAGCAGTCAGCTGAACTGGAAAGCAAAACTAAGTTTAATCAAACTTTACTAAAAGCCAAAGGGATCCCCTTCAATCCTCTAAAACGGTAGTGGGAAGGTTGCACTGGTGAAGGGGGGAGCGAGGGGGTGTTCTTTTCTATAACTGAATCTACAAACATGTTCGTAATCATAGTGCTTCAATAAAGATATTATATTAAAAAGGGGGGGGAAGAAAAGAGTAGACAGAACACAAGAGTGACCTATCTTATGAATTCACAGTAGAATCTAGAATGGCAATTACCTTTAAAAACAAGATGAAATAAAACAAAAGCATTCTCCCACAAGGTCTTAGTTGGAGTGTGGAAGCCTCACAGCCTACAGCTATTCCTGCAAACCTTGCTTTGTTCTGCTTATACAAGCAAGGCTGCTCAGCAGACAGACACAGCAGGTGGAGACAGCTCTGGAACAGTCTTCTAACGGGAGGGGAGTATTTATCCAGATTTTCATTGGTTTCTCAAAGGTCGCCTCCCTGAAACCCTGAAACCGGTCCCCCATCCCCTGTGAACAGAGTGCCAGGTATGTGCAAAGTCAAGAACGGGCTGGCAAGCAGCAAATGCCCAAGCAATCATGAAGCACAAGGGATCCCAAATCCCTCCGGTTAGACTGGCATAAAATTTTTTTTCCAAAGAGTGCCCTTTGACATTCTACAAGAGACTCAGAAAGGGGGTGGGTAGTGAGTGTTCCTGTTGGTGTCACCCCACTAAACAGCAGACGGAAAAAAAAAAAAACTTGTTCTGTCTCCCTAAGCACAGTCAAGCATGAGCAATAGCTCCTTGCCACCCACCTCTCCTCTATGCCACCTCAGCTCCCTTTCCCAGGGGGGATGCCTGAGCGGATTCTATTCACATGATGGGTCAACCTGGAACCAGGGTTCCATTCCAGAGTGTCTGCCTGTCTGCTGTCACCCAACTCGAAACGTGCTCTGAGAAAGGGGTGAAAGGGCCTGCCACCAAGTCTGCTTTCAAATGCGAATATTCAAGGGCAAGTGTGTGTGTGTGTGTGTGTGTGTGTGTGTGTGTGTGTGTGTGTGTGTGTGTGTGCAGTGGGCCGGAGTAACGGGGCTCCAGGAGGGATCCCCTCACTCACCTATCTGCATGCTGGTGTTCCTTTCGCCACGAACTTGGGGGGCTGGTGGGGGGGTTATCCATAGATTCAGTCCCTGCCCTCCCACCCTCATCTTTGAGGCCCAGTCACCCACAAACCCGAGACCGAGCCCAGTCGGGTTTGCAAAGACAAAACCCAGGAGCGGCAGGACCGGACAAAGGGAAAGTGAGCACCAGTCAGGGCGGCCTTCCAGGCTCCAGAGAGAGAGAAAGAGGCCTGGGGGACCCCCTGCGTGGCCATGATCTCCTCAGCCCTTCAAGGGGGTCCTCAAACTCTCAGGAGCAGTGTTTTTCAACCACTGTGCCTTGAGATATTGTCTTGGTGTGCTGTGGAGAAAAAAAAAATCCAATTTCATCCCTCACAGGCAAAGAAGCTTCGGCTCACAAAAGAGAGACCAAACATGGAGATTGATTATTTCATCATAAAATCATTCTAAAATAATGTCTTGGTGTGGGTTTCTTAGATTCCTAGTTGAGAGAATGACTTTATAGATCAGATAGTCAATAGAGGCACAGAGTCAAATTTGGGGGTGGGGGATATTTCTCATGGTGGTGTGCCTCAGTGATATTTTTCTGTCATGAAAAATAAAAAAGTGTGTCTTAGTACGCACACACACACACACAACCCAAAAAATTTTTTTGGGGGGAGAACATTTTCCATTGGTGGTGTGCCTCAGTGATTTATTTTTCATGAAAAATAAAAAAGTGTGTCTTTGCAATACACACACAAAATAAATTTGGGGGGGTAGCACATTTTCTCAGGGTGGTGTGCCTCAGTGATTCATTTTTCATGAAAAAGCAAAAGTGTGTCTTTGCAGACATACATACATACATACATACACACACACACACACAAAATTTGGGGGAGCACATTTTCTCATGTGATTTTCCCTTTCATGAAAAAGCAAAAGTGTGTCTTTGCCCACACACATGCACACAAAAAAAGGTTGAAAAACCCTGTGAGTCTGAAGGAGCCTCGCCCTGGGGAGCTGCTCCCTCCTGTTTCCGGCCTCAAGGCCTCGAACCCCCAGCCGGCCCGAACCCCGAATCCCCACCACCCCATGAGCGCACCTTCTTGGGCGCCTTGGTGACGGTGGCCATGAAGGAATACTTCTCAGCGTCCTCGATCTCCTTGGCCTGCTTCAGCTCCTCCCCGACCCCGGGCAGCGGCATCGCGTCGGGCATCGACATGCCCCCCTCCTCAGCCGGCCTGACCCCGCCACCCCAATTCTTCCTCTTCTTGCTCTCTCCCGAGCCCCCCTCAATCAGCCAGGCTGTGGGCCTAGTTGAGCGTTTAAGGGCTCTGCAAGGCGCCTCTGGGTTCAGCAGCAGCCGGAGGTGTAATTAACAAGCACGCAGAGGAAGGGCAGCGGGAGCGCCTGACGCCACGTCAAGTACTGGCAGAGTCTCCCCTCAGTGAGACGGCGCGTGGCAGTGACGTCACCACGCAGGAAGCCAGCCTCTCTCCCTCCCTCACAGTTTTCCCTGCTGCTCTTCTCAGAGTGAGGAGGCCCTCAATGGTGGTGGTGGTGGTGGGAGGCCTTGTGCCACCAGGTGGTGCTATCGGCCCTGTCAAGGGATTTCCAGAGATGTCACAGAATTTGGGGGGGTGACTGACTGACTGACTCCATCATTTATTTCCATGATGGAAAGGATCATTTAGGAAGATATTGTTGGCCTCAATTCAGATGTTAACATTGGGGGACATTAAAGATGCGCCCCCCCCAGTTCAGGAGACCTTTTGGTTTCTTGTGATTGAGATGATGCATCTGGGGGACATTTCTGCCCCTCCCACCCAGTATCTACATGCCAATTAGGGAGGATAATTTTGTCCCCAGGACTTCTCATGTCTTCTTAACCTTTGTGTGTGTGTGTGTGTGTGTGTGTGTGTGTGTGTGTGTGTGTGTGTGTGTGTACAAAGGTACATTTTTTTTAATGAAAAAATAAAATCACGAGGCACACCAGCATTAGAAAATGTTTTCTGGAACAACTTAGGCTCCAGGGAACTAGACACTGACCGTCCAGCCTTGACTCCTGGATCCCAGACATAGAAACGACAGAGTTCTCCACAACAGCTCCAGGAACCAAATCCCCTCTAGGGCATTTACAATGCTGTTCTGACACCAACATGCGCCAGTTCTAAATTGATAACCTGACAATGAGGAAATGGGAACAACTTGATCTAAGAGCAAGTTGTCCTTCCTCATCAGCTATCAATAAGACAAAATCAGAAAACATGTCACCCTTTGATCTGTGCAAAAGCCAAGATCACTATATACAGATGACTGGTTGTTGCAACCAAGACTGGACAGTACGCATCCAGGGACCAACAACAACAACAGCAACAAAAATCTCTAGCCTAGCTTTTGGTCTACGATCTGTTCAACAAACAAGATCTCAAATTCCAGAGGTCTGACTGAGACAACTGCAACTGAACAGGTCTTCCT
The DNA here is from genome assembly GCF_024139225.1 of Suncus etruscus. NCBI lineage: Eukaryota > Metazoa > Chordata > Mammalia > Eulipotyphla > Soricidae > Suncus > Suncus etruscus. The sequence continues at coordinate 28,567,594 of NC_064866.1, read as the reverse complement.
GAAACATAACGAAAGACTTTATCCCAGGCTCCATCCTAGGAGCAACATAATGACCAAGACCACCAACTACATTAAAACGACACTGAAGAAGCATAACTGCTAGAACCACAAAGAAAGACTTCATAAGCATCATTCCTTGAGCAGCACAGCCACCAAGACCTCTAGATACAGAGGTCTGATTTTACCATTCAAAACAAAGCAGAAGTCTTCCATACACCACGAAAGCAACAAGGGGAGAGTAAATGATCATGCAAGGAGCCTATAGTTAATCCCATGACAGTATACTTCAGGGGTGGAGAAACCCTATATCTCCTAGGCCAAGGGAATTTCCTCTATAATATCCCCAATATTTACTGTGCCTATGCAGGGGGGAAAAGAAAAGGGAAAAGAAAAGCACAAAACAATCATTTTTCCACATATTTATTTATCAATTGATCGATTTTTTTGACGTCTTTATTTTGGTGTAGAGATTGAAGTTGATGTCTCCAATATTATTTTATTTTATCTTATCTTTCTCTTTCTTTTTGCACTCGAGCATGATTTGACTTCAGAACCGAGACTATTGTGTGGTGCTTTTCTTTATTGCTGTAGTGCTCACTGGTTATTTAATTTGATATTTTTTTCTGTATTGTTGTGGTGTTTCAATTACCTTTTTCACATCCTCTCTCAAACTGAGGTTGGAAGCCTCTACTCCGCCCATTTTCAGCGTATTTGACTTCTTTTTTTTTCTCTTATTTTGTACCCCAATCTATTGCTTTTCTTTCCTTCAAACAAAACCACATACCTCGATTTATCTAGTTCTGCCTCTTAAATGGAGGGGGAAACAAGGGAAGGTTCCAGGACCAAACAGATATGTGATCACTAATAGTAAGCCAGACAAAGAGGGGTCCACCTACTCTAGCAGCCCAGGGGGTGATGGTGGGGTATATGGGTTGTAGAAAGGGAACTGGGATGGGGGAAGGATATATTTGGTGATGGGTATTCCCCTGATTTAATGTTAATATGTACCTAAAATACTGTGAAAGATATGTAAGCCATTATGAAAAAAAAATTTGTGTTTTAATCAGAAACTTTCTTTGATTACATGTATTATTATATTATATTAATTATATTATATGTTATGTTATGTCACTATATTATGTTATGTTAGTTTACCTCATTATGTTAATCAATTTTGTCTCTTGAATCAATTCTTACAATAAAAAAAAAAAGAAGGGCCCAGAGAGATAGCACAGTGGCGTTTGCTTTGCAAGCAGCCGATCCAGGACCAAAGTTGGTTGGTTCAAATCCCGGTGTCCCATATGGTCCCCTGTGCCTGCCAGGAGCTATTTCTGAGCAGATAGCCAGGAGTGACCCCTGAGCACCACCGGGTGTGGCCCAAAAAACCAAAAAAAAAAAAGAAAATGTTTTCCAGGACCAGAGAGATAGCATGGAGATAAGGCGTTTGCCTTTTATGCAGAAGGACTGTGGTTTGAATCCCGGCATCCCATATGGTCCCCTGTGCCTGCCAGGGGTGATTTCTGAGCATAGAGCCAGAAGTAACCCCTGAGCACTGCCGAGTGTGACCCAAAAACAAACAAACAAAAAAGAATATGTTTTCCAAAAAATTTTAACTCTGAGCCTTTATTGACTATTTAAATATATATCTATATCTATATATCTATACATATAGATATATAGATGTATATATATCTATACATATATATATATATCCCATTCTCTTGAATGGGAATCCAATGAACACCAAGACATTATTTTATAATGACTTTATTATGAAATGATCTCATGACTGGTGTCTATTTGGGAGCCGAAGCAGCAGGTGACAAGTGAAATTGGAATTTTTTTTCTCTATGGCACACCAAATAATCTCTCAAGGCACACTAGTGTGTGTGCCATGGCACAGTGGTTGAAAAATGCTACTCTAGGGGTGCCCTGCGAAATGTCTGAAAGGACATTAAGGAGCGAAAACCAAAGTCACCCACACACACTATAGGCCTTTCTTCAGTCAGACGTAGGGAACCATTGAGGGCCCAGACAGCATCATTCCTAGCTGTCCCCTCCTCAGGCCCTTTGGACCACCTGGAGCCCTTCCCCAGGAGGGCCTTTTTCGCTTGACACCAGAAGGATGGTCAGAACAAGATTTTGTTAGGGAGCATGGATCCATGCAATCCTATGAGGGCCCCACTATCACCGGATTTCTTAGCTTTATCTGTTCACAAGAGCTTTGGGCAGAACTCATGTTATCTGGCTTGTAAGAGTTAAGGGGGTAACAGAGCACCAGGGGCAGCTTGAGCATGGATCTTCTTCCTCAAAGATACCCCCTTCTCCTCCATTACAGTCAGTTCAGGGGTGTGTGTGTGTGTGTGTGTGTGTGTGTGTGTGTGTGTGTGTGTGTGTGCATGTGTGTGTGTGTGTGTGAGAGAGAGAGACATACAGACAGACAGACAGAGGCAGGAGACAGAGACAGGGAGAGAGAAAGAGAGAGAGATGCTTGTATGAACTCTTAGTTCAGCTGAAAGGCAAAGCCTATTTGTACACTTATGTCAGCCAAGACAGTTTGTCCTCTGAGATTCAAATGACTAGGAGTGGAACTCACAAGTAGAAAGCTCAGCACCCTTCCAGGGACTTCTGTGCTGTTCTGAGGAATGTAGATGTTCACAGTTACCTTTAGCTCTAGCCCTTTACCTCAGCTGAAGTTTTAGTCACTGTTCTGGTCTTGCCTCTTTCTTTCATTCTTCTGTCAGTTCGAACCTGTAACTTGGTTCCTTCTGCTCCCCCATCACTATTTCAAAACAAACTCAAAAGTAATGCCGTAACATGAAGCAGAACTATTAATGACTGTTGTGGGCTGCGGGGGAGAGATTACATCATCCAGAGAACAATTTTAAATCACATTTCTTAAATGTTCCACAAAGTTTTTTGGCTTTCTTGTCACTAGGAGTTTCTCACTGGCCACATCGCTCCACAAAGCTCCGAAGCCCCTTGCCACTTAGTGTAGCTTCTTCTTATCAATTCCCTTCTATTCTCCACTATCTCACTCACCTTCTTGATTGGCTTGAGAAAGCCATTGCTGTCACTTTGTAAACGACATGCTCCCCCAGTCTTTTCCCCAAGTCCTCTCCCAAACCCACTTTTGTGTGACCAAGAAACCCACCAAGTCTTCAAAAGAATTAACTCTTTCAAGAAAAAAATTGTGGTTTGAATGGAACATACGTACCTCAATTGGGAAGAATGCCACACACTTGACTGCAGCCTAATGGCTTAGTCAGAGAAGACCCTATTCAGCTGCCTGGGCCCAGGAAGCCTCGGTTTGAAACAACCATGTGCATGCCTGGAAGGATGGTCTGCAGACCCTGGCCTTTAACTCAACATCAGGATTCTCTTCTCTGCAAGATCTTTTCAAACCTCAGGGCGATTCCAGAAGGGATAGAAAAATGACTAATCAAATTTGTGCCTAATGGTGCCATATTGGCCTCTTCTCATCTCCCGGCTGACCCTGGAAAACAACAATAGTAGGGATCCAGCTAGTCATGTGTAGTTGTTCTGGAAACTAAACACCTAGCTTCATGCCTTTGAAGTCATACCCCCATCCCTACCTAGCCCTGTTGGAATTTAATTTTGAAAATAAAAAGTTATCTCTCAGTCCATTGCCCCTACCACCCACCCAAATTTGACTATGCATAGCATCATTCACATTGTGAGCTTCTGAGGGCACTGAAGGTCCATGTGTCTCGGACTCGTCCCCACTTGCTTCCCTTCGGGTGTTCCCTCTCGGGAGGCTCAGATGTCTGGCGCAACAGCTATCATGGTGAAGACAGAACTGGGTGTGGAGGAGGTTGTAACTTAACTCTTTGGGCCAAGAAAGGGGACAGCATATTCAACTCCACTTACCTGTGTGTCTGTCCTGAGAGGAACTTGGAAACCACCCCCTCCACCACAATGCTGATACCACATGCCAGTGAGTTTCCTTGTCACACAAGTTCCAAGGACATTACTGGAAACCAGCCTGCTGCAGATGACATGGGTGACCGACATCCTCCTAGTTTGGGAGAGCTGGAAATCAAAAAGCTCACTTAGATGGAGCTTGTAAGGATACAACATACATGAGAACCTCTCTCCACACTGGCCCCTCTATTTTCAGATGGCCCCTCCAATTGCCTAAGGAGGCTTTCAAGAGTGTCTAGAACTCACCTGTCTTCACCATGGCCCCCCACCTCCTATGTCCTACCTCAGCATCTCTGCCCTGAGGTAGGGCTCTCGAAGATCTGTTCAGCTCTCTATGGGGAAAACCTGCCAGAGACCAGGATGTGAGAAGAGACAAACATAAGGAGCAGAACCCCAAATTGTGTAGCAGTAGAGGGAATCTCTATGAATTTGAAGATGCTGTCATAGGGGGGGGTATCTCTGGGACCCTACCCATGGGCCTCATCTGGGTAACCCAATTCCCTCTCAATCCAGCCATCTTCTACAGCCATTTATAGGTTATTTTGATTCATGAAGAACATCAAATGTAGAGGTACCTCCTGAGAGGGTCTGGGTTGGACCAATGATAGGGATCAGGGGCACTGACCTCTCCTGGCAAGATATTGTGGGGGTGGGTATGAGATAAGTGGGAAAGAGTTGTAGAAGGAGCTTCCCAGGGAGGGAAGAATGGAAGCTGGGCAGGTGGGTAGGGCTAGGAAACACCCAGACAGTTCCAGTAACTATATTTCAGGGCAGGTGTGGCAGAGCCAGATCCTGCTGCCATGAGCGATGGTGGAGCTGAGAGCTTGGCACAAGGAGCATGGGAGGAGATGCAGGGCCAGAACCGGGAGCAAGGGCCACCTAGATAAGACATCATTAAAATACACTGTTTGACATGTCTGGGGACCTGCCTCCCACCCCACCCCATTCTTCTGGGATCCTAAGCAAGAGCCTTTCACACCAGTTTAGAACCCTATCCTGGCCTGCTCTACCTACAGGCCCTCCCCCTTATGTGGGCCAGGTTCCAATTTAGCCCTCTGAAATAAGGTGTAGGAAGAGAGCAGAAGAATTATGGTGACAGCAGAAGACTAAAGACAGGGGAAAGGCTCTGACCATCTCCAGCAATGTCCTCCCTTTTGTCTCAGAACTTCTCCCATCTCCTTCCTTCCCCCAACCCCCCAGGGATCTGACCTCTTTTGAATAGAGGGACTATCCTCCTGTTCCACTACAGGAGAACTCCTCTTTCTGTCTTCTCCCCCATGTGTTATGATTATGTTTGTTTTATTCTTTATTATTCTTTTGGAAAGAGGCATACTCTTCAGTTTTGGCCCTAGTGGTGCTTAAGAGATCATGTGGTTCTGGGCATGGACCCCAGGTTTCTTCCATGTCTCATTGAACCATCTCTCTGTCACTATTTATTTGTTTGTTTGCTTGTTTGGGAACCATATCCAGCAGCATTCAGGAGTCACTCCTGACTCTGTCCTCAGGAATTACTCCTGGAAGGCGTGGGGGACCATATGGAAGGCCAGGGATGGAACCCCGGGTCAACAGAGTGCAAGGTAAACACCCTACTCATGTGCTATGACTCCAGTCCCATGGCCCTATTTATTATTATTTTGAAACATAATATTTATAGGAAAGGAAAACACACGAAGATAAAATCTTGACATCTTTACAAGCTCATTCCAGTCTCTGTCATTTGCAGAAGCTTGTTTACACATTCTGATGTCAGATAGGTGCCTGCCACTCTGTGCTCTGCTCGGATCAGACTGCGAATTTTAGACACAGTTTACTACAGGGATCCCTTACACCGTTATCTTTGTCAAGTGTTCTAGATATCACCAACAGAGTGTGCTTAACTATTTCCCCCTTATCAGGCATCTGAGTTGTTGCCACAAGATAAACAGAGTGTGTTTTTCGGATAGGAATCCGAACTGGGATGGTTTTCAGTTGAACAGACAAGGGTGGATCACAGTGCCAGGCCTTCCAGAGAGGAGCAAAAGGTAAACCAAGGACCCAGCTCTCTTGACTCTAAACCGGGTCTTAGGGAGGCCCACCATTACTGTATGGAGATGTGAGGTGTGGTGCATGGAGTACTGATGGGGGACCCTGGGGAGGCTTCATGATGTGGAGCAGGCTGGTATTTGGGCTCCAGCAGTTCAAATTGGTGTTTAAGACAAAGAAATGTCCTCAAGCTCTGGTTGTGTGGCATAGTGGGCAGAGAGACAGAGACAGAAAGATATAGATAGAGAGACAAAGACAGAAAGACAGAGACATGAACCTTTGCATTGAACAGTGGGCTCAGCTAACCAAGTATCTCTGGGAGTGACCCGTCTTCTTCCTCCCCCAACCCACCCCACAGAGTAGACCTACCTGTTGCAGGTGTGTTACTGAGAAGAATTCAAGGACTTGTTGACATTAGAGCTGCCCACGGAAGGTTGGAACTGCGCCAGCCACCAGCCAAAGCACCACCCTGCCTTGTCCTGGCCCCAGCATCTGGCTACTACGTGTCCAGAAGTCCTTCTAGACATCTTCATAGGCTGTTGGGTCAGTATTGTTCTTCCATTCCTTCATGGCCCCACACCCTTTGCTTAAAGCAAGAGAGAGAGAACAGCCGGTGAGTGTAAACAATGCTCAAGGAATCTCATCAATGAAATTCTGTGCTCCTTTGTATACTTTTTGGTGCAAGCACATGTCTCTGTATGGGCGTGCACGTGTGTGTGTGTGTGTGTGTGTGTGTGTGTGTGTGTGTGTGTGTGTGTATTTGAAGAGTTTACCAAAAAAGTAAAAATTGTGAAACTGGCCCTGATCTTGAGTCTCTGCAGGGATTTCTGTATTTGGTCATTTATTGGGAGGGACTTTGTGTCAGAACAGACGCCATTCCTGTCTTTTAGGGGACTTGGATCAACAGCCACACTTTATCAGTTTATTGGGGCCCATTCTTTTACTATTTATTTATTTATTTATTTATTTATTTATTTTTGGTTTCTGGGCCACACCCGGCAGTGCTCAGAGGTTACTCCTGGCCCAGTGCTCAGAAATTGCTCCTGGAAGGCTTAGGACCATATGGGATGCTGGGATTCGAACCATTGTCCATCCTGAATCCTATCCTTGCAAGGCTCCTACTAACTACCAGCCTACCACTGTGCTATCTCTCCAGCCCTATTTTTTTACTTTTTTCTTTATTTTTTTTGTGGGGGGGGGGCTGTCACACGTGGCAGCGCTCAGGGGTTACTCCTGGCTCTACGCTCAGAAATCACTCCTGGCAGGCTCGGGGGAATCATATGGGATGCCGGGATTCAAACCACTGCCCTTCTGCATGCAAGGCAAACACCATGCTATCTCTCCGGTTCCTCTTTTACTTTCTTAATAAGGGAACCTCCTCTTTCCCCTGTGTCCTGGCTATTTCAGAATTAATTATCACCCCCTGAGAGGTCCCTCTTCACAAGGCCAGACTCCAGGGCTGGTGGAGTGGGGTAAATTATGGTCCATCTCCAGAGTTCTAATAGACTTAGCCATCTTTGGGGTTGCCTCAAGTCTTTGGAAGTTTCTAGAGTCGTCTCTCACGCAGATACCCTTTCCCAAGATGATGGAGACTGAGTAGGGGTGTGTGTGTGTGTGTGTGTGTGTGTGTGTGTGTGTGTGTGTGTACCCTTTCCCAAGATGATGGAGACTGAGTAGGGGTGTGTGTGTGTGTGTGTGTGTGTGTGTGTACCCTTTCCCAAGATGATGGAGACTGAGTAGGGGTGTGTGTGTGTGTGTGTGTGTGTGTGTGTGTGTGTGTGTGAGACTGAGAGGTGTGGGTACTGCTCAATCCACTTTTGCTTCTCATGGGTGTGAGCCTACATCTCTCCCTACCTGTGACTGAGGACTGGATGATCCTGGAAGTAGAAGAGATGAGGTTGGCCAGGCCAGTCAGCTCCCCTACTGAAGGCTGGGAGTGGGGTACTGGCTCTGGAAAGGACCCGGCACTGGCTGGAGTGGGGCAGCAGTTTAGCAGCTTCCCAAATCTCACACCTCAGGCTCTTGCCCTTCCTGCCCCCAACTCTGGGCCTCAGGAGCTCCGGGTTGTGTGGGTTTGTGGTGGGAGGAGGAAGCTGCCCTCCTCACCCTCTCTGGTGTGCAAGGGCGGGGTCCCCATTGCATCAGCTTTGGAGCCTCTGATCCATACTTTGCAGCCAGCTGGGCCCCTGGAGGAGGGACTCTCCCTGTTTTTCAACAAACCATTAACCCTTTCACTATCCCTGCCCTCTCTAGAGCAGACCCAGATCCCCAGACTGCCCCTCATATTGGTTATCTGGATCTGGGAACCTCCGCCTGCTCTGGGAGACGCAGGAGTCTTTCCTAGGCAGCTTTTTAGGGGCCAATGGCTCCACAGTCCTCACGCAAGCCCAGGGAAGAGTCCCCAAGTAAAAGAGTTAATCTTCGTGGCCCCTCCCACCCCCTGCATTTGTCCCATTCTGTAGCAGTGAGGAAAGAGTTTCTTGGCGTCTAGCATGAGCTCATGGCGCCTCTACACTCCAAACAGAGCCCAGACAAAGGGTCAACACCACGTGTCAGACCAAGAGCAAAGGAGACGCAAGCAAGGGACCAGAAGCTTGTATGTTGGCCTACTCCTCTGTGCCTCCACCCACTTTCTGCGGAAGGACCACATGAAAGTCTTATAAAAGAGGCCTTAGTACCCAGCATCTTACCCTCTCCTGTAGGGGCTGCAAGCAGGGCGGGATCCTTTCAGTTGGTTAAATCCAGCCAGCAGGACTATTTTTTTATTTTTAATCTCCCAATCCCAGAATTCCTCTCCTTACCACACCCAGCGCAGGCCTGAAATAGCCAGAAATTCATCTAAGTCTAGGCCTTGATCCCAATCTTAATTCCACATTTGGCTGCGTCCTAGCTAGTAGGCTCCAGGTCCCATGAGGGATGCAGAGATGAACATGGCCCAGCCTCTAGGCATTTGCAACACATACTAATGGCATTGTCAAAGGCACAGGAGAGTTGCTTCCTGTGCATTGAGTGGGAGCAGCCTTGTAGAGGGGGTGGTGTCTCTTCCCCTAGATGGGGCTCATTGGAGGAACTGCGGTATTAGGCAAATACACAAAGTGGATGGAGCCACTTCTTATTCCAATTCCCTGTTCCCCAATCCCATTTCCTGTATTGCCCTTGGATAAAGGGAATGTTAGAAATTAGAGATAAGAGCAGATACTACACTTGATGTGAACCAAATGAAAGTAGTGGTTTGGTTGAGACTTAAAGGCTAAGGAGACAAATGAGGTACATTTGTTCAGGACAAAAGTGGTCATGAGGAGGAGTGGCAACACAACGGTGGCCATGTGGGACACAGAGATGCCCATTAATTACAGCATTGGAAGAATACTGAGCTGCTTATGGTTTCTGTGGGTGTGTCATTTGATTTGGCTGTTGGTCTATCTAGATTTCTTCTAGGCCACAGATGCCCCAGTGGCAAAGACTCAGAGCTTTACAGAACAGAAAATGGAGGCACAGAGAAGTGAAGAAATTTGCTTGTTATGGGGCAGGAGAGATAACATGAAGGTAGGGCATTTGCCTTGCATGCAGAAGTACGGTGGTTTGAATCCCGGTATCCCATATGATCCCCGAGCTGTCAGGAGCAATTTCTGAGAGTAGAGTCAGAAGTAACTCCTGAGCGCCACAGGGTCTGACCCCCCAAAAAAAGTTTTGCTTGTCATTCTGATGATGCAGCAATTAGTGATGGAGCAAGGACAAAAGCCAGGTTTCTTTGTCCTCAGCTCTTTCAATCCATGGGGTTGACATACCATGGCATCTCTTAAGGAGCACAGAGACATTTGGGTAAAAGGTACCCAAGATGAAGGGTGAACAAGATTTAAACACATGGATATTTCTCATGGTGTTGCAGACAAGTGAGGAATGAATTATGGGAAGAAATGCCAGTATTCTATCTTTCCAAGTTTATTTCAGTCTGGTCCCAATTCCCATCTACAGTTGGTGAGAAGTTCAACATTATGATTTGCACTTCCTCTCTCTGCTCATTGGATTTAAAAGCAGAACAAAGCAAAAATCTCCAAGCAAGCAAATGGCTCAGTCTCATCAAAGTGGGGGCAGCTGGTGCTTATTAGAAGGGAGAAGACCATAGTTATGGTTGCTCAGGGTTCCATGCTGAGTGCTGGGCCTTTTCCGGTTGCAGGAAAAATGCTTTCCAGCAAGGGGTGAGCCACTCACTGAGGCCCCTTGTTGGATTTTCTTCCAGCCCCTTCATCACAGCTATCTTTATACCAGGTTTTGCAACCTGGAAGTGGGGATGGGATGTGCTTGTGTTTTAGTAGAATTTCAACTTCAGAACACTTCAGAGCTCCTGTCCTCTTCTTAGATACTGGAAATCACGACTCCATAAGTAAGTCCCAGTCCCCACCAGTACTGGGAAAACAGCTTTGGTGCACTTTGACCTCCCAAATTGGGAGGATGCGGTGGAAATACTTTACATTCTTTCCTGAAGAGTCCACCGCCAAGAACGGCCAATTTCTCAATCAGGTTACACTGCAGCAGTCAGTATTCAGTGAACCTCCCTAGTCTACATCTGACAGCAAAAGCAGAGCTTAACTGGAGGGGAGGGAAGTATGGCAACAGTGATATGCGACCTGGTGGTAGTATCTGTTTTTAATTGTTCTTATTTTGGGGTCACACTGGCAGCGTTCAGGGGTTACTCCTGGTTCTATGCTCAGAAATCGCTCTTGGCAGGCTCAGGGGACCATATGGGATGCCAGGATTTAAACCACCATCCTTCTGCATGCAAGGCAAACGCGCTACTTCCATGCTATCTCTCCGGCCCCGGTAGTATCTTTTTTAATTTTCTTTTTTTCTTTTTGGGCCACATCCAGCGAGCCTCAGAGGTTACTATTATTAAGCTCAGGAAATACACCTAGTAGTGTTTGGGATGCTGGGAATCAAACCCGGGTTGGCTGACAGGCATGTCTGAGCACATACCCAGGAGTAACCTCTTAGTGTCACTGGGTGTGGCCAAAAACAAAAAACAAATAATAGTAAACTTTGTTTTCTTATCTATGTCATTTGCCTTGCCATATATTTCTAATCAGTAAGGCTTAAAAATGGTATTTATTTGTTTATTTTTTGCTTTTTGGGCCACACCTGGTGATGCTCAGGAGTTACTCCTGGCTCTGGGCTCAGAAATCTCCTGTACTATCAGCTTAGTGGAAAGACTTTTTTGTTTGTTTTGTTTTGTTGCTTTTGTTTTTAAGTCACACCTGGCTTCGCTCAGGGTTTACTTCTGGCTCTGTGCTCAGAACTTAACTCCTGGAAGGCTTGGGAGACCATACAGGATGCAGGGAATCAAACCTGGTTTAGCTGCATGGAAGACCAATGCCCTACCCACTGTACTATTGCTCTGGCCCAGGTTGAAGGATCTATCATGAAATGGGAAGATGTTCATGACCGGGTTGCTAGCTGGAAACAGTAACTTTCACGACAGCATTACAGTGTGAGCCAATTTGCTAAATAAACAAAGCAAAGAGAAAAAGTATTCAGGCAAAGAAAGGGTAATTTATGCAACTGACAATGAAAACAGACAGAAGCTTCTTTCTGCTTTGTGGTGAGATCACAGGCCATTTTAATTTTCCCCTTTTTGCATGCTTTCATTTTCTTAACACTTCTCCAAAGAATACATGTTATGAGGTGAGGAATTGAAATTTTATAGAATAAAAGTAATATTTATTCACAAAAATAATCCAAGGAGGTCTGGAGAGCTGGTTCTATGGCCTGGTGCATACACCTTTCATGCAGAAGGCCCAGATTTGAACTTCATCGAATCTCATGCATCACTGGAAGTAACCTCTAAGCAACCAGCACTAATGAATGAAACCTCTTCTACCAAAAAAAATTTTTTTGAGCAAACAGTTGTGTGTGATAAAAGTAAAAATCTTCTTTACCTCTGCACATACTCCAAGTTTAGAGTGGAAACCACATATTTTGGTAATACATTTGTTATTTTCATACATTACTTCTGTTCTAAAAACAGAACAATCTATATTATTTTGCACCCCCTCTTATAAAATTTTCTTACTAAAACTAGGACCACACTGATGCCTTTCTTGTTGGCAGTGTTCTCACAATTAAATGGGTTAATGATTATAAAGCAAGTAGAGCAGTGGACAGCACATAGAAAACCCAACACTTCTCCTAACTATTTTAATGTATGTATTATTTAATTTCCTTTTCTCTTTTATAGATATCCCTCTACATCAGGGCTGTATCAATTTATTACTTAGGGGGAAATTAAGAATTACATTCTGAAGGGCCTGAGTGATAGCACAGCGGTAGGGCATTTACCTTGCACACGGCCAACCCAGAATGGACTCGGGTTCAATTCCTGGCATCCCATATGGTCTCCTGAGTCTACCAGGAGTGATTTCTGAGCTCAGAGCCAGGAGTGCCCTCCGGGTGTGTCCCCCCCAATAAAGAATTACATTCTGGGAAAGGAACCAAATAAATGAGTAGTTGACTTTTTCTCTGTTGCTCTGTTGGTGAGGGGTTGCTAGGTAGGAAGTCTCCCCTTTTGTCTACTTTCTCATCAATCAGTCAGGCTGGTCTTTTTTTTTTTTTAATCATTTAGTTCTTTTTAACCTTTAATTTTTAAATAATGGGCTAAAATAAATAGTATTAAAAGATTACATTTATATAATACATATGTACAATTTTAGTGGTGGTTTCTTTACAAAGTTCTACACAGAAAAACTGCAAGGGTCAGAGAGGTAGCATGGAGGTAGGGTGTTTGCCTTGCATGCAGAAGGACAGTGGTTTAAATCCCAGCATCCCATATGGTCCCCCAGAGTCCACCAGGAGCAATTTCTGAGCATAGAGCCAGGAGTAACATCTGAGTGCTGCCGGGTGTGACCCATAAACCAAAAACCAAAAACCAAAAAAAAAAAAAAACAAAAAACAAAAAGAAAGAAAGAAAGAAAGAAAAGCTACACAAAAAAACTACAGAGAAGACTGCATTACTGTAAATTTATTTATAAATTAAATTTATCATTTCGTTCAAGGAAGAATTTCACATATCTAGTTCACTAGCATAAACTAGCAGTCTAATTTTTTTTTCTAATTAAATTCACTTAAGGCTGGAGTTCATTTTAAAAAGCAGGTAGAAGTAGCTATTTTATAGATTCAAGTTCTTATATAATTAAAGTTCTTTTAATAAATGATTTTCTAGGAGTCAGTATACAGTTATTATTCTTCTGCCTTAAGAAAATACAAGTTTTATCACACTTTGATACCATCCATAAGTTTTGCACACTAAATCAAAAAAAAAAAGTCTTTAGGGATATCTGAGAGTAACAAAGCGACCTTCTCATATATAAATAGGACACTTAAGTTTTTTACTCAAATTGTGATATGCAAAATGTTTTTTTTTAATACAAATACAGCCCCAAATAGGAGTCATAGCATTTTTGTTTACAATCTCTTTGGTATTCTCACTGTTTAGAGCAGTTTAAACACTCCAGGGCCGGAGTGGTGGCGCAAGTGGCAAGGCATGTGCCTTGCACGTGCTAACCTAGGATGGACCAACGTTCTATCCCCGGCATCCCATATGGTCCCTCGAGCCTGCTAGAAGGATTTCTGAGCCCAGAGCCAGGAGTAACTCCTGAGCATCACCAGGTGTGGCCCACAAAGCAAAAAATAAACAAATAAATACCATTTTTAAGCCTTACTGATTAGAAATATATGGCAAGGCAAATGACATAGATAAGAAAACAAAGTTTACTATTATTTGTTTTTTGTTTTTGGCCACACCCAGTGACACTAAGGGGTTACTCCTGGGTATGTGCTCAGAAATTATTCCTGGCTTGGGGGACCATAAGGGACTCTGGGCATCAAACCGAGATACGTCCTAGGCTAGCACCGGCAAGGCAGATGTCCTTACCGCTCTGCGCCACCGCTTCAGCCCCCAAAGTTCACTATTTATAGAAGTTCAAGTTTTATAACAGCTTTCTATATAGCAGCTGTAGATAAATTAGTCACCTTATTATAAAACTTTAGCCCCCCCCCCTTTTTTTTTAATGTGAATAACTGTTAGCCTCTGATGATCAATATGTTCAGTTAAAGCCCATGCCTGCCTGGAGGAAAAAGAAGCAGGAAGTATCTGTAGTCTCTGAATATCTCTATAATTGTGTACTGCATTGAGAACTGATTTTAAACTGGTTGGAAGGGTTGGTCTCATTCTAGGTGTGACTACAAATCAGAAAAAGGAAAGAAAAGAGATTGGCCAGATGTTGTTGCTGCTGTTGCTGCTTGGAAGGTAAAAGTTGCACCAATCTTGACAATGCATTGGCAGGGTAGTTTTGATAGTTAGCAAGGAAGAAGATACTCAGATTACAAAAATTAGTTATCACTGAAACCAGCATTACTACCATTTGTATTTTGGATCCAGGAGCAAACATATAGTAAATGATATTAATTTCAGAGCTCAGGAAATGCCACTGTCTTTCAAGCTCAGGAAGTACCTTCACTGATATGTTCACAGGATCCTTATGGTTTCTTATTTTTAGAATACAGGTTTTTTGTTTTTGTTTTTGGTTTTTTTTTTTGGTTTTTGGGTCACACCCGGTGGTGCTCAGGGGTTACTCCTGGCTGTCTGCTCAGAAATAGCACCTGGCAGGCACGGGGGACCATATGGGACACCGGGATTCGAACCAACCACCTTTGGTCCTGGATCGGCTGCTTGCAAGGCAAATGCCGCTGTGCTATCTCTCTGGGCCCGAATACAGGTTTTTTAAATGAGCTATTATTACTTCACCAAAGTAAAATAAAATCATAAAAATCTCATAAACACAGACACAAAACTCAACATACTATTACAAAAATAAATTCAATAATATAAAGGAAAAATACATAGCAGGCTTCAAACTTTATACAGTTTATGCCAGGAATGCAAGGCTTGTTTAATATTTGGAAACAAACATTAGTCACATATTTGCAATATAAAGTAAAAGGAGAATAAGTATAGCAGTTGTTACACGATTTTGACAAAATTTAATGTATTTACAGTATAAGAAAGAAATAAAAATGAAAAGAATATGAACTGAAAGGAAGAAGTAAAATGTTTCTAGTCTCCCGGGATTCAAACCAACCACCTTTGGTCCTGGATTGGTTGCTTGCAAGGCAAACACCGCTGTGCTATCTCTTCGGGCCCTGAATATATATCTTTTAATTGATGGGCTACCCCCATAAATAGTTGTGTGCAAAATTAGTAAGTACCATTCATTAAACCAATGAATTATTTGAATGATTTTAAGGTTAAAGTCAAATAGTAAATTTTGTATGAAATGCCTTTCCTATGACCACAAAAGTAAGTTTTATTCCAATACAATATTACATGCATCAAATGAAGAAGATATGATTTTTCATTTATAAATAAGCTTTCAAATGGCTTTGCTTCATTGATATTTCAAATTAAGGTTTGACAATAAAATTCTTATATATTGAAAAAAAATGTTTCTAGTCTCAAAAAAGCCCAGAGTTCTTTTTTATGTTTTTCATTTTTTATTTTTAGATTGTTTTTTGGGTCACACTCAGCAGCACTCAGGGGTTACTCCTGAATCTATGCTCAGAAATCACCCCTCGCAGGCTCAGGGGACCATATGGGACACCAGGATTCGAACCACTGACCTTCTGCATGCAAAGCAAACTCCTTACCTCCATGCTATCTCTCCGGCCCCAAGCCCAGAGTTCTTGCTTACACAATCATACACATATACAGAGCACCTAGAATCAATGAGTTTGGCAAGATTGCAAAATGTAAGGTCAATACAAAAATCCATCAAATTTCTACATAAAGCAATAAAAACATGAAAACTCAGTGTTAGAGAAATATCACAGGAGATACGACACTTACAAGCCTTAAATGCAGCTGACCCCAGTTTGAATTCCCAAGACCATATGTGGTCCCCTCACACAGCTAGAAGCCACCCTTGAACACAGAATCAGGAATAACTCCTGAGCACAACCGAGCTTGGCCAAAAATGCCCCCTCCCATGTAAAAACTCAGTTAAAAAAAATATCATTTCTGTTAACTAAAAAAATTAATTTAGCCGTAACTCTCCTAAAACATATACAGAAACAATATGCTGAAAACTACAAAACTCTAATTAAAATAAATCTTAGAGAATTTAAATAAATGGAGACACGGGTCATCTTCTACTATTAAGACATTGCTTCAAATCTTTCCAAATCAATAGAGTAATTTACTCAATCCTAGCAAACTTAGACAGATTTTTGGTAAATATTAAAAATCAGGGCCCGGAGAGATAGCACAGCGGCGTTTGCCTTGCAAGCAGCCGATCCAGGACCAAAGGTGGTTGGTTTGAATCCCGGTGTCCCATATGGTCCCCTGTGCCTGCCAGGAGCTATTTCTGAGCAGACAGCCAGGAGTCACCACTGAGCACCGCCGGGTGTGGCCCAAAAACCAAAAAAAAAAAAAAAAAAAAAAAAATAATAATAATAATAATTAAAATATTTAAATTTAAAAATATTAAAATTTATAGAAAGACAAAAGAGCTAGAGTAGCTAAGACAACTTTGGAAATAAAAAACAAGTTGGAGAAATTATATTACTTAATTTTTTTTGTTTGTTTTTGGGCCACACCCAGTGACACTTAGGGGTTACTCCTGGCTGTGCGCTCAGAAATCACTCCTGGTATGGGAGACCATATGGGACGCCGGGGGATCCAATAAGCCATCTGTCCTAGGCTAGCACGGGCAAGGCAGATGCCTTACCAATTGTGCCACTGCTCCAGCCTTAATTACTTACTTTTAAGATTTGCTACAAAGATATGGTTTTGAGAAAACTGGAGAAAACTCATATGGTAATAAAAACTGGAGCAACTCATAGGTCAGTGAAATAAAACCATAAAGCATGGAATCTAGAAATACAGACACATACATGTATAAATCTGACTGGTTGGCATTTTACAATGGTATAAAAGGTAATTCATTGTAGAAAGCATTTCTTCAAGAAATTATATTGGTATAGTAGTACATTATATATAAATTAACTCAATTTGTTTTGTTCAGGGGCCATATTCAGGAGTTACTCCTGGTGGTATTCAGGGGACCCTATAGTTGGACAGGGATCAAACTGTAAATCATACTTGTTTTTGTTTATTTTTATTTTTTGTTGCTTTGGGCCACACCATTTGATGCTCAGGGGTTACTCCTGGCTAAGTGCTCAGAAATTGTCCCTGGGGGCAATTTGTCTTGCATGCAGAAGGATGGTGGTTTGAATCCCAGCATCCCATATGGTCCCCCGAGCCTGCCAGGAGCGATTTCTGAGCGTAGAACTAGGAGTAACCCCTGATCGCTGCTGTGTGTGACCCAAAAACCAAAAAAAAAAAGAACTAAAAATAAGGGCCAGAGCAATAGTACAGTGGGTAAGGTTTTGCCTTGCACATGGCTGACCCAAATTGAATCCTGGCATCCCATAAGGTCCCCCAAGTCTGCCAGAAGTAATTTCTGAGTTCATAGGCAGGAGCAACCTCTGAGCACCACCAAAGCTGTCCCTCCTCAAAAAGAAGAGGAAGGAAAAGGAGGAGGAGAAGGAGGAAGAAGAGGAGGAGGAGGAGGAGAAAAGGAGAGGAAGGGCTGGAGCAAAAGCACAGTGGTAGGGCTTTTTCCTTGCACGCAGCTGACCCAGGACAGACTGCGGTTTGATCTTTGGTGTCCCATATAGTCTCCCAAATCAGGAGTGATTTCTGAGCACATAGCCAGGAGTAACCTCTAAGCGTCACCGGCTGTGCTCCTCCCCAAAATAAAACCAAACCAAAAAAAAAAATTTTCTTTTCAGAGATCTAAAAAAGGTTTTCAATAAGAGATAAGGAAGGGCCGGGCGGTGGCGCTAAAGGTAAGGTGCCTGCCTTGCCTGCGCTAACCTTGGACGGACCGCGGTTCGATCCCCCGGTGTCCCATATGGTCCCCCAAGCCAGGAGCAACTTCTGAGCACATAGCCAGGAGTAACCCCTGAGCGTTACTGGGTGTGGCCCAAAAACCAAAAAAAAAAAAAAAAAAAAAAAAAAGAGATAAGGAAAATCATAAAAGTTAAAACTTGCCATCAGATTACAAATGTTTGGTTCAAAAACTCAAAATAATAATAATAATGATGATGATGAATAGAAAACATAAGGAAATATTTTATTTATTTAATGTTCTAATATTTACTTAATTTAAAAATATTTTATTGACTTTAATATGCTCTTATTTGACTGTGGTGCTTGCCAAGATTTGCACATTGAGTCACAATATTTACACTGCTCACCTGGGTCATAGTCCTTTAATTGCTTAGGTACATTCTGATTGCGGGCTTTCTAAGGGTCCTGCTGGCCTAGTGTTCACAGATCTTTTAGCTGTGTGGTCAAACAGACCTACAGATTATACACTTGGTTGTAGCTTCAAGGATGTCATATATGTAGCAGAGCTGCTGAAACTGCCATGTGGATGTCACTGAAGGTCAAACTCACAGCCTCACAAATGCCAAGCATGGCTTTTAGCTTAGCTTCCACCTGGGTCCTTCTTGTCAACCCTTAACCTAATCTTAGGTCGGAAAGACTTTTTCCTATGTTTCTTCCAAAATTTTTGTCATTTTGTGTTTTATATTTAAATTCTGAGCTAAGGGCCCAAAGAGAAAACCCACATGATTTACAAGTTTGATTTACAGGGGCCGGAGAGGTGGCACTCTTAGAGGTAAGGTGTCTGCCTTGCATGTGCTAGTCAAGGAAGGACCGAGGTTCGATTCCCCAGCGTCCCCATATGGTCCCCCCATTATAATCAGAGTTGTTTTAAATTTATGGTCTGGTAATCCCTCCATCTCTGCTATATTGAAATCTAGTTTTGATGGTTGCTCTTTCTCTTCAATCAGCATTGAGAAAACTCTGATACCTCAAACTTAAAAATGAGTTAAAAACGACTGTTTTTATTCTAGGCTCCAGAGTATAGGGAGGAGAAGAAAAGAAATTGAGTGGAGAAGGAGAAAAACAAATATGAAAGGACAGGGGACAGAGGCCAATGGGTCTCAGGTGCTTTGGTGTTAAGAAAGTGTCAAGAAAGTTAAGGTGGTGTTAAAAAAGGACAAAATGAAATATCTAACCCTGAGTCAACAACAGTGACAACATAAGACTCCAATTTTAACGAAGAAAATTAAAAATGGGCCTATTATGTTGGCAGGCTGGTGGGATGGGTGATTGTGGAATGGACTCTGGGAACATTGGTAGAGGAAGGTTTGACAGTGGTGGTGGGATTGGTCCTGAAACATTGTATGTCTAAAACCCAACTATTAATAACTGCATACATAATTTTATTTATAAATGATTTATTAAATGGTTTAAATAAAACATTTTAATGACTGCTTTTTTTTTTTGTCTTTCACATGCTTTGTGTACTGTTGTTTGAAATTCAGACATGATGTATCTGAAAAATCCTAGGTGTCTGCTCCCTGTTTTAGACTTGGGGTGAGACTCAAATCCTAAATCAGCAGCAGCAAGAGATGAGCACCATTACCACAAGTCTTACCTGACTGAACTCCAGGGTAACATGGCAGAACTCATCTATAATTTCTACTCTAGAACTAGCAAGGTTCTGGAGAAGACTGTATTCTCTCTTGAATGTCCTCTTTCTTCTCTATTTCCTAAATAAAACCATGTTATTCCATTTTCAGTCTTTCTTGGATCCACACCCTCCACCACCCCCCTTCCCGTGATATAGTCAAAGAGGCTGAATCTGAGTGGAGGTCAAGACTAGCTTCCTTTTCCTTCAAAGAGCTTAATATCTTCTCAGTCTGAGAACTATGTTTTTTTCAACACTTGGTGGAAGGACAAGTTCCCAACTGTGCTGATCAACTAGAGCTGATTTCAGGAGCAGTGCACAGTTACTCTATTGAGCTGGCAAAACACAAGACTTAGCACCACACAAGAATTTCTGCAGACTTTTGTTTTTATAGCACTAGGGATCAAACCCAGGGCCTCACACATGCAAGGCATACCACTAACTTCAAACTGATTTTTCTGCAACCTGATCTTCCGGAAGACTTGGATAGCAAGGTGGTAGTGGCCACAGGTACACAGAAAGTACTCAGTTACTCAGTCATTGGGTATTTTTGTTTGTCTGTTTGTTTCATAGGCTTATTCTCCATCTCAGTTCATTTTAGGCACTGCTGGCCAAATTAACTTTTCATATGAACAGTTCTGATCAAATATGCACTTTTACTCAAAGTCATTCTTTGACTTTCTCATGTGTATGGAAATAAGCTCAACTTCCTTTGTCAGGCATCCAAAGTGCTTCTTGGCTGCTTTCTCCTCCCTTTCAGATGTTTTCTCTTTAATTTTGCTGTGCATGCATCCCATACATACCGCTGGGCTTCCCTCCTCTTGAGCTGTGTTCAAAGTATTTCCTCTCCCAGGAATGCCCTGGCCCCTCGTTCTTTGCTCAGCAAATATTTACTGAGCAAATAGTTGGTGTCCTTTGGAGGAGTTCTCCTGGAGAAGCCAGTTCTTATCTCCCCCTTTTGTCCACAGCCCCCTTTGGTGGAGACACTCAGGACAGGGTAGATTTGTCTTCAGCAGGAGGCATGGTGGGAGAGACAGAGACAGATTTCATGCAGAGAGGTTTTCAAGAAGCTATTTAGTTCTAATACCATGTCCCACCAATGCCAATCCGCATGATTGCTAAAACTCTTCATCGTATTCATCTTTCCATTGAGGATCTAGTGAGTATCTGTGAAGCACATTGCAACTGGTCCAGAGCTACAGGGTTCAGAGCACATTTGAGATCATTGTGAAAGCTGAGAGGCATGGGCAACCATGTCCAACATGCACTGGAATTTAGAATTGGGTTCTCAGTCTAGGGATGCCCAAGAGAAGTCTGAGCAGGATAAGACATTTCTAGTTTAAAAAAAAAGAGACCCCAGAGGTTATAGAAAGGCAGATCCTGGATTGAGAAGTCTGTGCTGTAGGCTTTGAGAATGCATGGTATGCTAAAGGCAACATGTGATGTGCTCTGGGGAAATGCAAACCAATGAAATCTGATATTCAGTGATAAGCCAGAGCCAAAGGCAGCCACTTAACTAGCAGATTTTCTACAATTCTCCGTAACCACACTGCAGGGTTAGTTGTAAGAGATAAGCTTTTTCCCTAGCACCAGCTTCTCACAGCCATTTGGTTCTGCAAAATGACCATTGCTTAAGATGCTAAGACTCTTTAATGACAGTAGGAGTGACAAGGAGGGGCTGAAGTAATGAGCAGAGACAGCCTTGTTACTTCATTAGAGATCTTAGCCCAGCTGAAGTCAGTATCTCTGTTCTTGACATGTCTCTAATCTAGCTTTATTTATTTATTGCAGAATATTCTCAGCTTCTGGGTTGTTTAGAAAAGGATAAAAGTTGAGCCTAGAGCAAAAGTGTTAAAAGGAGGCAGACCTGGGCTTGATCCCTGGCACCGCCACACACGCACACATACATTTAAAAAAAGCAGATGGATTTGGGTTGGATCCCGCTGTACCATTTGCTAGCTCTAACCAGAAGTGTTCTGAGATCCAGTTTCTAATTTCACAACTGGTTTGCTATCACTAATGTTAAAATTTGTTGAGTATTTCCTGAATTGAGTCTGAATAAGGTCCTGGCATGGGGCTGGAGTGATAATACAAAATGTAGGTGCTTGCCTTGTAACCAACCCACCTTTGATCCCCAGTATCCCATATGGTCCCCCAAGCCTGCCAGGACTAAATATTGAGTGGCAAGAGCCAAGAATAATTTTAGAGCACTGCCAGGTGTGTCCCCAAACCAAAAAAAATTTAAAGGCCTTGACCAAATAGGTACTCAATATTAGTAGCATCATTGCAATTACTAGAGGACTTCGCCTGAATCTCTGCTCACACCAGTTTTTCCTTCCTTCCTTCCTTCCTTCCTTCCTTCCTTCCTTCCTTCCTTCCTTCCTTCCTTCCTTCCTTCCTTCCTTCCTTCCTTCCTTCCTCCCTCCCTCCCTCCCTCCCTCCCTCCCTCCCTCCCTCCCCTCCCTCCCTCCCTCCCTTCCTTCCTTCCTTCCTTCCTTCCTTCCTTCCTTCCTTCCTTCCTTCCTTCCTTCCTTCCTTCATTCCTTCCTTCTTCCCTGCCTCCCTTCCTTCATTCCTCCCTTCCTTCCTTCTTTCCTTCCTTCCTCCCTTCCTTCCTTCTTCCCTTCCTTCCTTCCTTCCTTCCTTCCTTCCTTCCTTCCTTCCTTCCTTCCTTCCTTCCTTCCTTCCTTCCTTTCTTTCTTTCTTTCTTTCTTTTGTTTTTGGGCCACACCCCTTTGACGCTCAGGGGTTACTCCTGGCTATGTGCTCAGAAATCGCCCCTGGCTTGGGGGGACCATATGGGACACCGGGGGATCGAACCGCGGTCCGTTCCTTGGCTAGCGCTTGTAAGGCAGACACCTTACCTCTAGAGCCACCTTCCCGGCCCCTCTTTCTTTCTTTCTTTCTTTCTTTCTTTCTTTCTTTCTTTCTTTCTTTCTTTCTTTCTTTCTTTCTTTCTTTCTTTCTTTCTTTCTTTCTTTCTTTCTTTCTTTCTTTCTTTCTTTCTTTCTTTCTTTCTTTCTTTCTTTCTTTCTTTCTTTCTTTCTTTCTTTCTTTCTTTCTCTCTTTCCTTCTTTCTTTCTCTCTCTTTCTCTCTCTCTCTCTTTCTTTCTTTCTTTCTTTCTTTCTTTCTTTCTTTCTTTCTTTCTTTCTTTCTTTTTCTTTCTTTTTCTTCCTTTCTTTATCTTTCTTTTCTCTCTTTCTTTCTCTTTCTCCCTTTCTCTCTCTTTCTTCCTTCTTTCTTTCTCTCTTTGTCTCTTCCTTTCTTTCTCTCTTTGTCTCTTTCTTTCTTTCTTTCTCTCTTTATCTCTTTCTTTCTCTCTTTGTCTTTCTCTTTGTCTCTTCCTTCCTTCCTTTCTTCCCTTCCTTCCTTCCTTCCTTCCTTCCTTCCTTCCTTCCTTCCTTCCTTCCTTCCTTCCTTCCTTTCTTTCTTTCTCTCTTTCTTTTTCTCTCTCTCTTTCTCTCTCTCTTTCTTTCTTTCTTTCTTTCTTTCTTTCTTTCTTTCTTTTCTTTCTTTCTTTCTTTCTTTCTTTCTTTCTTTCTTTCTTTCTTTCTTTCTTTCTTTCTTTCTTTCTTTTTCTTTCTTTTTCTTCCTTTCTTTATCTTTCTTTTCTCCCTTTCTTTCTCTTTCTCCCTTTCTCTCTCTTTCTTCCTTCTTTCTTTCTCTCTTTGTCTCTTCCTTTCTTTCTCTCTTTGTCTCTTTCTTTCTTTCTTTCTCTCTTTCTCTCTTTCTTTCTCTCTTTGTCTTTCTCTTTGTCTCTTCCTTCCTTCCTTTCTTCCCTCCTTCCTTCCTTTCTTCCCTTCCTTCCTTCCTTCCTTCCTTCCTTCCTTCCTTCCTTCCTTCCTTCCTTCCTTCCTTCCTTCCTTCCTTCCTTCCTTCCTTCCTTCCTTCCTTCCTTCCTTCCTTCCTTTCTTCCTTCCTTTCCACATCCAACTGAAATTAAATACTTATCCATTGTACTATCTTTTTGGCCCTCATGTTTGTATTTTCTACTCAACCATATTTTCTTCTCTGGGCAAACAAGTTTCTGTTTTGTGAACTGAAGACCCAGAGACACTAGACAACCCTTAACAACTCTGCGACCTTTTCTAATGGACTGAATCTTTGACTGCAGTTCATTTATTCATTCATTCTACAAGTATTTATTGTTTACTAGTTGTGGGGATATAAAATTGAGATAGTTCATGTCTTTAAATAATTTGTATTCTTTTGGGAAGATAGACACATACATGGAAAAGTAAAGAAGTCAGTGACTTAAAAAAAATGGTACAGGGAAGCACAGCGGTAAGGCATTTGTCTTGCATGCAGCCAGCACAGGACTAACCCTGGTTCGAATCTCGACATCCCATATGTTCTCTGAGCCTGCCAGAAGCAACTTCTGAGTGCAGATCCAGGAGTAACTCCTGAGCGCTGCCAAGTGTGACTCCCCAAAATGAAAGGTACAGGGGAACTCCAGAGTGAAGGAATGGGTGAAGGGAACAATGGTGGTGCAAAAGAGCAGAAAGAGGTAATTGGAGTAGATTATTTTGCTCTTTATTTCCTTCACTTAGAAACACATTTTTATTTTTTATTTTATTTATTTTAAATATTTATTTGAGCAGCTGGTTACAAACATGTTTGTAGTTGGATTTCAGTCATAAAGAAGTACAACCCCTTCATCAGTGCAACCTTCCCATCACCAATGCCTCCATCTCCTTCCTCTCATCCCCCTGCCTGTCTTTGAGACAGGCATTCTATTTCTCTCACTCACTACTACCATTATCATGATAGTTATTGGTATAGTTATTTCTCTAACTGCACTCACAAATCTTTGTGGTAAGCTTCATATCATGGGGTAGTCCTTTCAAAACTTATCTCTATTGTCTCTGGGTATTGTTACCAAACTATCTTTTATTTTTTTTTAAATCCACAGATGAGTGAGACCATTCTGTGCCTATCTCTCTCCCTCTGACTCATTTTACTCAGTGTAATAGTTTCCATGTTCATCCATGTATAAAAAAATTTCATGGGGCCAGAGAGATAGCATGGAGGTAAAACATTTGCCTTTCATGCAGAAGGATGGTGGTTTGAATCCTGGCATTCCATATAGTCCCCTGTGCCTGCCAGGGGCGATTTCTGAGCATAGATCCAGGAGTAACCCCTGAGCACTACTGGGTGTGACCCAAAAACAAACAAAAAAATAACAACAAAAATGAAAGAAAGAAAGAAAGAAAGAAAGAGAAAGAAA
The DNA here is from genome assembly GCF_024139225.1 of Suncus etruscus. Taxonomy (NCBI): domain Eukaryota; kingdom Metazoa; phylum Chordata; class Mammalia; order Eulipotyphla; family Soricidae; genus Suncus; species Suncus etruscus. The sequence continues at coordinate 28,542,807 of NC_064866.1, read as the reverse complement.
AAGAAAGAAAGGAAAGAAAGAAAGAAGAAGAAAGAAAGAAGAAAGAAAGAAAGAAAGAAGAAAGAAAGAAAGAAAGAAAGAAAGAAAGAAAGAAAGAAAGAAAGAAAGAAAGAAGAAAGAAAATTTTATGACTTTATTTTCCTGATGGCTGCATAGTATTTCATTGCAGTTCCTTTAGCCATTCATTTATTAAAGGGCATCTTGATTGTTTCCATAGTCTGGCTATTGTAAATAGTGCTGCAATGAATATAGGTGTAAGGAAGTGATTTTTTTGTATTGCATTTTTGTGTTCCTAGGGTATATCCCTAAGAGTAGTATAGCTGGACCATATGGGAGCTCAATTTCCAGTTTTTTGAGGAATCTCCATATTGTTTTCCATTAAGACTGGACTAGACATTCCCACAAGCATTCCTACTAGCAGTGAGTGAAATTTCCTTTCTCTCCACATTCCCGCCAGTACTGATTGTTCTTTTCTTTGTGATGTGTGTTAGTCTCTGTGGCATGAGATGGTACCTTATCATTGTTTTGATTTTCATCTCCCTGATGATTAGTGATATGGAGCATTTTTCATGTGCCTTTTGGCCATCTGTAGTTCTTCTTTGAGAAAATGTTTGTTCATTTCTTCTCCCCAGTTTTTGATGGGGTTAGATTTTTTTTTTTGTTAAGTTCTGTCAGTACCTTGTATATCTTAGATATTAGCCCCTTATCAGATGGGTAGAAACACATTTTTAAATAACAACTGTGTTTTAACTTTTAATTAAACCCTGGAATTACACATAGTAGATGTCCACCTATTCTTCTAAAAACATCTAGGCAGGACGATATTCATAAATAACTCCATGTTATTAGGGTTGTGTCTAAAGGTTGTAGGTGAGGGGGTGGGGCAGGGACAAACAAATGTTTAACACTGTAGATTATGGGGTGGAGTAATAGTACAGAGAATATGGCACTTGCCTTTGCATGCAGCCAACCCTGGTTTGATTCTCTGAATCCCATATAGTCCCCCAGACCACCACGATTAATTCCTGAGTGTAGAGCCAGGAGTAATCCTTGAGCACCAGGTGGGGTTCCCCCCCCCAAAAAAAAAACCCACCACCAACAAAAACTGTTGGCTAAGGGTTGGTTCAGAGATCCTAATCTACACCCGGCAGCACTCAGGGGCTACTCCTGGCTGTATGCTCAGAAATCGCCCCTGGCAGGCTCGAGGAACCATATGGGATGCCAAGATTCGAACCACTGTCCTTCTGCATGCAAGGCAAATGCTCTACCGCTATGCTATCTCTCCGGTCCCAGAGACCCTATTTCTTAAAAGCACTTTCCCTGTTTTTCCTTCTCATCGTTGTTTTAAAGTGTTTTGGCACTTTAAACACCTTTGAGAATAGCCCACAGAGCTTGCCAAGTAAAAATAGCACATCAAAAATTTCATTTACATTTTACAACTTTCCCCAGAGAAGGAGTGCTGATTCAAATCATAGTTAGTCAAGATGGGCTGGTATCTTCATACTTACCAACATCTTGATGAAATGGAGATGTAACTTTGACCACAGTATTATAAAATGTAAAATTAATTTGTGTTTTAAATGCTGTTTATTTATATATAGTTGTTTTCTCCTGTGTAGATCACAGTACAGAGTGAAGTTTAATTCTGCAAAAAACACGACTTTCCTCCCAGAAATTTTAGGCCTGTGAACCCACCAACCCAGCAGGAGGAGGCAGGTTCAATAAGAAGTGCTTGAAAATGCTTTGCATGTGTGTGGTCCTGAGTCAATAGTCAGCACAAAAACAAGTAAACAAATCAATCTTCAAAAGTAAGGACCTTTACTATGTAATAAAGATGTCTTTTTCTATCAGGGACATTTGTCCAGTCATTTGGAAAACAGTAAAACTGGATTCAAACTATATACTTTCTCTCTTCCCTACCTCTCTCTCTCTCTCTCTCTCTCTCTCTCTCTCTCTCTCTCTCTCTCTCTCTCTCTCTCTCTCTCTCTCTCTCTGTCCTGACTTCTCTATCCCAACCTCTATCATTTTAGGTCTGTTTTCATTTAATAGAAATGGAATCATATAGTATATGCTCTTTTGTATTTGCATATTGCTGAATGATGTCAGTATTTGTCCATGTTGTTGTACATAGTATGTTCTGCATACTGTCTTACAGTACTGTCTTATGATTGTGCTACCTTTGGTTCAGTCAACTATTGATGAGCATTTGAGTGGTTGACTGATAAAGATGGTGAAGAACATTTTGGAAAACTTTTTCTTTTCTTTTCTTTTTTTTTTTGGGCCACACCCGGCGGTGCTCAGGGGTGACTCCTGGCTGTCTGCTCAGAAATAGCTCCTGGCAGGCACGGGGGACCATATGGGACACCGGGATTCGAACCAACCATCTTTGGTCCTGGATCTGCTGCTTGCAAGGCAAATGCCGCTGTGCTATCTCTCTGGGCCCAGAAAACTTTTTCATAGAACGTTTTGTAGAAATGTTTTGTGACTATCTAGAAGAAGAGAGGCTATATTATATGGTGATTTACCTTTCCATAAGTGTGTGCTCTCTCATTAGCAAGGCCTAAAAGTCCCTGTTGTTTATAGCCTCCTAATACTCAATGCTGTTGATCTTTTAAAATTCATAATGATTGAATAATGGCCTAGAACCTACATTAAAAATGTTTTTGAGATTAGAAATAAATGAGCAACTCGGACAAAAGAGCTTGACAAACAGGCACATTAATGAGGCAGGAGGAAAACTGGGGACAATGGTGAAAGGTTGTGGATACTGGTGAAGGGATTGGTGTTTGAACAATGAAACTCAGTCACCTTTGTACCTTTGCAATACATGTTGATTCAATTAAAAATAGAAAGGAAGAAGCAGATGATTTAAGTTTCTTCATATGATTATGAATAATGTGGTCATAAGAAAGTTGGGTGTTGGGCTGAAGAAATAGACCCTATTTTCATCCCTGACACCTCTTAAGGCTCCCTGAGCATCACTAGGTCTCTCCTAAGCAGAGAAACAGGAAGAGTCCTTGAGCACCACCATGTATGGTCCCAACTCATTTTTACCCTTTGAAAAGAAAAGTTGAATGTTAGCGTTTTGAGAAAGGAGATGTATTTATTATTTTTATGATCATTATAAAAGTAGTTTATCATACTGTAATATATACATACATAATACTGTAAAACAGTATTATAATACTGTTTCTATAAAGTTATATTAATATATTTATAAGCACATTAATAATATTAATAAAATTTTAGTATTCAGTATATAATTACTTTAAACCTTAATACAATGAATGATTTATATAATAAAGCAATATAGGGATTTTATATAAATTAATTATTTAATTTTATAACACATAACCATCCTTGATAACAGTTACCCCAAAAATAGTGACATAGAGACTTTTCATTATAGTTTATTCAGTGGAAAATTGGTCAAATATAAAATAATCAATAAGTACAAATCAAATTGGTATCTATAGTCATATCTATATCTACATATACATAGTTGATATACATAGTCATCCATTGACCTAAGAACACTTTTTAAATTTTACTTTATTTAAAGAGCAAATAAGTGAAAAAAAAGTTGTAAAATAATTTTCTTATCTCCAAATGAAGTAATTAAATCATTGTCAGAAGATTTAGTAAACTCTTGTTGCTATTTGTCATTCTGTTACTTCTTTTGTTTCTGAACACATTGGTATGCTCCTAATGAGATGATAGTATTAAACAAAAATAGGGTTGTTGCACAGCCACAAAAGTGCCTGTGTGGTCTAGGAATTCTAAATACTACTGTAGATACTATGACTTTTGTGGGGGCATGCTTTTGACTGCCAGGTCTTCTGGAAGTATGAGAAGATGATGATGGTGGGGAAGCACACTCCCTCAAAAAAGTCCAGCATACCTAGAATTTTATTCAGATTGGTATCTCTGCAGAGTGCCATAAAGGAGTGGTGAAGCAGAGCCATTGACAAAGAAGTGATGTGCTCATCTTTTTATGCTATGGAACAAATTGACACAGATGTAGCGGTTTAAAAGGTGTGCTATCTCACCTTTATCGTGACAGGTATCTATGAGGGCTTTACAGGGCCTTCTTCTCAGGATCTTACAATATTATAAGCAAATTTCCATTCAGAGCAGCCTTCTTTCATGGATTTCTGAGGCCTCTTCCAGCTCCTGTGGCTTTTGGCAGCACTCACTTCCTCTGATTCTTTGGACTGAGGTCCTTGTTTCCTAGCTGGCTGTTATCGAGGGCCTGCTCTTAGCTTCCAGAGGTCACCCACACTTCCTGGCACGTGGGCTTTTCCCAGGTGCTCAGCACTTGGCACGGTCCTTTTTGAAAGTCAGCAAAAATCTCTTTCCAGCCTTCTCCAGCAGATTCTCCTAACACAGTGCAATCCCAGGAACAACCAGCCCAGCACTTCAGTTACTTTTTACTGGGTAGATGCAAGCCATTGAGTCTGTCTCTGTTCAAGAAAAGTGGGTTATCCAAGGACACAACTTACTGGAGGACAGTGTTTGTATGCTTGAACTGTGCAACTTAAACTGTGGTTCTATTGCAGTCTCCTGGATTAAGATTCTGGGAAGTCATCCCTAGAGTGTCTGACTCAGTACATCTGGGATGGAACCCAGAAATCTGTTTATCAGTAGTTACTTTTCATCTGTGTTTGAGGCAGGTGGTCCCCAGCCTCTATGGACAGAAGCACAGTCACTGAGGTCATGCTATAGCTCTGGAGAGGGGCCGCACTTGGATCTGAGCTTCCGTCAGCAAATGAGAGTGACAGGTTCTATCTTCCCAAAAGAAGATGCTAGTGATGTGGTACTGGGGACTACTCAGGACATGCTGGTGGCGTTTGTGGGGGCTCTAGGGTTGTACTTAATGATACTCTGGGGACCATGGTAGTCTTGATTAAACCATGCTCAGGCCAAAAGTCAATCTAACCAAAGAGTTAGAAAGATAGAATAGGGAGTAAAGCACTTGCCTTAGACAAGGCTGATCCAGCTTGGATCCTGGCACCTCATATAGTTCCCTGGCGAACCAGAAGTGATCTCTGAGTGAAACTTAAGTAAGTCCTAAGCATTGCTAGCTGTGGCTCCTAAACCAAAGATTTAACAAAGTAAAGCCATCTCAAAAACCAATATTTATTAAGGTGTAAATTATGGTTCTATTGACTGTTAGATATAAACAATAACAAGTTTCTTTTTGTTTTCTTTGCTTTTTTTGTGGGGGGTCACACCTGGCAGTGCTCAGGGGTTACTCCTGGCTCTATGCTCAGAAATCGCTCCTGGCAAGCTCAGGGGACCATATGAGATGCCAGGATTCGAATCACCAACCTTCGGCATTTGGCAAGGCAAACGCCTTACCTCCATGCTATCTCTCCAGCCCCAATAACAAGTTTCTTAATCTTCCTAAAATTCAAAGTCTGCTAAATTAGGCTTCCCTGCCTTGCTATCACTGAGAAATGAGAGTCTATCAACAAAAATAGACAAACAAAACCCTGTATTCAGGTATCTGTCAAAATTCTATGGAAAATACTAGCTTCCCAAATAGCATTTCAGATTGTCAAAATATTACCATGGAGTTTTGTGGTTTCTGTTTCTCTACAGAGACAAGTTAAAGAAAACAAGAAAGTTTAAAAAAAATGAAGAAGTAAAAATAAAATCCAATAATAAATATAAAGGACAATGAAAGGTCACATAAATATATAATTTATATCATACCACAGGAGATTAAGATTCTTTCCTATGAGGAAAAAATAAGTTTGAAGACTGGGTTATAAGGTCAGGGAGATAGCTAAAAAGGGTGAATGCATGCCTTGCATTCAGAAGGCCTGGGTTCAAACCCCAGAACTGCTGTATGATTCCTGACCTAGCAGTAGCAGGGGGGACTTTCCTCACTAGACGAAATGCCAAGTGTGAGCTTCTCCCCTACCCCCCCAAAAATAGGATTATAAAAGGAATGTAACTATTCATTACCAATAAGAATGGTGATTAAAACCAAAGCTGAGGGCCCGGAGAGCTAGCACAGCGGCGTTTGCCTTGCAAGCAGCCAATCCAGGATCAAAGGTGGTTGGTTTGAATTCCAGTGTCCCATATGGTCCCCCATGCCTGCCAGGAGCTATTTCTGAGCAGACAGCCAGGAGTCACCCCTGAGCACTGCCGGGTGTGACCCAAAAACCAAAAACAAAAAAAAAAAAACAAAAAACAAAAAACAAAAAACAAAAAAACCAAAGCCGAAACGTTTTTTATTTTGTTTTGGGACCATGCCCACAAAGATCAGTGGTTACTACTTCTGGCTCTGTGCTCAGGGATAACTCCTAGTGAGATTATTGAACCATATGGGATGCTGGGGATTGACAAAATATAGGGCTATATATATATAATTGATAATATATAGGGATAGAACCCAAATGGACCATGTGCAAGGCAAAAGCCCTACTCTCTGTACTATTGCTCGGGTCTCAGGTGTAGATATTTTTATTCTTAGATGAGGACTAATTGCTTAATTCAAAGGGCTCAGAACTATCTTCTGGGGTTTTTCTGAGCCTGCCTCTCCACAAAAGCAGAAATCCAAGGTCAACCAGTTCTGTCCTTTCCAACCTGGCATTGAAAAATACTGTTAATAGCTATTTGGGAAGAACATACAAATCTAGGGATTAGAAACTACTTTTTTTCTGTAGTTGACCTGATTATAAATCTAAAAGTTCCAAGAAAAGCAACCTCCAAATTACTAGAAAGAAAAAAGGAATTCAGCAAGAATATATAAAGAAACCCACATAGAACAGTGACATTTTGATCTGTCAGTGAAATGTAGCTACATGCTAATAAAAACATAGAATATGAAAGATAGAAAGATTCCATTTATAACCACAAACCAACATAAATTTACTTAGGGTTTTCTTTGAGCCACAAGATATTCGAAGAAAATTATTAAATCATAATAGGAGGTATAAAGGAAGATGTGAATGAATGGAAAAGTATATCAGCTCATCACTGGAAAAACAGTATTTCATAAATGTCACAGAGTTTTCAAAATTAATAGATCCAATGCAATAAATGGTTTTAGGCCTTTACAAAACAATTGTGGAAACTGAACATTTGACATTGATCTTAGAGAAAATAGGAAAAAATTAAGACTGTCACATATTTTAAATGCATTTCTAGGCCAGAGAGATTGTACAGGAGTTAAGATGCTTGCCTTGCATGTAAGGAACCCTAATTTCTTCCCTAACATTTGCATATAAAATCTCTTGAACACCACCTGGAATACAGTTAGAAGTAGCCCCTAAGCACTGCCGAGTATGGCCTAAATGCCCACAAATTCATTACTAAAAAGCATATTTATTCAATGTATTGCTCCACAAATAGAAACACACACACATCTATGGATCCACTTCACTTGGTATAGAATCCTTTTTTTTTTTTTTTTTTTTTTGGTTTTTGGTTTTTTGGGTCACACCCAGCAGTGCTCAGGGATTACTCCTGGCTCTATGCTCAGAAATCGCTCCTGGCAGGCTCAGCGGACCATATGGGATGTCAGGATTTAAACCAATGAACCTTCTGGATGCAAGGCAAATGCCTTACCTCCATGCTATCTCTCCAGCCCCGCACTTGGTATAGAATCTTAAAGCAGAGCCAATTCCAAATTCTAGACTATTGCTCCTATAGTCCTTTTCAGGTCAGTAAATGACCAAGATGTGCAGTACTTTGGCTACAATATGTGGTATCATCTTTGAATTTATGTTTTTCACTCCCCATAGAGGAAGTAAAAAATAGATCCAGGGCAAGGAATGTGGCTCAAAGAGGCTAGAGTCTCTGGGTTCCAGAGCACCTCCAAACCCCCAAATGAAACAAAACTCAACCATGCCGAGAGATTTCATCAAATATTCATTGGGAAATGAGGTCATAAGAAATTCTTAATATTAGACTAACACATCAGATTATACTGAAGAGTATATTCAGATGTACCAGAGCAAAACACACTAGTATTTCTTAAAATTTAAAGCAAAATAATTTTATTAGAATAAAGAGCTATTGTTAAAAAAAAGTCTGTTGAAAAACCTTTATGGTGATAATTCTTTCTTTATCATTTTTATTTTGGCACCATGATTTATAATATCATTAATAGTGGAGCTTTCTGCATGCAGTGCTTCAACTTTAAAACTAACCATCAGAGTCACTGTCTCTCCACTAATGTCTCAAGTTTCTTTCCTATATTCTCACCCCCACCCCATTAGAAAAATCCAGTTATTTTTTTTTGTTTGTTTTTGTTTTTTGGGCCACACCCGGCAGTGCTCAGGGGTTACTCCTGGCTGTCTGTTCAGAAATAGTTCCTGGCAGGCACAGGGGACCATATGGGACACCGGGATTCGAACCAACCACCTTTGGTCCTGGATCGGCTGCTTGCAAGGCAAATGCCGCTGTGCTATCTCTCCGGGCCCCAGTTAATTTTTTTAAATTATTATAGTTTGGGTTGATCATAATACATTTGTTTACATGTAAGTGGAAATAAAATTATTAAAAAGAAAAATGGGGGGGGGGCAGAGCGGTAGCACAAGTGTTAGGGCATTTGCTTTACGCCTAACCTAGGACAGACCGTGGTTTGATCCCCCAGCATTCTATATGATCCCCCAAGGCAGGAGTGATTTCTGAGCACATAGCCAGGAGTAACCCCTGAGTGTCATTGGCTGTGGCCCAAAAACTAAAAAAAAAAGAGAGAAAAAGAACAAAAGAAAGGTTAAAAAAAAAAAGACTACAGCAATAAGAAAACTTGTGAAAATTTGTGTATTTTTTTTTCTTGTTTTTTTGGGTCACACCCAGCAGCCCACAGGGGTTATTCCTGGCTCTACGCTCAGAAATCGCTCCTGGCAGGCTCAGGGGACCATATGGGATGCCGGGATTCGAACCATCGTCCTTCTGCTTGCAAGGCAAATGCCCTACACCCATGCTATCTCTCCGGCCCCTAGTGTATTTCTCAATGAAGTCATTAAATTATTGTTGGAATGTTTAGTAAGCTTTTGCTATTCATTGTCCATTCCATTATTTTTTTTCTTCCTGAACATTATGTAACTACAGATACACATTGATATCTAAATTTGTGTGTTCCTATGTTTTGGCAGTATTTTAAAAATTGAAGTTGTTGGGGCTAGAGAGATAGCATAGTGTAAGGCATTTGCCTTACACTTGGCCAATCTAGATGGACCAGCATCCCATATGGTCCTTTAAGCCTGCCTGGAGTGATTTCTGAGAGCCAGAAGTAACCCCCAAGCGCTGCCAAGTGTGGCCCCCAAAAAAAAGAAAAGAAAAAAATTGGAGTTGTTGGTCAACCACGGACGCAGCCACATAGTCCAAAAATTCCAAGCACTATTGTTAATAGTGCAACTTTTGTGTGGCATGTTTTTGGCTGCTGAAGGACAGGATGGGGGGGGGCATTAGGTACTGCACTCACTCCAAAAAAGACGTGGTAATATTAGCCCAAATACTGGTATACCTGGAATTTTGGTCAGATTGCCATAGATGATTGGTGAAACTGGCCATTGTTGAATCAACAGTTGTGGGTGGTGGGTGCAGCTGGCATGGCTTTGGCAGGGTAGAGACTTAGCTCAGTCTCTCCTTTTGAGATTACTGTTTTCAGCTGTGTGACTGGTGTACTCAGGATTTTTCCATGGCTTGGTTTACATTTCTTTCAAGAATAGAGGGAGTATATAGAGCTGGCCGAATGAAGACATGGAGACTGTTCGCACTTATAGTTTTGATGTATATAGATACCTCACCTCAACCTTCAGAAGAGCCCAACTCTCCCTCAACGTCTTTGTGTTACCTCCTATCTACCTCATCATTCCTGCCACCATTCCCATCACACACAAACATATACACATATATACACATTCATTCTTTCCCTTACCTGGTATTTTCAGTTTTATAATCCAAGCCAAGGGTTTGCCATCATTTTATAGCTTCCTTGACCTTGTTTTGTTTATTTATACATCACAGATTAGTGATATAATTCAGTGTTTATCTTTCTCATTTGATTTACTTTACTTAATGTGATACCCTCTCATTCCATCCAAGTTACAGTGAACTGCATGATTTCATCTTTTCTTATAGCTTCCCACAATATTTTTTTTTTTTTTTTTTTTTTGTTTTTGTTTTTGTTTTTGTTTTTGGGCCACACCCGGCGGTGCTCAGGGGTTACTCCTGGCTGTCTGCTCAGAAATAGCTCCTGGCAGGCACGGGGGACCATATGGGACACCGGGATTTGAACCAACCACCTTTGGTCCTGGATCGGCTGCTTGCAAGGCAAACACCGCTGTGCTATCTCTCCGGGCCCAAACAGACTTTTTTTTTTTTTTTTTGGTTTTTGGGCTACACCCGGCGTTGCTCAGGGGTTACTCCTGGCTGTCTGCTCAGAAATAGTTCCTCCTGGCAGGCACGGAGGGCCATATGGGACACCGGGATTCGAACCAACCACCTTTGGTCCTGGATCGGCTGCTTGCAAGGCAAACACCGCTGTGCTATCTCTCCAGGCCCTCCCACAATATTTTTTAAATTATACAGTTAACTTATCTTTAAAGGATTCATAAATATCTAACTACTGAAGAAGCAAATATTATTAAAGAGAATATTAAAAATTACTATTACATGATAGGAATAAGTTTGGAATAGAAACTTATTCCAAAAATAGGAAAGAACTTATACAAATAAACAACAAACAAATGTCTGGATTTCATCATTTCTGAAATGATGAAATGAATAATCTCAAATAAAAAGGAAGAAGAAACATCATATAGAAAATTATACATTTTTAGGGGCCAGAGAATTAGCATGGAGGTAGGGCGTTTGCCTTTCATGCAGAAGGTCATTGGTTCTAATCCCGGCATCCCATATGTCCCCCGAGCCTGCCAGGAGTGATTTCTGAGCCAAAAACCAAAAACCAAAAAAAAAAAAAAAAAAAAAAAAAAAGAAAATTATACATTTTTGAAAGCAATTAAAAAAGGCCTATATAAAAAATTTAAAGCATCATTCTAGAACTATTAAAATATAAAAAGTAAAGAGCTAGAGAGATGCTATAGTGGGTAAGGTGCCTGCTTTACATGCAGCTGATCCCAATTTTATCACTGGCATTGCATATTGTACCCTAAGCGCTGCCAGGAGTGATTCCTAAATCTAGAGCCAGGAATAAATTCTGTGCACCACTGGATCTGGTCCCCAAAACCAAAAAAGTAAAATTACAAAAAGAAAATTAAAATGATAAATCTCTTGTTAACAGAACTGTAGAGAAATAGGCATGTGTATGATGTTAGTGGTAATATATAATCCCATAAACAATCAACTGGTGAAATGTCCCAGTTATAACATGTTTATATCTTCTGGAATATTTATTTTACTTTAGGAAACTTATCTACAAAGAAGTAAGTAAACCAAAAATTAAGCAAACAAAACAATCTGTTTTAGATTGCATAGAGGAACCAAACATTGGAAACAAACCAAGTGCCAAATAATAGAGGAATTTCTAATCAAGCTCTTTTAATAATATGTTGGACGGTCAAAAAATGACGGTGTGGGGACTTTTGAAATGATAGAATGTGAATGTCAACAAAGCAGAGCTCCTCTGAGATGTGAAATTTGAAGTTTGATCTTTATGAGATCAAACTGAGGTCACCTTTGGGTCTATAATTCAAAGCTTTGAGATAATACATTTCTAGGACTGCGTGTACCAAGCAAAGAACTAGCCAACATGGGGCTATGCCAAGCTTGTAGATTGAAAGTTTCAAGAGATTTTTCTGGTGATACTTGAGGCTGGTATCAAAAATTTTCTTAGCTCCTTGGTTGCTGGTGGATTGGAAGAAGGAAGGGCAGTAGCCAGAGGCTGAGTCCAGATATTGTCACACACTCAGGAGGAAGCAATCAACAATATCAAAAACTCCTGGACATAAGAGACCTTCAGCAGAAAGAAGCCCAGTCCATGGACCTGCTCTCAGATACAATGGAGTGGCAGGTGTTTAGGAGGGAAAATGCCAGAATCAGGGTTCAACATAAGGGAATTCCTGAGAAGTGTCAGATGTAAGCAGGCCTGAAAGTTCCAGAGATGACACAAGTCGAGTGGAGACTACCTGATTAGTCTAGTTCACAATCTAGGTGATGGGAAAGATGAGATGTTTGCCCAATGATGTGCCTGAATTCTGATCCTACCACTTAGTAGCTGAGTGGCCTTAAATAAGCTACTGACGCTCGTTGTGATTCAGTATCCTTAGTGAAAATTTAGGAAGACAATAGTTCCTATCTCAGAAGTACAGCAGGGATTGGGGGTGACAAAGGAGAAACACCTATACTGAACATGTCACTATATTATCTTGATAGTTGTCTTCACTGTACAAGTTTCTAAGGCCACAGCTTGGAGTATCAGAAAGAGCAAGATCAAGTCATAACCTCAAGAATTTTGTTTTTGTTTCATTTTGGAATGCCTAAGTGGTGCTCCAGGGGCCCTGGGATCATATTTGCAAAACTTAGCAGCTCAGTGAAGGTCTCAGTGGAGGGTTGTTGGATTATCAGGACTTCTATAGCAACTCTGGTAGAGTTTTGGGGCAACTGGGGCCACACCTGTCAGTACTCTGGCCTTTAGGGTTATATTCAGCAATGAGCCAAGACCATGTTGCTTTGATCTCATGCAAAGCACTAACCCTGGTGATTTTGGTTTGATTTGGTTTGGGGGCCACATACAGATGTCCTTGAGGGATATTTCTGGCTTAATGCTGGTGAGTAGGGGATTTCCAGTAGTACTTGGAGGACCATGTGCTGCTCAGGATTGAAGCAGAGGCTCCAGAATACATTGAATATACATGAATTCTTTGAGCTATCTCCCTAGTTCAAGATCCATGACTTTATTGGAGAAGATTGTTGACCCATGTGAGATTTCACCCATTTTCATTTTTCAAAACTATGGGTCACCCCAGTAGGGCTAAGGGTAGGAACAGGACCACTCACAGTATCTCTTTGGGGGAAGATGTGGTAACTAGCTATTTCCAGGCTTCATTTGAAGGCATGCTTTAATACCATTTTTTCCTTCATACCATTTATCTGTCTCTCAGGCCCCTAATTTTTGGGTTAAAGACATTAATTTGGGAGGAGAAAGAAATGTTTCAAGGCATTTCCACCAGAAATGATGGATTGGCTTGGGTAGGAGGGACTTCCCAGCCTTCTGATGGGCTGTCAGGCAGGTCACTTTCTTGTAGAGTTCTCAGATAGCTTCAAACCCTGGCGAGAAGCAGTGCCCTTGAGTTTATTTATGACATAAGACTGGTCCCAAATGTGGTGCAATGGGATCACTAGAAACAATGCCTCATAGATTCCACAGATCCAAGAACACACCCAAGAATTATAAGTACCCACTGCTGTTACATTGTGGTAGTTTACTCATTCTTTGAGAGATTCAGTGTCAAAGTCCAAACCTGATGAACTTGTGTTTTCCCTGTGAAAAATGACAAATTTGTGTCCTAGGGTAGGGATTAAATGGACAAGTGGAGAACCTGACTGAAGGGCACTGGACAGAGGATGCTTTGCTGTACAATATACAGGTCACCTTCTCTATGTTCCCAACAGAATATTTCTAAATATTGACTCATCTTTTTCAAGGGTTTTAGAACTTGGACTTCTTTGGAATATTATGCCATGATATTTAGGGCTGAATAAGTTGTAAGTAACAAGATAATTATGGTACATTTATTTGTGTTTCTGCTGTTCTATTATATTATACTTCCTTGTAGATTTTGTTATGTTTTGGTCATTTACAAAGAGTCAGTCAACACAGAACACAGATTTTGCTGTTACTGCACCAAATGAAAAGACCATTTTGAAAATCTGGCTACTTTTTCTCCCTACCACTCAGAGAGAGAAATTGAACAAAGTCTTTAAAAATGCTAATAGTTGTGGTTATCTCTCTCAGAGGACCAGGCAGCTGATTCAAACCTTAGACTAAGGCTTGGAACCAGTTGGAATTTATAAGTGCCTGGTGCGAGTGTTTGAAGAAGTCTGACTTCTGGTCCGAGAGAAAGGTCTGGGATCCCTGTTTGAACATTATGTACTTCTTGGCTTAGAGAACTAAAAATCAACTTTCAAACTTCAGCTTTGAATTGTAACTTTTTTTGTGTGTCAAGACCCTATCAGTTATGGAAATTTGACCACTAACAGAATAATGCTTCCTAAAGAATTCCAGTTCCAAAGAATGTTACCTTGTGCAGGCTCTTAATGACATGACTGGTGTCCTTGTATGAGAGAGGCAGGGGGAGCTGTAACCTCAGAAGAAGAGATATTTATGTGATGATGGAAGCAGAAAACTTAAAATATGAAGGGAGGGACCACAACTTAAAAAATGGCCATGGCCTTTGAGTGCTGAAAAAGATGAGGAAGGGATTCATAGATCAGGGGTGGAATTCAAGAGGTGGAGCACATGCCTTGCAGATATGAGGTACAAGATTTGCTTCTGGGCATGTGCCCCACTCCTCCATTCCTTCAGCACCACTGGGGAACAGAGCCAGCCCTGCCACAAGCACTGACAGGTCAACTTTTTGTTGGCTTCAACAGAGGAAGGAAGGAAGAAAGGAAGGAAGGAAGGAAGGAAGGAAGGAAGGAAGGAAGGAAGGAAGGAAGGAAGGAAGGAAGGAAGGAAGGAGGAGGGAAGGGAGGTGAAGGGAAGGAAGGAGGGAGGGAGGGTGGGAAGGAAGGAGGGAGGATGGGAAGGAAGGAAGGAGGGAGGTAGGAAGGAAGGAAAGAGGGAAGGAGGGAGGGAAGGAAGGAAAGAGGGAAGGAGGAAGGGAAGGAAGGAAAGAAGGGAGAAAGGAAGGAAAGAGGGAAGGAAGGAAGGAAGGAAGGAAGGAAGGAAGGAAGGAAGAAAGGAAGGAAGGAAGGAAGGAAGGAGGGAAGGAGGCGGGGACTGCTTGATTTTTAACCCTTGCAGTTTACAATATGCATTTACCAAGCAAATATTTATCACTGAGTGAGGTCATGTGTGAAGCTTCCTGGGGATCTAAAGATGAATATAACAGTGCGTATCTTTTTGTTGTTGTTGTTTTGGTTTGGGGGCCACACTGGCAGTGCTCAGGGATTATTCCTGGCTCTGTGCTCAGAAACTGCTCCTGGCAGGCTTGGGGGACCATATGCGATGCCAGAGATTGAACCTGGGTCCATCCAGGTTATCCAAGTGCAAGGTAAATGCCCAACCACTGTGCTATCACCTGAGCCCTGAGAGTTTGTATCTCAAAGGAGTTTACATTTTGGCAAGCAAAGGTTCTGAGAGTTGATTCAAGGGTTGGAAGCATAGACTCTTGCATGCAGGGGAACCAAATTTGATGCCTGGTACTGCATGTGGAGTGATCCTTGAGCACTACTCTGAGACTAGTGCCCGAGCACTGTGAGGTATGCAAAAATGCAACCTGAGAGTCCAGAGGTAGAGCATTCATCTTGAATACGGCTGACCCAGCTTTAATCTCCAGAACCACTAATGGTCTCCTGAACCCTGCTAGGAGTGATTCCTGAGCTCAGAGCCAGGAGTAAGCCCAAAGCACCACCAAATGTGCTCTGCTTCCCAAAAGAAACAAACAAAACCTCATACCCAATATAATAGGAGAGATCTTGGTGATCATTTTATTGAATCAGTTATTTAACCTTTTGGGGGTCAGTTCCTTTTTTGTAAATTATATATAAAAAAAAGCTGAGAGTTGCTTCTCCAAATTCTGGGAGTCCAAGTCATAAAATACATGGAAAATTCTTTTGTGACCTGTAAGCCATATTATAGGGCAGAATCCCAGGGTTTCCATATAAAACTTTTTTTATTGGAATGTTTTCTTGGACTTTCCTGCAGTGATCAGTTTATCTGAGAGGGTCCTGGTTGCTCTTTCTGGTGTGTATGATTGAATACGATTTGTGAGTCCTGCTAGGATTCAATTAATGTCAGGCACTTCCATAGCACACACAAACAGGGGGGCTGGTCTTTATTAGTTATTTTTCCTTTAAAAGTAATCCTCGGGCCCAGAGAGATAGCACAGCCAAGTTTGCCTTGCAAGCAGCCGATCCAGGACCAAAGGTGGTTGGTTTGAATCCCGGTGTCCCATATGGTCCCCCGTGCCTGCCAGGAGCTATTTCTGAGCAGAGAGCCAGGAGTGACCCCTGAGCACTGCCGGGTGTGGCCCAAAAATAAAAAAATAAAAAAATAAATAAAAGTAATCCTCAGTAGACTAAAGACATGGTACAAAGGTTAAGGTGCTTTCCTAGCATGTGGCCCCAACACCACTTTCATTTCAGTTACCACTGTAATCCTCTGAGTACTGTGGAAATGACTCTTGTGTGGCTCTACACGCCAAGATACATAAATCAAATACATATGACCCTCAAGAAAAAGAAAGCAAAATTTTAAAGCATTTAAAAATTACTTGATTTAAACATTATGGTTTACAAAGTTGCTCATAATACAGTTATTTTTGATATTCAATTTCCAAGACCAATCCTTCCACTATTGTCTCCAGTTGCCCAACCACCTTCAAGACTGTCCCCTTGTCAGACACAAAATAATTTATTTTCTATTGCTTGTTACAACTAACTGGCAATGGAATTACCAAAAAAAACACTTCAGTAAAAGAAAATTTGTGAAAATTGTTACACAATGAGGTCATTAAAACATTGTCCGAGGGTTTAGTAAGCTAAGCTGTTTGTTGCTTGTTGAGCATTATATATATATTAATATTATTATTTTTTTTACTGTGATTAATTGGCTTCCATGCTACTTTCAGTAGGCCAAGGAACTGAAATGGCAGTGACTGTGAGATGCGAATGTTGCTGCTGGGGTTTCTGGAAGTACCGGGCTGAGGGTAAAGACCCAAGAATGGAAGAAAATTTTTTCATGAGAAAGTTAGCTTGTTGCCAAACCTTTGGAAGAAAGAATCGAATAGTTTCTAGAAAAGCTGATCTATTATTGGGAGCCAAAAAATAGGATGCTATTTAAAGTATGTTCTATTTGGATCTCTGCTGATATTCCCCTATCAGATGACATAGTGCTGAAAAATTGATGGAGAATGTTAACTCCGGAACAAAGTCCCAGCAGAGGGTTGAGCTCTTGGTTAAAAATAAGGGGGAGGTGCAGAGCTATAGCACAGCAGTAGGGCGTTTGTCTTGCATGTGGCCGACTCAGGACAGAGCTGGTTTGATCTCTGACATTCCATATAGTCCCCTGTGCCTACCAGGAGCAATTTCTGAGTGCAGAGCCAGGAACCAACCTTGAGCGCCTCTGGGTCCCCCCCCCCCCAAATAGTGGGAAATAATTAGTTCCATCTCTGAATTGCTTCTTTTATCCCTTTCAGAGGTGAAAGGAATGTCTTCTTGGGCCAACATTGGGGGCTCCACTGGGGAAGAGGCTCTGTACCAGAGGTGGTTCTTTACCTCAGAACTGGAACAATTTAATGAAAGAATTCTGACATTCCTGTTTGGATTTTGAGGCCATCCACAGCTCAGTACTCTCAGGATGCTCCTGGTGGTGCTCCGGGGACCGCGCAGTGGCAGGGATTGAACCTGGCCTCTTGTGTGCAAAGCTTGTGCCAAGTCCATGGAACATTCTAACTCAAGGATTATGGTTGTTTCTTTGTTTTGGGGTCACATCCACCAAAACTCAGAGCTTCTGGTTCTGTGCTCAGGGATCACTCCTGGCAGTGGTCAGGGGACCATATCGGGTTCTGGGGACTGAAGATTGCTTGGTTGTGTGCAAGACAAGTACCTTAACTATTGTATTATCTCTCCAGGCTCCAAGAATTTTTAGGAAGATTCTAGTCTAGTATTCTTCAGAATTTTAGGAAGATTCTAGTCTAGTATTCTTCAGTGTTCATCTAAAAATTTATTAGCTAGAACAACTGCATCTTTTTTGCCTTTCTGTCCCCATTTCTGTTTCTCTCTTTTCTTCAACACCCTTTCCCATGAGCAGCCTTTTTTCTGGATCTCCTGGGATAGTTCAGATTTCAAATACTTCATCTAGCAATTCCTGTGCTAGAATGTGCTAGAAATGCAAATATTTTGACAACTAGGCAACAGCTTCAGAAATATTTTTGTGTTACTTCAAATAATAGAAACAGCAATACATGTATAATGCTATTTTCTAGGACTTTTAGTTCACAGACAAGGAAACTGAGGTACAGAGAAATTAAATGATCACTATATTCAGATTTTGTGAGCCAACTTATAGCTCAGAAAATATAATCTCCAGTCCAGAAAATTAGCATAGTGGTTAAAGTGCTTGCTTTATATATAGCAAATTCTAGTTCAAATGCCAGGTAGTACAAGTGGTTCCTCAAGCACTGCCAAGAGTGATTCCTGACCGAAATAGCCCCTGAGCCCTGTTGGGTATGGCCCCCAAACAAAATAAATAAACAAATAAATAGTGAATAGAAAGAAAATTGGATCCACAAACCCTTATCTGCTCATATGCCTTTGTGGAAAATCACTGTGACTAGAGAATGATAGAGGAAGTTCAATAAAAAACCGTAAATTTGTTCATCAACTCAGAAAAACACAAAAGCTAAATGAATAAAATGATAGCTACTGCAAAAATTATAATGACATGGGGAAAGATTCATGGTTCTATTTTTTAAAAATTGATGTAAGAGTGTACTGGGGTTTCTCATTTATCCACAGGGGATAAATCCAACATCCTTGATGGATATCTATAACCATCGATAGCACCAACTCTATACAATGCTCTTTCCTTTATACTAAAGTTTAATTAAAAAATTTGGCAGAGCAAAGGGATTAAGAAATATCACGGGGGCAGGCAAGATAGCATGGAGGTAAGGCGTTTGCCTTTCATGCAGAAGGACGGTGGTTCAAATCCCGGCATCCCATATGGTCCCCCGTGCCTGCCAGGGGCGATTTCTGAGCATAGAGCCAGGAGTAAACCCTGAGCACTACCGGGTGTGACCCAAAAAATTAAAAAAAAAAGAAATATTACTGGAAAAATGCACAAGTCTATGCTATAATAAAAATTATGTGAATTTTGGTCTATCAAAATACAGACCCCAGGGCCTGGAGAGATAGCACAGCGGCGTTTGCCTTGCAGGCAGCCGATCCAGACCAAAGGTGGTTGGTTCGAATCCCGGTGTCCCATATGGTCCCCTGTGCCTGCCAGGAGCTATTTCTGAGCAGACATCCAGGAGTAACTCCTGAGCACCGCTGGGTGTGACCCGAAAAACCAAAAAAAAAAAAAAAAAGATACAGACCCCACTTGACCACCACTAAAACTGGGGAATGCAAAGCTTCAAAGCAGAAAAAGACTATATGTACATTATGATATCAAATTATATAAAATATCAATTATACTCTAAAAATACGGGAAGGAAATGTAACAGAAAGCTATCAATGGTTATTGCTCAATAGTATGACTGAGTGATTTTTGTTGTCTGATTTATTATCTTGTACTTTTCCATTTCCTATAATCAACTTGTGCTAACTTTATAAACAGTAAAAGAAAAGTCGAAAAAAATACACTATTTAGTTAAAACAAAGCAAAATACTTGGGGGTGATGGCAAGAGGTGGAGGGTTTGCCCCAGTGATTTGAGGTCTGGGGTGGAGGGTGAAGCTGTGTGGAAATTGGGTTGTGGTGTGGATCATGGCTTTTGTGTGTGTGTGGCCTCCATGGGGCAATTTGATGGTCAGAATGTGAGGACATAGTTTCTGCAATGAGTTATGAATGAGGAAGAAGAAAGAAAGAAAGAAAGAAAGAAGAAAGAAAGAAAGAAAGAAAGAAAGAAAGAAAGAAAGAAAAGAAAGAAAGAAAAGAAAGAAAGAGAAAGAAAGAGAGAGAGAAAGAAAGAGAGGAAGAGAGGAAGGAAGGAAGAGAGAGAGAAAAGAGGAAGAAAGGAAGGAAGGAAGGAAGAGAGGAAGAAAGAAAGAGATAGAAAGAAAGGAATAAAAAAAAGAAAGAAGAAAAAGCAAGAGAAAAAGAGAGAAAGAAGAAAGATAAAGGAAAAGAAAGGAAAGAGAAAGAAAAAGAAAAAGAAAGAAAAAAAAAACAAGGAAAAGAAAGGAAAAAAACCCCTCTCTATATTGAGTTCAAATGTCCCATGAAACTGGTTCCAGAAAAGATGAGTAAGTCAGAGCTTGGATGAAGGTCTCTGAGATGCTAAAAGCTCACCTTTTCTTAAAAAGCCACGGTCTGGAACTTATTTTACTAGGTCTTTGATTTAAGTTAACCAAGATCAGGAAGGAGAAAGTGGCAATCAAGAATGAAAGAGTCAGCACTGGAATACCCTCCTGCATGCCTGCCACAGAGGATTGCTGCTCTGTTCCAGCCAGTCCTCAGCTAATTCCACTGCAGAAGTGGTGTCTCTGGTGGTTGAGTGTGAGAGAGAGGTCTGTATTGAGTGATTTGGAAAAGCACATGGGGCAGAGGGGCTGGATGCTCTGTTTTGTTTGTCCTAATGCTATGAATAATATTAGCAGCCAGCTAATGGGCTGCTGTTGGATAGAATGAGATTGCATTTTTATGGCGTGCTTCATAAATACCAGATGACTCGTCAATGACAGCTATTCCATCATGTCGGCAATATTGGATAAGAAAGGAATAAACCACTTTGCTGCACTGCTGGAGACTTTCTGTGACCTCGGGAAGGTCTGCTAGGCCTGGCCTCCTATTCATGATCCATAGGATCTCTCACCTTTGTGTCTTTGTTTCCATTCCTATTTTATGGTTGGGATTTATTTGTGTGATTGTCTCCCTGACTGACTTTTAACTCAGGGTGAGCAGAAACCAAAAAAATGAGTGTATGGAAGAGATTGCAGCTTCTGTCTTCACATCTTCACAGATCTCACACACATTCAGACAACTATAATACATGCATAGACATCCACACACAACTATCACTTGTGTACGCATGCTCACATATTTTTTTGTTTATTTTTTGGGCCACACCCGGTGACGCTCAGGGGTTACTTCTGCACTCAGAAATCACTCCTGGCTTGGGGGACCATATGGGACGCTGGGAGATCAAACTGCAATCTGTCCTAGGCTAGCATGGGCAAGGCAGATGCCTTACCACTTGCGCCACCGCTCTGGCCCCAAACTCACATATTTAAACTCACACAACTAGTGCACACCCCAAACCCACACAATTCACACAAAATTACATATATGTACATACACTAACATGCATACCCACACCCACATCCTCCTCTCTCTCTCTCTCTCTCTCTCTCTCTCTCTCTCTCTCACACACACACACACACACACTTTCTCTCTTACACACACATTGGAGACAGACCGACAACAAAGTGAGGAGACAGGTGGCCAGGACTTCAGAATAGGCATGTAACCCAACATTAGTTAGAGAGAGCATTGAATTTCTCACCAAACCCTCCTTCAGGAATTCACTCCTGAGCCATTCTCTCTCCCTTCCCCCCATAATCTCTTCTACATCAACACTCACCTCACCCTGAAGCTGTATCAGTGTAGGCCCTAGACAGAACCCCGGGACATTCCTGTGGTTGCCCTCCATGTATAGGTCACAGCTGCCACGGACCTGAGGCCTCTGAACTATCTCCTGCGGTGCTGTCATTTTGCCCTGGGACTTTCCAGAATAGGGCCCTGCCTCCTCTGCAGTCCCAGTATCCCAGGAGACACAGACAGTGGTTATTCATTTCTCCCCCAAAATGAGGTTGGGGGCTGGTACTTTTCTAGGATAATACTCAACAGCTGCTCTGCATGTCAGACAACCAGGTGGACAGCCAATCTACCTCTAGTGACTTTTAACACTTCATGTTAGGGGTCACTGGACTCCCACCCAGATCCTTCCTAGACCCCAGGCTCTCAGGCCCTCACCAACCCCTTTCTTTCCATGGCCCACAGTCTGCACAAAGCTAACCTCAGGCCTCTTCCTGGTTGTCTCTGATTCACTTTCCTCCCTATGGCCAGATAATGGTTTAGGGTTTGGCTGGGCCCTTCTGCCAGCACACCCCAAGCCAAATTCCTGACCCTGCTTGATACTGGGCACCCATTATCTCCCAGGACACCTCCTTCTCCAGTTCCCGACTGTCCCCTCTTCTAATTAGGAAACATTGTGGGCCCAGGTTTCTATTTTATTTTTTATTTTAAACTTTTATTGATTGATTGATTAATTGATTGATGATTGATTGGTTGTTGGACCACACCCAGAGGTGCTCAAGGATCACTCCTGGCTCTGCGCTTAGAAATCCCCCCTAGCAAGATGGGGAACCATATGGGTGCCAGGAATCTAACTGGGTCCCTCCTGGGTTGACCACATGCAAGGCAAATACCCTACAGCTGTGCTATCTCTCCATCACCCTGTGCAATGCTTGGACTTAGCCACCTTTTATTGAGAACAACCAAGTCCTGGCAACTTCAAGGTTCCCATTGCCTGTCTAGGGAAGCTGTCTGGCATGGGCACTGTGGGACCAACTAGAGAGGAGAGGGGCATCACACCATCCTAGCTACTTTGCTGGGAGGCAGCCTTTTAGAATCCACAAGCTGCTTTTGGGTTCTTCTCTCACTGGAATGTCAGGCCTGGTATATCTGGTTTAAGTTCTGAAACTAGATCTACAGTTCTGGAGAAGCTTTGCCCAAGTTCCCACAGTAAGGCAGTGAGAGCTTCTCAAGTCCTCTCACTCGGAATCTGATTCCACAGAGATACACAGCTTCTCAAACAGCCCTGTAGCTTCTGAAGTCCAGGACAGGCGCTGAGAGTCTCTGGCCTTTCTGGAAGCCTCCTGCAGCTTCTGGAAATACAGATGTGGGCTGTGCTTTTTGCTTCTTCTTCTCTTTTTTTTGCCCAGGTTTGTTAAAGGTCCTGTTTCATCCATAACCCAAAGACAGCTAGGGTTCTCAAGTAGCCCTATCTCTGTGAGAAACTAGGGAAAGATCCTTCTACTGAAATCCCTCCTCTGTTTGGTTAAGGAATTATAGTTCTTAGATGCATAATCCACTGGTTAATACCAGAGAGACTGCTATAAAGGCTACCCATTAAATTGGTTGAGAATTTACATGACATTTTATCTTTGTTCATGCATTCATTTAGAACTAAGCTATAGACACACCTCCTGTGTGCAGACTCTTATGTACTTGTCATGCAGGAGGGAGATAGCATGGTTCATAGCATGGTGGGCCAGAGAGATAAATCAACCTACTATATGGAAGTTCAGGAAAGGAAGGAAGGAAGCTGGAAACAGATTAGGAAGTTTTCTTGGAAGAGGCAACTTTTAAGTTGGGGTTTAAAAGATAAAATATGTTTCTTCAGAAAACAATTTCCTCCTGAGGAGCTTTTGACAGAAAGAAAAGAACTAGTGTGAGGGTAATGACAAGATAGTAATGAAGCTTAAAGGTATAGGAATGAAAAACCTAGATACACGTTAAATTTGCTCCTAGGCAAGTTTGTTTTGTGTCTATCCTGGCCTGTAACTTCAGCCCCTTATTGGGAGGCACTGATTGCCTAAGAGACTACAAAGATTATCTTCCTTCCTTCTTTGATCCTTCTTCCTTTCATTCCTCTCTCTTCTGGGTCATACCCAACAGTGCTCAGAGGCTAATCCCAGTTCTGTGCTTAGTGTTTTCTACCCATAGTGTTCTGGGGACCATGCAAATGCTAGATATTGAATCCAGGTTTTCCTACTAGCAAAGCATGTGCTCCAACCAGTTTATCACTCCAGTCCTAAATGCTCTATTTCTTTACCATCTCATATGGTAGCCTTTAAAATGTCACTGGTGCAACTGAGGATGAATGTTTACTTTGATTCCATTTGAACTAAGGTAAATTTAAATTGTCATTATATCAGACCGTGCAGTCTTACATACGTCTCACTAAAGGGCCACATTTAAATTGGCGGAAATGTCTTAAGAAGCGTCTAAAGCTAGATGCTGATTTCATGGCTCTGGGGTGGGGCTTAGTTGTTGTTGTTCATTCACTTTTTGGGAAGCAGCCTAGGTGAGTCAGAGTTCCCAATAAGTAACCCCAAACTTGGTCCATCATACTTTCAGGAATAGCTAAGCCCCTCCTCCCTTTACCAATAATTTGCCTGGAGTTGGGTTTATTTTGCACTCTATTGGGCCTCTAATCACTGGCCCTTTTCAACAACCCCCTGGCCCAAAAGGCTGAATCCTTGATCTCTTTACTCCAAGTAGGCAGGCCTGGCCCTAAGGTCCCTCACAGTTGGCAGGATCTCTCTGGCGCTAAGCTCTCTCTCAGATCCAATATGGCACTCAACATCTCAGAGCCATGAGCAAGGGGTTAATGGCCAAGGTAGTCCTAGACAGCAGAGGTCAGTGTTTAAGGTAGGACAGGCCAGGACCCCTGGACAGAGCCCAACCAGCCATTTTCCTAGGTTGGGCATGCTATGTTGAGCAGGGCTAGTAGCCAGACCTGAGGTTTGGCTCTTTCTGTTTGCCTTCCTACTACCAGATAAGTCAACGAGCATGTTTGGAACAGCAATAATACAGAAGGAGGCTTTGAGAATCAAGCCTGAAACTTGGAGACAGCCCTGCTTTCCCGTGTGTGTTTTGGAAAAAACTTGCTGAATTGGGACTTACCCAGAAGTTGCTGCCTGCCACCCCCATTTCTGCCACCCACACCCCAAAAGTAACTTGGCCCATGACTCACCCATGGCAGCTTGTGCACTTCTTTTATTATTAAATATATAAGCAGCTTCCTATTTTTAAATAGATATTTAAATGACTTTATATAAAATAATTCATCATTTCCAAGTATAAAAACAAAACTCTCACAGTGTGTGAGATAATACTTCTTCTCAACTTTCTCAGAGGCATAAAAAGGGGGGATTCCTGCTCAGGTATCTGGGGGCATCTCCCTGCTTGCTCCCAGATCATTGAATGCCACGGAAAGCTTCTGCAATGTGGTGGAGTTGCTTTCTTAACTTTTAAAATCCTATTATGTCTCAGGAGTGGGGGAGAGGGAAGCATGTCTTCCCTCCCTTTCTCCTGTTTTGTTCTTTCCTTCCATTTCTAAATATATCTTTTTCTGCATCCAAAACAGAGTCTGTGACTTAGAAGGTTTCCACAGGGAACATTCTCCGCTGCCATTTCCCTTAGTTGTCATTAGCAGAGCTGGGGCAGTGGGGATCAGTGGGACCCTCGCTTTCAAGAGAGGCAAGGGAAGGGTACGGGTCCAGGGCCAGGGTGGGCGAGGTTTCTCTGGGGAAGGCCTCAGGCAGCAGGAGAGGAGGGAAAACAGCAGTATAAGGGACCAAGGGCATGAGACCACCCCATGACCCACAGCCCTGAAATCTCAATGTAGGCCACAGGCTGGCCAGAAGCAGAGAAACTTGGTCAGCTGGGACGTAGATGAAGACCCTTCCTGGGCCCTTTCTATGCTTGTTCAGCCTGAGAGTGGAACAGTGGGGCTGAGATGACAGCTGATGGCATTGCTGCCAGGTAGGATTGAGGCAAGACAAGAATGACAAGATAAAATGGAGTGCTTTGCAGATGAAGTGGGGTGCACCCAGCCCCTGGGCTCCCAATAAGAGATCACCTTCCAGCTATGGTTGAGCCAGAAGTGGGTCACAGGGTTGGGATCCGAGGCAGGGCAGGCAGGGCTGCACACGTCTCTCCCTCGACCTCAGGGGCACAACCTATGTTTTAGCCAGAGCTCCCCCTACATCTTCCTCTGTCCACCCCCCACCCCACCCCACCCCAACGTGCCCTCATCACTCCCTTCTTGGGAATGTCAAAGTGCAAGATACAGAAACTTGGGCAAACACACAGCCAAAAGACCCGCTCTGGCGGTGACCCATTTTCCTTGCCTGCCCATCTCATCTGTGCTGGGATTTCTAGGGCAAAGGCAGGGCTAGGAGCTCCTTCAGTCAACAGGTGACAGTTGAGGCCGGCTCAGAGAGGGCTGGGAAGCAGGCTGGGGGGCATGTGGGATGTGCAGCGCTGCTCAGCAAGACAGGTTCAGTATTCACAGTGCAGTGGCCTCCGGGAAGCCTGGCAGGTACAGGGCTGGGAGGGGCAGGGGCACAGAGTTTGAGTGTCCCCTTGGCATCATCATAAGCCCCCACCAGGCAGGTCCTGAGAGCAGAGCTGGCCTCTCTTGCCCACCTGGCCCCTCACAGAGGGCACTGAGTAGAGCAGAGGGTGCGGGTCCCTCTTGGTATCAGTCAGATCAGCAGGCCCTGGGGCCTTCTCTTCCCGCCCGTCCATGGCTGAGGCCTTGCCCGGAAATGCAGCCAATGCCGACCCGCCCTGTGGAGCTTAGGCTTCAAGCTGGAGACAAGTCCCTGCTTGTTGCTCTTGAACTCTCTCAGCACTCCGCAGGGCCTTGGGACACCTGAGCACCCACCCTGCTCTCCCACACATCTTGGGATCTGGGGGCCTCTGGGTCCCTGGCCCTGGTGAGCTGGGCAGGAGACAGGAGGAGGCAGGAGCTCTGGAGAGGCACAGGGTCATTGGCAGCGCTGGTTTGGAGCCCCCAAATTGAGAATAATCAGCAGCATGGAGGGCTCCTTGGCCCCTGGTGTCCACAGTTAGAGCTGAGGGCAGCCACACCCCACCAAGCTGCTCTGGTCCAGTTTGGGCAGGCAGGAGCTCCCATGGTGGGTGGGCCACATTCCCTGGAGAATGGCTGGGCAGGGGATGGACAACCCCATAATATCTCCTGTGGAGAGACGGTCCTGTGTGCCCAGCTGCAAGGGAAAGAAAGAAAGGCTGGTCAGGCATGGGGGAGCAGAGAGAGGGCTGAGGAGATGGCGCGTTCCTGTGGGCTGTGGGTGCTGCAGGCCGAACTCTCCTGGCCCTGTCAGATACCCCAGACACCACAGGGAACCAGGCAGCTTTCTCTGGCAGTAGTCCAAGCCACAGGTCAGTCTGGCCTCACCTCGGGCCTCCTCTTGGGAGCCGGTGGTCTTGGGGTAGGAGGGACAAGTGCCTGGTGGAGGAGAAGCAGGCCCTTGTGTGGGGAGGGATGGAGGGTCTTGCCTCAGGTCAGATGTTTACTTGCCAGAGAGTGGCAGACCCTGCAAAATGCTGCAAGTACAGACACAGAGAAGGCAGTTTTCCTTCCCTCCTAGACCACCTCCCTCATAGAGGCCAACATATAAGGCATTAGGGACATCTGGACATTGGGGACAAGAATGCAGGTCACTGGGGAGAAATCCAGAGAAAATTCTGGAACAACAGAACAGATATCTACCCAGGCATTTGGCATGTGAATTTCAAAATAAACCAGCTCCCTCCACCCCCCTTTATGGAGGCCAAGGACTTGTCTCCCTTGTCATCCATGGTTTCTCCTTCCCCTTGCCCTCCTCCTCCTCTCTTCCTCCTTCTCCTCCTCCTCCTCCCAATCCTGCATCCTCGGAACGCTTTGTTCCCAGCACAGAAATCCCCTGGCCTCTTTCCAAGGGCCTGACTTTGGACCCTGGTGGCGTTTCCCTTCCAACTGTCCATGGGTCCTACTGGCATGACCCATGATGGGTGAGGAGGGAAGATGGGACCATAGCCTCTGGCAGTTGGCCCATTCCCATGCTCCAGAGGGGGACTCAGAGAAAGCTAGAAACTGGCTATGAGCCCTGCTGAGTAAAGCCAGTCACAGGCTCTTTGAGGGGAGAGGACAAGAAAGACCAAACAGGCAAGCTCCCCACAGCTGTGCTTGGGAGTGGAGAAGCTTGTGTCTGGAATTCTCTATGAGTCCTTCGATCATGCTCTATTCTGGTCAGAGCAGTGGTACTTCCCATAGTGAAAGGGGGCAGACCTTGCCTTCTCAGCCTTCTCTCAGTGAAATCTTTTTGTTTGTTTTTAGGGTTCCCGGGGCCCTTACTAGTGATACTCCACTAACAGGCATGGTGGTTCAATATTACATCCCTGAGGATGCAAAATGGAGATAGGGCCATGAGGTGGGAGTAGAGGTGACTGAATGAGATGGAGGGGGAATGATGAAGGCTGGGGCAGGTGTGAGAATAAGGAGGAAAAGGAAAAGGAGACGGAGTTAGAAGGGCTGAGGGCAGAGGACCAAGACCAAACGGAGGAGGCTGGTGACCAGTCAGAGGGGGTGAGCAGCACTGAGCCAGAGGATATCAGTCTGGTTTCTGCAAACCAGTGGCAATGGATTTGGGTCATTTCCTAATCAGTCTCACCTCGAGGGCCCAGCCTTTGGTGGTTCAGATAGGTAGTTTCTTGCTTTCTTTTAAATAGGATCTCTGGCTCTGAGAACCTGCCAGCTCTCCCATCTCTGGGTGTGGCTCAGATCTGTTAGTTTGTACATGGCAGGCCCCAGGGGATGCTCTGTGCTTGGCATGACTGGTTCACAGCTCCCCCCCTTCCCCTATAAAGCATGGGGACAGGCTGAGAGCCAGAGCCATGGTTCCTATCTTCCCTTCCCACAGGTACAGCAGGGCTGTGACTGTGAATTGCATAGATCAACCCAGCTACTGGGCCAGCCAATCTGACAGGCTAACCTAGCCAGTCAACTCCTTGCTTAAAAGGCACCAACCAGGTGGCTACCAGTGAGTTGGTCATTAGTCAGTTTGAGTCAGTCAGTCATCTGATCAACTCGTCAACCAGAGGCTAGTCCTTTCAAAAATAGCCAACCAAGGCCAGTCAGTCATCCCTGAAGTCAGTTAGTGAACATTTATTGAGTTTTTGGCAAGTATAGAGGAGCCCTCTCTATATTAGAGCCCAAGAGATAAAGAGAAATTGAAAGAAAAAAAAAAAAAGAAAGAAGATACAGTCCCTGCCCTCCATGGGGCTTACAGCCTTCTTGGGTTTTAGAATGTACATATGTGCATAAAATCGTTTTTAAATGTATAAAAACCACATCCAATAAAGAAAAGTGCAAAACCAATACACTATTAACAAAATATAAAGGTGCAAAAAATGTGAATTAGAGGAGCAAGTAGGGGCTGTAGAAACCTCTGGACAGTTCTTGTGGGGCTGGGATCTAAGAGGAAGATATGGCTAGGTAAGAGGGTGGCATGCTCACCCGGAATCAGACCCAGCATTGAAGGGATTATTTTAAAAAAGCTTTTGGACATACCAAGTAGAGCTCAAGGTTTACCCTGGCTCTGTTTTCAGGGGACCATATGGGCAGCTGGGGATCCAAGGGATTGCAAGGTGAATACCTTACCCCCCTGTGCTATCTCTCTGGTCCAGCAGGGGCACATTTTTTTTTTATCCATACTGGGGTGAGGACTATGAGAGGCACTAACCCACTTGCAGAACACATTCAAGAGAAAAAAACATTTCAACAGGCTGGCTGGGAATGGGGGTAGGGCAGGATCTACAGAGACAACCAAGGTGGCTTTTATAAACTTCTGCACTTGCATTAAAACTCACATTAAAAATATTAAGTTGTCCAGGGGTTCAAGAGATACCTCTGGTTTGACAGAGTTTTCTGCAAAATGGAACTAGGGGTATTAACAGACCACACGCTCCACATAGAATAACAATATGATGCAGTTGTTAAAATCAACAACAACATATAACCAAAGGGCTAATACGGTACAAATAGAAGCATCCTGTCCAAATAAGAAGGGTGACAGACAGTCTCACTGTACTCTGAGCTGGTCAGACAACATCTGGAGTACTGTGTCCAGGGCTGGGCGCCACATTTTCAGAGGGACATTGACAAACGAGTGTGTCCAAAGGAGAGCGACCAGGAAGGTGAGGGGTCTGAAAACCATATCATATAAGCAATGTTTGAGGGACTTGCCACACTTCATTTGGAGCAATCTTACAGGGGGTGGGGCTCAAAGAACTGACTTAATTTCTTTTAATTTCTCTTGTCCTAGAGGAAAGTCCTGGGTGAGTGGATGTGGGGGCCAGTGAGAATGACATGAAGGAGAATTCCTTACAGGGCTGTCAGTGAGCATCATCAGCAAGTGAGGGGCAGTGGGTTGCCTGTCAGGTGTGAGGAGAGGGGAGCCCCTGTGGGAGGGAATCTAGGTCAATGAGTCCTAAAACCTTTTTCGAGATCAAGAAAGGCAAACAGGGTCCTAGCTGGGGAGAAGGGCCAGGCAGGTAGGGTAAAAGCAGAAGGATAGCTGGCAAGACTTTGGCATGGAGAGAACCTGCTAGCAGAAGAAGAGAAGTGGGGAAGCCAGATGGAGAATATTGAGGTGACCACGGATGTAGGCAGGACTGCTGAATTTCCTCAGGAAAAGTTGGATTTTGGTTATGGGACAGAAGGTGGCAGAAAGAACCATAGGCTGATGCACAAATAATGACCTGAACCTAAGGCAGCAGAAGCCAGTCTTGGAGCTGGTGAGGGGAATGGGAAGCTTGGAGGGGAGGCAGAAAGGAGAATATTGGCAGGACAGAAAGGGAGGGGGAGAAGGGAGAGGGAGTGAAGGGTGTGGACCCCAGGGGACTTGGAGGTGCAGGTTGTGGTGAATGGGGAGGGGCACTGATCTGAAGGGAAAGGGCGAGGTGGAGTCAGCAGCTTACCTGACTTTCCCCTACACTGGCGCTTCCACTTGTCTGTCTGTGTCCTGCGTCAGGGGGCTGTGGGCAAAACAACAGGGCTGACCTAAGACTTTTGCAGGGTCAGGAATGGGAGGGCACCTCTGTCAGTTGCACCCCATAGGTGCCCTGACTTCAGATTTAGAAGACCTACACCTTTCTAATTTTTGGGATAAAGCAAGGCGGGGGGGGGGGGGGATTCCTGGCTATTCCCTAAAGCCTTTCCTCCCTTTGCCCTCGCGGAGTTCTTAGCTCCCTTTTCTCAGAGCAAGTGGGGAGCAGGGTAGAGAAACATCATGATTTCAGCAACCCCCAGTCCCCAGTGACCACTAGATTTTCCCCACTCTCACCTGCCTTCAGGTTGCTCCACGGGAGACTCCACTGTCTGAGGTTGTTGACAGTGATTCTGGGAGAGAGAAGAGATGTTGGCTGAGGAGCCTACCTAGGAAGAGTGATCAGCCCCCCTCCTGGTCCCCTTCCTGGCCTCTCACTGGCCATCCCATGGCCCTCAGCATTACACTTGCACATCATCATCTCCTCCTCCTGGCCCCCTCAAACAATCAGCTTCTCTTTCAGCTCTCAGATCCAGAACATTTTTGTCTCCCACTCCCTTCTACTCCTGTATCCTTTAGTGCTTGAAGAAACCCTCTCTGTTACCCCAAAACCCAACACACCCACAACCCTGCTCTCCTACTTGCATCCTCCATACTCAGTCACTTGCCTCAGAGCCCTGTAGCACCTGTCCACCTCCCAGCAGCACCTCTAATCCAGGACACATCCTTCCCTGGGCCCCCTCGCCTCGGTTTCCCCAGTCCTCCTTACCCGCCGCTTCTGCCTGTAGAACAGAAGTCCGCCAACAGCCAGCAGGACCAGGATGACACTGGGTACCAGAAAGTGGAAGACAAAGCCAAGGAGCTTGGGATCAGGGAGTTCTGAAGACTGCCTGCCATGGCCTGTGTCAGTCAAAGGAACCGAGTTAAACCATGCTGGGGGCCAGGCACTGCCTGCACCTGCTCGTGCTCCTTCCAGCTCTGTGGGGCTCCTCCGATCCCTGGTGCTCCTCTTTCCTTCCAGCACCCCTAGGGGAAGCTCGGGGCTTCTGGGAAGGTGTGGCTGGGCAGAAAGAGTGGAAGGACTGCCAAGGCCTGGTGGGAGGAGGGTCGGGGTCTCAATGGGATCCAGGCGGTCTCTGAGCAGTGTGGGAGCGTTGTCTGTCTTCTGGGGTGTGTGCTTCAGGGACTGACTTGTGGGTCTCACAGATCCCACACTGGACAGGTGTGTCCTGGGGACATCTTCCAGATGCTGGCCCTCAGAAGATCCAGGAAGTGGAGATGTTGCAGAGTTAAAGTCAATGTCGGCTGTCTCTGCCTGGACACCACCTACCCCTGGACTGGGGGAGAGCTCTGTTCCTTGAGACTCCGGTCCCTCACTCATCTCTCCAGAGGCCTCTTCCAGTGCCCAGTTAGCATCCATTACTGATTGGAGAATATCTTCTATCCCAGGGTCAGGCTGAGGTGAACTTCCAGTGGGGCCACCCTCGACGGCCAGGGGCTCCAGCGTCTCAAAGCTCTGACAGGTGCTCCTAGGGAGTCGCTGCTTCGCACTCCCCGGATCTGTTGTGTGAAAGGGCTGCTCACTGGGCAAGAGGGAGCCGTCCTCCATCCCTTGAGCATCAGCCCCGCTCAAGCTGGCCAGAGGGGTCTTGTTGGGGGCGAGGGACTGCTGAGGGAGGGCAGAGGCTGGGTCACTGCTAGGGGTGGCTTTGGGGTACAGGCAGTTGCAATCAGGCTTGGTCACCACATCTGAAAGAACCACAGAGAGAGGGAGAGAGAAAGAGAGAGGGCAGGTGGAGATAGAGTCACCAGCCTCCAGCACAGTTTTCCAGAGAGACTCGAGAGCGGGATGTAGGTCTTGGGGGCCCCTCGGCACCTAACTCAGCCTGGGGACCAAGCAGAGGTCTACAGAAGGAAGGCTCAAGGGGCCAGCCTCAGACAGGGAAGGGACAAACACAGTCTCAAGAGCAGAAAGTAAAGAGGGGGTTAGGTTCACAGGCAGCAAGGAAGGTGATCCAAGAGCATAGCCACCCGGGGTTCAACTACTCAAGCAGAGGTGAGCAGGTAGCCAGGCCAGGAGAGGAACTGAGGACCCCGGCAAGCACAAAGATGGCTTCTCTGCTGCCCCCAGATACCACGCCCATGGAAGGCAATGGAATCTAAGGCCCCACCAGACACATAGCCACCGGCCACAGGACACTGGGACTGGGTCTGGCCAAGACTTGAGGCCTTGGGATCAAAACAATTAAACTGGATTTGGCCATTGTCCCTGCTCTGAGCAACGAGGTTGTGTGGGAGAGGGCACAGGATGCAGAGACGAGGACATGCAGGACACAGTGTGTATAGCTGAGCCGACCCAGGGAGGTTTGAACGATGCTCAGGCTTCAAATCCAGCCTTGACCCTTGAGGGGCCACTCAAGGCATCTTGGGGACTTCTGGAGTCAGAATCTCCTGGTTGATGTGCAGCAGGCCTTGTAGAGTAAGGGCCCTGACTTCCAGATAGAGCCTTGGCTCTCTGCACGGAGCCCCCCACAGTCCAGCCAGCTTATAGAGTTGGTGGGAAAAGCCACCATGCCTACAGGCTCTTTCAGAGGGCCTTTCCACAGCCTCAGCCCCCCCTTCCTGACGTGCAGACACATGCACACATATATTAGGAGAGATATGTGTTTGGGAACCCCTGGGGGTTGTCCACAAAGTCACATATGTACATGGAAGCACATCTGCACACACATGAGCACAGGTAGCAGCCCGACTGCCTCCAAGGCATCACTCCTGACCCACTTCTCAACCCTGAGACTCCACCACCCCCTCGATCCCTCCGCAAATCCCCTCCTTGGGCGCTTACCTGGCTTGGAGCATTTAGAAAAACTCTCATTGCAATTCTTGCTGAAAATATTCCAGTCATTTTTAAGGACATGCTTTGTCTCATTAAAGACATTCTTGATCTTCTCTAGCAACTGGAGGGGCGTCTCAGAGAAAGTTCGGACACAGAGCTGAAAGACAAGCACCCCACAAATCTAGTGAGCATGAGCTTTGGCCTCGAGCCTTCAGTTTGTTCACAGAAGTCCCTTGATGTTCCTCACATCTCTCTTCTTTACCTTTCCTCATACTCCTCTCAGCTAGCATTCACAGCAGAATCAGTTCTGAGGCTGTGAGCATTGTCACTGATTTAACGTACTCCTGGCCAAAGCCAACATCATTCTCAGGGGATTTGTGCTACGGAGGCCTCATCTTGAGATGAAAACTGAATCCAACTAGGTACTGGCCCTCAATACATTGACACAGCATGGTAAGTCCTGTGAAATCATCAATGATCTCAAGCACAATCCAGAAACTAAACAAGGATGAGGTGTGCCGGCAGTGGGACGGGGCCGTGCTAAGAACTTGAGGCAGGAAAGAGCCTGAAATGCTGAAAGGAGGCTGGCAGCTATGACAGTCAATTCCAGTTGCCTGTCCATCTCCTTGGTGCTTTGCTAGTCAGCTGGTATAAAAAGGCTGAAGGGAGACATCACTGAGGAATTGGTCAGAGGTCAGGTATTGTGGGGCCATGGCCATGTCAAATCATTCAACTTTATGCATGAGGCAGAAAGAAAACAGCTGCGGGGTTATTGGGACGTGGGTGGTGGCCAGTGGCTCTGGGTTTTAAAATATTATCCTGCCTCTGGTGTGGAGAAATGGGGGACTATGGGGACCTTCTTGGACCTCAGGATGTCCTAGAAGGGAGGCTAAAACTGCCCTCATTTTGCTTCTGTTTCTAGAACCCAAGAGTTGTCACCTGCTGGTGCTCTGAGCAGCTTCATACCCTCTTGGTCTTCTGTCTACCTGTGAGCAGCTATGTCTCAGTGTCTTGTTCCCCTTCTGTAGCTGACCTCTACATGCTAACCTACAGGGCTCAGGGCTCACCTATCACCATGGACTAGCCCCGCCATGTCCATTGGCTTGTTTGCAAGTGACTTCTGAGTTCCCTTTTGTCCTTACATCAGCTGCCCAGGAACAAGAGTAGATTTGACTGGTGGGAGAACTTGCTGCATCTCTGGGCCTGCCTGTGCCCAGGGAGCCTGACACGGCTATTTACCAGAGAACAAAGGAATGAGTGTCAAAATGTGAAGACCTGGGCTCAATGCCATTGCTCACCAGCTTGACACTGCTGGCCAAATGACCTCTCCAGTTTGGGCTAAAGTCAAAATAGCAAGTTCTGCCAGCCTCTCCCCTGGCAAAACTGTTGTAAGAAAGAGGCAAGCTAGGTCTCTCTCATCGTTTGGCATAAATTTCTATCTCCATAATATCTCACCTCATGACTTACACAGGTGCCTCCAGACAGGAGGGGCGAATGCCCACCTGTGTGCCTACTCTTCTTAGGATTTTGGGTACCTCCCTTCCCTTCAGAGGACCGTACAGTGGGCCTCCCTGAGCTTCAGTGCTTCTTCCCTTTATTCATGTGAATGAAGGAGCTGGTACCCAGGTATCACCCTGGCAGGACCCAGAGGACCATACAGGGTGTTGGGATCCAACCTGGGTTGAGTGAGTTAAAGGCCTTACCAGTTGTATATAGCTCCAGCCGCTGATCAACACCTTATTTGGGGGGGGGAGGTGGCATAATTGGGTAGTGGCCTTGTGGAAAGGTTGATTCCCACAGCAGTCCCATGACTTAGACCTGCATTCTAGGACACTACATTTTAAACAATATCCCCAAGGGGTTCTTATGAACTGCAAGCCCAGTCCATTTCAGAGGCAGTGCCTCTTACTAAAATGCATTTTAGCATTTTGTATGTCAATATAAAATTATTTTCTCACCTCACCCAATTCTCTCTCCCTCCCTCCCTCCCTCCCTCCCTCCTTCTCTCTCTCTCTCTCTCTCTCTCTCTCTCTCTCTCTCTCTCTTTTCTCTCTCTTATGAAGCTAGGTCCCTGCCCAGCTGGGTCCCCAGGGGCTCCCCTGTTGTTCCCTTTGATCTGGCACCAGCCACCAACAGCCAAACCCAACAGTCACTTTTTAGCACTTATCTCATGGCTTCTCCACAATATGTGATAAAGTTATGGCTCATTCCATTCTCACTGCCCCCTCCATCTGCCAACGATGAGGTTCTGGGGCCTGCTGCTCTCCTCCTGAGCTCCCCAGGCATTATGGGCCACATCCCAATAACTTATACCTCCAACATTTGTCATGGCTAAGCTCTCTGCCCCCTATCCATTTCACAACATCACCTGTTGTTGGACAGCCTGAAAATCCCCAAACCTGCTCAATCCACTCATCTCTTCTCATTTCAGCATGTTTAAACCTCTGGAAATCTTGAATGTCCTTTTCTTGTTTGTTTGACTAGTTTGGGCCACACCCAGTGGTGCTCAGGGCTTATTCCTGGCTCTGCACTCAGGCATCACCCCTGAGAGGGGTCAGGGGACAAAAGGGAGGTCAGTCATGTGCAAGATAAGCACCCAACCTGCTTGTATTATCATTCTGGCCTGCTTCTTTGTCATACCCTTTGCTTACTCTTCTGTGGTAGAGTGACTGTAACCCTACACACCACCTCTTTGGTTTTCTTTAAAACTGTCTCACCACCCACAATGTAAGTTCTGTGGCTCTGGGAGGTTTTGTCTGTTTTTGTTACAGTCACTCATTTACTATTTGCTGAAGGAATGAGTAGCCCTTGTGGTTGATCATACTTTGGGTCTTTTTTTTGTTTGTTTAACAGTCTCCAGTGTTACTTGATTTTGGAAACCAAGGAGTTCTTGCTGAGAAAGACATCACCAAGGGGCCGGGCGGTGGCGCAAGAGGTAAGGTGCCTGCCTTGCCTGCGCTAGCCTTGGACGGACCGCGGTTCGATCCCCGGCGTCCCATATGGTCCCCCAAGCCAGGAGCGACTTCTGAGCGCATAGCCAGGAGTAACCCCTGAGCGTTACCGGGTGTGGCGCAAAAACCAAAAAAAAAAAAAAAAAAAAAAGAAAGACATCACCAAGGCCTAGCACTGTGCCTTTTGGGCAGAATATGGGGAAATAAAGAAATGAATGAATGGGTGAATGATGGGCACAGCTACAGGACATGAGGCAATGAATGAGCTCTGATGGCTATGCTATGTTCCACTAACCCCAGAACCCCTTTTCAGCCACCTCCTACCTTGTTATGTTCCTCAGAGTCCTTGGTGAAACAGTTATTGAGATTCAAAGAGAGTTCCTGGAGCTGCACAATAACTTTGGCATTGGGGGTGTTGTCTTTGAAGCGCATGGTATCCTCCAGAATGTCCTGCACCAGGAAAAATGCCTTCTTCAGGTAGCACACAGGATCTTTCTACAAGATATAACCTTGAGTTTATGGTCTAGGGATGCAGCTGGGAGCCCAGACTTGGGCTAGTCGTGCCCCAATGCAGACAGAGTTTCTATTTTCCATACCCTGACCCTGAAAGAGAGAGACCATGTTCCCAAGGATGCAGCCCTCAGCTGATCTTTCACACTCGTGATCTGGGGGACAGCAAGATCAGGGGAATCTGGATTTCTAGTAAGACTTTAATTCCTTGAAACCAGTGTGTGCTACCAGTGGCTTACACTTGAGTATGGTCTAATTATACAAATTACAGCACACAGTGTCAATTTGTTAATCACCCTGGGGGTCCAGGGGGGAAGTTCCTGAGAGTCTTCCTTTCTCTCTCATTTTAGAATTGTTTTTTTGTTAAGTTTTGTTTGGGGGTCACACCTTGCAGTGCTCAGAGCTTACACCTGGCCTTGTGCTCAGGGATCACTCCTGGCTATGCTTGAGAGACCATATAGGTTGCTGGGTATCGAACCTGGTTAACTACAATCAAGGCAAGTGATGTGCCCACTCTGGCTTGTCTTCAGACTTGTTTTCACAAAAAATATTTTAGTTCATGACTCCTCATCCTTGAGTTTGTAAGGGAACTGAAGGCCACCTCAAGGTTTAGAGGAAAACATACAGTAGTGTTCTGTCTCAAAAGACATGGCGGCTGTATTGACCTTGATTTAGCTCTATATTTCTAGCACTTGGTGTGACTGGTGCAGATTCATGATGAATGCTTGGCAAGTATGAGTGCATTATAGGGCCGGAGAGATAGTACAGGGAATAGGCCACTGGGAAGGTATTTATTATAGGTACCAGGAAGAGCTTGTGTGTGAAGGAACAGATGCTAGACAGGGCTGTGCAGTGGAGAATGGAACTTTTAAAGGTCAAGTTAACCAACCTCACCTTAGGTAAGAGTCTCTGGACAGGTTAAGAAGGAACATGGAGGGGGGCTGGAGAGAAAGCATGGAGGTAGGGCATTTGCCTTGCATGCAGAAGGATGGTGGTTCAAAACCCGGAATCCCATATGATCCCCCGAGCCTGCCAGGAGCGATTTCTTTTCTTTTTTCTTTTTTTTTTTTTGGTT
Source organism: Suncus etruscus (assembly GCF_024139225.1). Taxonomy (NCBI): domain Eukaryota; kingdom Metazoa; phylum Chordata; class Mammalia; order Eulipotyphla; family Soricidae; genus Suncus; species Suncus etruscus. The sequence continues at coordinate 28,504,939 of NC_064866.1, read as the reverse complement.
TTTGAGCCACACCCGGCAGTGCTCAGGGGATACTCCTGGCTCAGAAATAGCTCCTGGCAGGCACGGGGGACCGGGATTCAAACCAACCATCTTTGGTCTTGGATCAGCTGCTTGCAAGGCAAATGCTGCTGTGCTATCTCTCCGGGCCCAGGAGCGATTTCTAAGCTTAGAGTCAGGAGTAACACCCAAGCGCTGCCAGGTCTGACCACACCCCCCCCCCACAAAGAAAAAGAAGGAACATGGAGGGAGTAGTTTGGAGTTGAGGAAATGCCCCCTAGTTATGGGTTGAGGGAGCTGGGAGGTCAGTTAGGAGATTCTATAAAATGATGGAACCACTGGTATGGCCAGATCCCAGAGGGGTTGCTGAGAGACAGAGCCTTCAGCTAGGAGGCTGAACGGGCAGGGGGAAGAAGGAAAGGGCTAGTACTGAACTGTTTGGCAGAGATGGCATCCTGCCTCCAAACTTAGCAGCTAAGCCAGCCTTCCTGATTTCCAACCAGGCATCTACCACTTCCTAGCAATAAAGACAATAAACAACATAACTGGTCCTGTCCAGTGGAAGTGGAAAAGGCCTGCCTGGCACATCTTAACATGGAGAAAGGAGCCATGGGGGCCTTGGCCCTGTCAAGCCCTGGAGCTTGGCATCTCAGTTTTGTGCACCCAGGGTCCCTCACAACTTTGGCCCAGCTCTGAGATTTCTCCAGTTTTTATGCTCCTCATTTGACCCATACCTCCCACCGCTGGAAGCTGGCACAGGGGCCTTGAAAGGAGCAGAAACTCACCAACTGCTCTTGGTCTACGAACTCAAAGGCAATTTGGCACGAGGTCTCCATCTGACTATCAATCTGTAAGAGAGAGAGAGAGAGAGAGAGAGAGAGAGAGAGAGAGAGAGAGAGAGAGAGAGAGAGAGAGAGAATGAGTAAGAGAGAGAGCAGGGTCCCATGAAGGCACTGCTGCCTATGGCTCCATCAATCCTCCCAAAGAATGGGGACTAGAATTTCTGGTAGACCTAGGCTCAATCTCATCTACCCCACCCCTCACCCCAGTGACACTTGGAAAGGACATACCAAGGCAAAGGGAAGGAGTGTGCTTTCCATATAATTGAGGGGAGAACTACAGACTACCTGTGACCTCTGACTCCATAACTCGTACAGAAACCAGTTTGTTAACAAGGAAGAACTGAGCAAAGAGCAAAGACACGATCTCCCATAGGAGGCAGTGAACTTCCTGTTGTGGTAGGAATTTAAAGAGAGGCCAGATACTTTTCGGTTGTCAGAATCTCTAGGGGTTGGGGCTAGCTAGATTCCCATACCCCACACTGGCCTCAGGGCAATAGTTTGGTGGTTCTGAGCTCAGAAAATGCTGTGGCTTTTGGTTCAGCTTGCGTTGCTGTGAGAATTACATGTACCAGTAGTGGAAGGTTGGAGAAGTGAGGATAATAATAATAAGAGACACTGCCTTGCAGGTCCCAAGCTCAGGCCCCTAAAGTTGGCCTGTGTCTGTACACCTCTCCCACTGGCTCCCACTCTTTTCTAGATGGCTAGAGGGAGGAGTCATTCTCTTCTAAGCAAGACATGACAATAACCTGGCAGAACCACATTCAGAATTGCTAAAGATAGGGGGCCAGAGGGGTAGCACAGCAGTAGGGCATTTGCCTTGCACACTGCTGACCCAAGACAAATCTGAGTTTGATCCCGGCATCCCTGAGCCTAGCCAGGAGCGATTTCTGAGCACAGAGCCAGGAGTAACCCAAGCACCGCCAGGTGTGGCCCCAAAACAAAACCAAAACAAACAGAATTGCTGAGGACTCCTTGCTAAATAGATACCAGCTCTTTTAGGGCCTTGGAACTCCTGCCCCAGTGTCCAACCAGAGCCAGGGAATTCAGGGCAGTTCTGGGAATCAGGCAGGAGCTTTCCCTCCCAGTCTGGTGGGAGCCTGGGGCCAGGCTGGCAGCACATCTGAGGTCTAGGAGCCGAAGGCAATATCTGGACCCAGTAGGCTTGCTGGGCTGGCACCCCAGAGGAAGTGCCCCTCTGAGGGAGAGCCGGCCTCACCAGCCTTTGTAGAGTCCTCGGTCCGACATTGTGTCCAGGCAATCATTAACCCAGGCAACCAGCTGGAAACCCACTCTTTGGGCCTGCTGGGGACTCTTTGAGAGGCTTCAGGAATGGCAATGGGGGTGGGGCACCCCTGAGCTCCAAAGGACATCAGAGAGTTGGGAGGGGGGTCCCCAGGCCATCTTACACAGTCCTATTTCCCTGCCTTCCCTCCCCTTTAATGGGCTTCTGTTTCTGTGTCCCCTACAAACTGTACTCACCAGCTTCTGCAGTTCCTGCAGGTGTCCGTTCCCAATCATGTCGCTACAGGTCTTTGGCACCTCCTTGGCGACACTCCTGCTCACCAGGAGACCAGCCAGCAGCAGCCAGGAGCCCAGCCATGTCTACAGTGGAGAGGGCATCATTTGTTCCAAGCCCTCATGTCCCCCACCTGGGTGCTGCAACAATTACCACCTCCTACCTAGAATGATATATATCCTATAAACCTAGAATGATACATAAAGATATAAATATAGATCTATATCCTCTGGGATGAAAGGTCCACTCAATCCAACTTTCTCAAGATTTCTTTCCTTTTTCCTGGGGGTGGGTAGGTCACACCAGTGTTGTTCAGGGCTTACTCTGGGCTCTTGGCTCAAGTACTGGATTGAGTGCATTCAAGGAAAGTCCCTTACCTGCTATCCTATTTCTCTGGCCCCTTCTCAGGATTTCTGGTTTTGTTTGTTTGTTTTGGGATCACTCCTGATCCCCTGATCAGGGGACCACATGGGATGACAGGCATTGAACCTGGGTTAGCCAAGGTGAGTAAGTACCTTATCTATCGCTCTGCTTCCTTCCATTCCAGAATTTCCTAACCCCCAACAGCATAACCTCTCTCTCCTTCCATTCTAACTCCAATGTCATTTTCTCCAAGGAGTCCCCCCCCAGATTAACCTGGATGAAGCCTGGCTATGCATGGATTCCTACTGAACACATGTATGACATATCTATCCATTTACATTCCAGGAATGTAGGAAACTCAAAGGATCTACCGAGTATCCTGTGCCAGCAACCTTATACGTGAGCCAGGTAGCAGAAGAGGTGCCCCCGCTTCTTGTTGTTTTTTTTTTTTTTTTTTATGCCTTCAGATTTCAATTCAGACTTCAATCCAACATTCACTTGGATCCAGCCCTTCCTCCCACCTGATTCCATACAGGTCTGGCTCTGTCACTGGAAAAACCAGGGGCCAAACTCAGTTTTGCTGGGAACCTATCTCATACCAACAACTTTTTAATGCCCTGGGTAGTATCAAAAGGAGCCCAATGGATTAATTGTAGGCAATAGTGCCAGTTCTGTGCCATCTTTGGATAGTTCTTGCTATTGGAGCCCCATCAGACTGCATCCAGCTGACCAGCCAGCTCTTAGCCCTGCAAGGAAGCTTGCTGAATTCTCTCCCCTCTTTCAGCATCCTCTTCACTGATCATCCTGCAACCCTTCCTCTCCTCGCAGTGTCAGAACTAATATCTTACAGCCTGCCTGCCCACTCTTGCTTCCCTTTCTCTGCAGCACGAGGTCCTCTGGCACCCCTGACCAGTCCTACATCTCCCCTTCTCCAGTAACCCTTAGAATTTGTTCCACATCCAAGTTTGCTTCCTGGCAGCAGATACCCCAAGACTCAGGGAAATGCTCCCAGGGTGGAGTGCAAGCTGGCACCTTTCTGGGCTCTGGCTCAAAAATCCAGATGATGAGACAAATATGGCACTTTGGAAAAACACAGGGAAGCAAAGAAGCAGCCCACAAAATGCTAATTTCCATAGAACTGAAAGCCCAATGCTTGCCAGCTCTTGCCAGGGAGGAGAGGCAGCTTCAGGGGCCCCCAGAGAGGCCCTTGGGGAATGGGGAGAAGCTGATGGCAACAGGGAGGGGGAGGCTCGTGGGAAAAGACAAGGTGGCTCACTGCCACCAGCCCAGGATTCAGGGAGGCAGAATTTGGAAGTGGGAAGATGCTGGGCGTGCAGGGAGCTTCAGAGCCCCTTGGGGGGTTAAGAAGGGAGCTCCAGGAGGGGGCATGGCTGTCCTGGCTCCTGGGGACCTTGCATCAGAGCCCCTGGCACCGGTGGGACCATGCAACTATCTACCCTGGGCTCAGGTGTAAAGAGCGCCGGCAGGAGATGTCACTTCTTATCCCCAAGGCCAGCTGGGCTTTCAGAATGATGTCAGGCATTAAGATGAGAATAGGGTGACTCCATATGGGAGGCTGACTCTGAAGAGGACCCCTTAAGCCCTGGTTTTAGGAAGGAGAGACAGAACTAGAAGGTCACCCCGGGGTTAACACCCTCATCTGGCCTCTGCTATTCCTTCTCTCCTCTTTTCTTCCTCTAACATCTGCCTGCCTGGGGCAGCCTGCAAGACTCTATCTGTGTTTGTCCAAGGTCAGAAGGGCTGGGACAGCTCAGCCTGGTGGCCAAAAGCCGTCCTCAGCTGCCGACATCCTGCTCCTTGTTTACCATCATCCAACACCCTGAATGGAATCTCAGGGTGCACTGGCCTAGTCTATACCCTCCTTTCTTCCTTTCTCTTCACCCAGGGTCTGGCTCCCAGCGCTTTCTCTGTCTTGTCTGTCTCCTCACTCTTATCCCCTCAAGCCGGGCTCATCTCCTTCCTCCCTGGCTTACTCACTCACTCTCGGGGCTCTTGTAGGAGACCCACTCTTCCTTTTTCCTCTCACCTGACCCCCAACCACTTCCCCTTCCATCAGTCTCTCTATCTTTCTGTCTCTGTCTCTCTTTCTCTCTTTCTTTCTCCTCTCAATCTCTGTTAGAAATCTATGAGGCACTTTTATTGTTAGTCTTTGAGCGCTGGTACCACCTGCACCTACTGGTATGCGTACTGCCATAGGCCATCAAGGAAAGCATCAGGACTGGGAAGCAAGCAGCACAGACCCTCCTCCCACCAATTCAGCACCCCCAAATGAACAGACCAGCCATTCTCGAGAAAGATTATTTTAGGATCTCACCCCATGCAACGCCATGGGAGCCTATTCCTTCCCTCTGTCCCTCCTTCACCTCCCTGCCACCAAAATAAAATAAATAAACCAGCCACCCAAATCCTGGGCAGCTCCCTCTTTTGAGCTGGAACAAGTAGAGGCTTGCCTGAAGCAGCAGGTTCCTGGGCAACAAGTTTGGGGTTGGAGAAGCTGAATGACCCCTATGAACCCCTAAATTCTTTCTCTTCCCAGATATGCCCATTCCCTAGTTGGGTCTGGTGCCCAGAAGTGAGTACACGGCTACTCTGCTGATCCCTTGGAGACGGAGGGACAGCTAGAGAGAAGGGGACAAGGATTCTGTGGCCGACCCAGCACCCCTTAATGACCTAGCACCCCTAACTGACCCTGCCTAGAACTGGCTCAGTGTTTCCCTCTATGCAATGGGCCGAACCGCCTTCCCTTCCCCAAAGGAGCGTCTGCATCCCCCGAAGCAACAGCAGAGCCTGCAGGAAAGTCTCCAGAGCACCCCACGGGGTTGCAGCGCTGGTCCAGGCGCGAAAGAAAGGGGGGACCCCTTTGCTTACCGTGGGAGGGCAGCGCCCGGCGGCACCCCGCGCGGTCATACGGGCAGCTGGGTCCCCGCCTGGCTTGTCTGGTCGGCTGCCCTGGCTCCGTGCTGGCTCGCCTGCCGCTGCACAGGGCCACAAGACAATCCCCGGAGCAGCAAGGAGAGAGCGGCAAGCAGACTTTCACTTTCCCCCAGCCGGGCTCCAACTGGCCAGCGCCTCGGCACAGCCTTTTAAGCTCCTGGGGCATGTGGTTTATGGGAAATCACCCTGGAACCGAGCCAGACACACACACACACACACACTTGCACACACGCGCGCACACAGGCCCAAGGCTCCAGCCCCTCCCCCACGGCCGGCCGCCCTTCCCCGAGGGGGCCCCTAGCACCCCCCAAGTTTGCAGTCCCGGTTCCAGGCTCGGTATCTGCACGCCGGGGTGGTGGATGGACAAAGCCCCGGCCTTGCTGCTGGCACTCCCGAGGCAGGTCCGGTGCTTGCTCTCTGCTCTCTGCTCTCTCTCTCTCGCTCGCTCTCTCGCTCTCGCTCTCTCTCTCTCTTCTCTCTCTCTTCTCTCTCTCTTCTCTCTCTTCTCTCTCTCTCTTCTCTCTCTCCCCTCTCTCTCTTTCTCTCTCTCCCCTTCTCCTCAGTCTCTCTCTCCTGCAAATATTCAGTCTCTCTCTTTCTCTCTCTCCTGCAAATATTCAATCTCTCTCCTGCAAATAAATATTCAGTCTCTCTCTCCCTCCCTCTCTCTCCCCTCTCTCTTTCTCTCTCTCTCTCCCCTTCTCAAATATTCAGTCTCTCTCTTTCTCTCTCCTGCAAATATTCAGTCTCTCTCCTGCAAATATTCAATCTCTCTCCTGCAAATAAATATTCAGTCTCTCTCTCTCTCTCTCTCTCTCTCTCTCTCTCTCTCTCTCTCTCTCTCTCTCTCTCTCTCTCTCTCTCTCTCTCTCTCTCTCTCTCTCTCTCTCTCTCTCCTGCAAATATTCAGTCTCCAGGGGCTTTCCCCTCTCGGTCAGAAAATTTTCAAATTTTGAGCAGGAAATGGGCTCAAGAGCAAGGGCAAACACTGCTGTACCCCGGGCTGTGCATAACAGAGCCACACACTATCAGTAGTGGCTGTCTGTGCAGGCGGGGGGGGGGGGCCCTATCCCCTCTCCCGTCTGCTCCCCCAAGCTCTTGCCTCTGCTTCTGAAAGACGGGATCAACAGGCAACGCTACCGGGCCAAGAGGGGAGGCTCTCTGTGTCCTGTGACAGGGAACAAGAGAGGCTCTGCTGCATGCCAGGGGACACTCCAGGCTCTTGACCTGCTGCAGGTGATGTGAGCTGGCTGAGGTCCAGGCTCACTCCTGCAGGTCCAGAGCCGCCAGACGATAAGCACCGGAGCACCCACACACACACACACACACACACACACACACATCCCTGCCTGCTTTCGGAAATGCATTTCCCCCGAGCAATTAATTAGTTATATTTGGTCTCGAAATGAGAATGAAATGAGAATGAAATGAAAATGAAGCCTAAGAGAGGAACATTATTGTTTTTTGATTTTTATGTTTGGGGCCATACCCGGTGACACTCAGAGATCACTCCTGGCTAAGTGCTCAGAAATTGCTCCTGGCTTGGGGGACCATATGGGGTGCTGGGGGATCAAACCACAGTCATCCCTAGGCTAGCGCCGGCAATGCAGGCACCTTACCACTCCGCACCACTGCTCTGGCCCCATGAGAGGAACATTATAATGCCAACTTTATGAGCCATGTCTTTTCTTCCCTTCATGTATGGTGAACATGTGAGGTGGCCCCTACCCTAGGGAATGATGTCATATGGCATCTTTCTTGTTTCTTGTCACTTGCTCCAGCCCCAGTCATGTTCACCACGAAATTCTTCATCCATATTGGCCCTTCTAGTTCAATTGCTTTTTTCCTCACTGACCTTCCAGTAAACTCTATCCTAGACAAGGGCAAAATCACATTGCACCCACCCAGCAAGCTTCTGTGACTTTTTCACTGTCTCCTGTATCCCTTGGGCACCGGATCACTCCTGCTTCCTCAGTGGTTGGCCTAAGTGCTTTGCTCTCACTATTTTCTTCACACTTTGAGAGAATTCTTTAAGGTGTTGGTGCTCAGTCCTTTCTTGATCCGTCTAGGCAGGTTTCTTCCAGGCTGGTTTTTGAGATTCCTTCCCTGAAAGTCAAGGATGCCTGACAGTCAACAGTTTAATGGTTTGCTGTGAATGAGTCACAAAGTCAGCAGACAACAATTCATTCATTAGGAAATGAGCCTGCTTTATGCCAGGCACTGTGTTGGACCTGACTGGGCTGATGAGGGTAAGTGCTGCCTCTGCTTTCACTGGAAACTCAGGAGATGCAGTTCAGATCCTGGGGAAGGAAGGGAGAGCTGGAGCAGCCGAAGGGGCCCCAGACAGAGGAAGGAGAGTCAGGCACCCTTCCTGCCCCCGCCCCCCCCCCCACTGGCCAGCTTTGTGGTAGACTTGTGGCTTAGCTCCCTTCTAAAGATCTGATAAGAGCCTAGAGGAAGTCCTGGAGGAGATAAACCTCATGCCCTTGTTGACTAGGGTATCAAAAATGACTTCTTCCTTCCTCCAACCGAACTCTGCAGATGGGCAGAGGGAGGCATTGTTGGAGCCTGGCTTTGCCTCTGGAAGAAGCTGGTCAGCCTCCCATGGGCACAAGGTCAGGTCCTTGACCCTTTGGAGCTGGATTTCCTTTCCTAGCCAAGTTTGAACCCAGACTCTAGCTCTTCTAAGCTTTGTGAGCGAGCAGAGAGATGACATACTTCCCTTCTTAGGCTGATTCTGCATTTGTATCTGGAGATTTTAATTTTCACTCCCCAAGGTGTTGAAGCTGGAATGGGACACTGGAATGGGACACACAGCACCTGAGGGGAATCAATGCTACTTTTTTTTTTTTTTTTGGGCCACACCCGGCGGTGCTCAGGGGTTACTCCTGGCTGTCTGCTCAGAAATAGCTCCTGGCAGGCACGAGGGACCATATGGGACACCGGGATTCGAACCAACCACCTTTGGTCCTGGATCGGCTGCTTGCAAGGCAAACGCCACTGTGCTATCTCTTGATTCATCTTCTCTCATGTATCTGAAACAGGGACACAATGATAGTGTAGAGGGCTTGACATGGTTCAGTGGCTGTGAGTGTCGGCCCCTAACTTTGCCTTTCCTGTCTGTGTCCCCTTAGGGTTTTCCTTTATTTGTTTAGAGCTGCTGCCTTTGAACAACATCAGTTCAACATCAAGAAGTGGTCTTGAGGTCAGAGGGATGACTGATGGGCAGAGGATGCCACACAGCACAGACTTGGTACTCGGTGAAGAGAGAAGTTTGCAATCCTTAGATGTGTCTGAGCAGTTCTGCCTGCATGGGGCTGAGAGGGATAGGCCAAGCTCTGGCTAGCCTGAACCTCATGGTGGAACTTCCATCTGCCATCTCTGTTACTTTTGTTTTTGTTTTTGTTTTTGGGTCACACCTAGCAGTGCTTAGGGGTTATTCCTGGCTCTATGCTCAGAAATCACTCCTGGCAAGCTTGGGGGACCATCTGGGATGCTAGGATTCAAACACCATCCTTTTGCATGCAAGGCAAATGCTCTACTCCATGCTATCTCTCTGGCCCCAATCTCTGTTATTATTATTATTTTTTTGTTATTTGGGCCACACCCAGTGACACTGTCTATGTTCTCAGAAATCGCTCCTGGCTTGGAGGACCATATGGGATGCCAGGGGTTTGAACCATGGTCCATCCTAGGTCAGCGTATGCAAGGCAAACACCCTACCACTTGCACCACCACTTTAGCCCATCTCTGTTATTTTTGAAGGAGAGGATGGGGCCTTAGTGATAGAGTACCTGCTTTGCATGAAGAGCACCACAACTCAGTATGTGAGCACAAATGTGTGCAACCTCTAAGCATTGTAATATAGACAAAGCAATGGAAAGGGAAACTGGGAAGGACATGGTGAGTAGCCATTTTATCTCAGACATCAAAGAGAGCAAACAGATGCTGAAAAATCTTGTGGAGTCCTGGACTGCCTCTGAGTGCTCCCTCTTCCATGCTCATTCCTGCTCTGGGGGTATGTTCCTGCCCTCTGTCCTTGACTGGCTGGGAGATGCCTTATAGACAGGTCCTGGGCAGATTTCAGGGCCTGACTTGCAGGCTGGTATCCATCATGGCATCCATATTCTCCAATGTATGTGTGCCTTCTTCTATTAGTGCTATAACCTCAGGAGCTTTTTATCCCTCTTCTGTTCCCATTAGTAAACTGAGAAACAGCAGGTGAAGCCTCAGTGACACAAAGGAATTTGTCTCCATCTGGGCTTGGAGCCTTAGGAGTGAGGCCTGGGTCAGCCAAGTATGGCGGCCACATGCTTCCTCTGGTCAGATCCAGAGCCAGGCTTAACAGTTGTGTCTGGAGCCAGGTCTTGGGGGAGACTTGGAAGAATTCAGAGCAGTGCAAGACCTAAGGTTTTACTGATTTCTGTAGCATCATGGAAAAGTTGGTGATCAGCCGACCCCTAGAGGAGGGAGTAGCAGAGAGGCCCTGTTTGCCAGAAGAATGAGCCTGGGGTGGGAAGAAAAAGATTGAAAAGAGAAATGGAGATAGATGGCAGGAAGTGGGAGGGAAGGCTCACTTGCTGATGGTTGAAATGTCATTTCTTTTAAATCGTTTAACTGGCAATTTCCCCTTGAGATCTTTTCTGGGAGTTGACATCTATTATAGAGTTTTCCTTCTTTTTCTCTCTGTTCCCTCCCTTTTCTTTATCTTTCCCCTTTTTTCTCTATCTCCCTCCTCTCCCTTCCTCCTTCCTTCCTTCCTTCCTTCCTTCCTTCCTTCCTTCCTTCCTTCCTTCCTTCCTTCCTTCCTTCCTTCCTTCCTTCCTTCCTTCCTTCCTTTTTTTTTGATGAAGTCAGGAGTTTTTATTAAAACTTTTAGAAATATTTGAGGTGAGAGAAAGGAAGAAGTACATGATTGAGAGAGAACACAGGCTTCTCCAGAGTGGAAATAAGCTTGCAAAGAACAGAGCCAAGCAAGTGGAATAAGTATTCAATGGATAACACGAATTTGAAAGAAGCCTCTTCTTTCTGCTTTTCTTCTTCTTCTTCTTCACCTACTCTCCTTCATAGTGTATTTCTAACCCCTTCCCACCAGTCATTTTCTGTCTTCCACCAAATCAGCTTCCAGGTTCTTTGGCAGTAGCTATGGGGAGATAGCAATGGTTATGAGCACTTGGAGCTGCTGGGGACATGCAACTCTCCTGCCCAGGTGCTCATAGCAAGGTTTTCAGGGAGGACCAGAGCACCTTGAGTTTTCTTCTAACCAAGGGAGGGAACCTGGGCTACAAGTCCTGCCCTGTTTTTGTCTTTGCACTACCAGCAATCTCAGGGCCCTGCCTTCTTCATGTTTAAGTGATGTTGGTGGGGGATGAGTTTAACTGTCATAAAGAAGGACTCCTTTGATTCATTGTCAAAATGAAATGGTAGATCCTAGCCTACCTGCCAGCTTCTCCCAGCTGCTGGAGACCTCATGTGGAAAATAACCAACGAGCCAAAATTTGCTCCAATGGAGAGTACCCATTTCCTGTGACTGCTACAGGATGCTTGTTGGGTGGGAGGCACTCCTGGGTGGGTCTCCCTCTCCTGGACTGGGACAGTTCTGGCTTTCTCAGGGTACATTCATGAACCCTTCAGAGTTGATCTCTCTAAGCTAGAGCTTAAGAAGTAATTCATGGGGCCGGGCGTGGCGCTAAAGGTAAGGTGCCTGCCTTGCCTGCGCTAGCCTTGGACGGACCGCGGTTCGATCCCCCGGTGTCCCATATGGTCCCCCAAGCCAGGAGCAACTTCTGAGCACATAGCCAGGAGTAACCCCTGAGCGTTACCGGGTGTGGCCCAAAAACCAAAAAAAAAAAAAAAAAGAAGTAATTCATTCAGTTACCTTTTCACCCACTAGACTCACAACCACTCAGTCAAGGATTCTTCCAGGAGAGTTTGTTCTAATCTCCACCAGACCAGTCACAAAGAGGGTGAATAACTTGGGGCTCTGTGCCTGATCACAGACCCACAGACCCAAAGTACTTCTCCATTTGCCCCTGAGTGACTTCAAAGAAAACGAGGCAGAAAATTATCTACCTACAGAAAGTGATAGCCTGGAGTACCTGTGCTCATCTGCTGATTCTTGAAACAGTTTTGAGAGTCTACTGGGGGTCAGTCTTCAGGATCTCCTGATCAGTCAGTCAGTCACAAACCCTTCTGCTTCCATCTGTGAAAGATGGTGTTACATGAGGAACATCCCTCGTGCCTACGTCCCAGAGTGACTTGGGCTATGGAAGCCATGGAAGTCTCTGTAAGTGGGATTTGGAAGAGTTTTTGCCCCAGATATAGCTGGAAAAGAGAGATTTGAAGATTATTTTTTGTTTGGATCATCTGTGTTGGTTTGCCTAGTGCCCATTGGGCAGTCCACTATCCCTATGGGATAGTGAGAGAGTGCAGATGTGTGCAGGGAAGGGATAGCTCATCAGAAATGCTGTAGAAGTGGGGAGAGGCAAGAGAGGCTTCCTGAGTCAGCAGGGTCCATCTCTGTGGATTCCTGAAGCCCCATGCCCTCTAGTCAGCTGGCCAGTCTTTTTTTCACTGACTACAGCCAGAAATTCTCTACAGAGGAGAAAGCATCATACAGCCTTAAAGGGCAGAGCAATGGCAAAATGGGAAGCGTACGTTCTGCAACTTTTTGGTTGAAATCCTGGTTCTGTGTGCTGCTATGTCTGTGACCCTGGGGAATCATGTAACCTTTCTGTGTGTCTGTTTTCTGTCTATTAGATGGACTTCATGGATAAGAGAGATATTACAAAAGTTAAGGTACTTACTTGGTTCAATTCCCAGCACCTCAGATATTTCTTTAAGTCTTTCCAGGAGTGATCCCTGAGCATAGAAAACAGGAGTAGATCTGAGTATGTCCCACCCCCCACTCCAACCCTCTAGGGTTCATAATGGCATCTCTCTTATAGGCTTCTATAAAGTAATATGTATAAAATGATTAGAAAATTTCCTAGAATACAGCAGGTACTTTATAAGAAGTGGATCCATCATTATTAGGAGTCAGGGGTGTGTGTGGGGGTGGGAGTGGGAATCCTTTTATCTGTATTCCCTAGTAAATTGAAGCTTAAAGATCAGAGGGCCTGAAGCCAATAGTGTCAATGGTGCAGTACCCTAATAAAGGGGCAAGGTAAGGTATGTGGAGGCATTTGGCATAGGCAACATCCATATCAGAAAAGTCCCCTACTGTGAATCATGTGTCTTGGAATCCTGCTGTGGGGAAACACCCTGCTCTGGGGTCAGGGAGAACGTTGGGGACAGACTGAACCCTGGGTCCATGCACATAAGATCCAGGTTCAGAGTTGCTGACAGAAGCAGGAATGCAGGGGTCGTCAGGAGCCTCTTCCTGTCCTCTAACCACAAAGGCCCACATCCTTCAGCTCCCAATCACTCCATTCACTAAAAAACTCCCTGATTGCCGCAGGCCCGCCCCCTCCAGAATTCCAGAGCCCTGTGGCTGCCAGAATGCTGTTCTCATGTCCCCTCCCCAACCAGGACTCAGGGAGAGTCCAGGCAGACCTCCTTGCAGCTGGAGGGCTTTTGGGAGCTGCGAGGTACAGATTCAACTCCTGGAATGAATTCCTTTTAAGAATTAGCTGTGCCCAACTCTGTGCTAGAAGCTAGGAGGAAACCAGACCAAATGATCAGGTCCTGACGCAGTCCAAGAAACGCAGAATTTGGCTTCTGCTCAAATGAATTCTGACGATACTATTTTCTAACTTTGAACTAGTTGTTAGAGGCCTGTGAGCCATGATGAAATGGACCATATAATCAGCGTGAATTTGTAATTATTACAAGGTGAGGGGATCAAATTAGAAGTTTTCTGGAAAACTTCCAGACCTTGGAAGTCTCTGCAGAAGTTGCTAATCCTAACTTTGGGTTTGAAACCAGAGAACTGAGAATTATCCAGAATCTGCTACTTTCTCTCACTGGAAAGCCCTGGGAGGGCAACATGGGAAGCACTTAGATGTTTTTTAAAAATATAGATGATATCTTTATTTAAACACCATGATTACAAATATGTTTCTTTTGTTTTTGTCTGTTTGTTGGTTTTCTTTTTTTTTGGTCACACCTGGCAGCGCTCAGGGGTTACTCCTGGCTCTATGCTCAGAAATCGCTCCTGGCAGGCTCAGGGGACCATATGGAATGCCAGGATTTGAACCACTGTCCTTCTGTATGCAAGGCAAATACCTCCATGCTATCTCTCCGACCCTGATTACAAACATGTTTGTGGTTGGGCTTCATTTATAAAAAACAAACAAACAAACAAACAAAAACCTCTCTCCTTCACCAGTGCAACCTTCCCACCACCAATGCCCCCTCATTTCCCTCCTCCCTTACCACCCTGTATTTTAAGCATCTACTCTAGACCTCTGGGAGATCCTCCATGGTCCTGTGAGCCCCTTTCTAGCACCAGGAAGGGTAAGAAATGACAGAGTGTTGAACAGAATTGGGACCCACTCAGATGCAGGCTCTTCAGTGCCTCACCAGAAAAATGCTTGATGAACAAGGAGTCTTCCAGAGGGAGGGCTTTTTCTTTGGTTTTTGGGGGTCACACCTGGCAGTGCTCAGGGGTTACTCCTGGCTCTGTGCTCAGAAATCGCTCCTGGCAGGCTCAGGGGACCACATGGGATGCCGGAATTCGAACCACCGTCTTTCTGCATGCAAGGCAAAGGCCCTATCTCCATGTTATCTCCCCTGCCCAAGAGAGGGCTTTTTCTCAAGTCACTTCCTGTGTGAGTCTTGACAAAGCTTGTAGTTGCTCTGATAGAAATGAATGCAATGCTTCTCACAGCAAAGGTGGAAGGGATGACTAAAGTCAAAGCAGCATGCTGGAGAGATAGTACAGGGGTGAATGCGCTAGCCTTGCATGTATGTGGACAACCTTGGTTTGATCCTCAGCACCACATATAGTCTCCTGAGTCCCTCCAGGAGTAATCCCTGAACACAGAACCAGGAGAAAACTCTGAGCATAGCTGGAAAAGACCAAACAACCTTCAAAGCCAGCATGGAGTATGGGGTCACTCCAACTGGCCCCTATGGAAGTGCTTCCAGTCAGACCTCCTAGGTGGACAAGACCTACCTGACTACTTGATTCTCTACATCCCTCCTCTCCATCCCCTATCCAGAAGCAACCTCAACCCCCAAGCTGGGTTTGCGTGTTTCCCATTTCTTATTAGTAAGGGAAAAATGCTTTTAGTTCTCTCAGCCTTGTAAATGGGACTGTGACATTTCAAGTCTAGTTTTCTTTCTGATCCTAGAGGATCTACTTGGTTTCTTTAATCTCCAGGTTAAACTGTATCCAAATTTCAACATCAAAGAATGGCAGGTTCTCAAATCTGTTCAAACAGTGGACTTAGAAGCCAGAGCCTTTTTTTTTTTTAAGATTCAAAGAGATTTAAAACAAGTAAGATGTGCAATTTCAAATTACCTTTACTTAAGTTGCAGAAACAGATGCTTGATACTTGGTACTCAGGAAGACAAGTAGTCAAGGCTCAAGATGAAAGGCCGAAGAGGAACCAAGTTCTGGCGAGGCCAGGGAGAAAAAGGAAGCTCTTCTTCTACTGTTGGTGGGAAGGACAAAAGTGCAGACTCTATGGAAAATTGTACAAGATTCTAAGAAAAATGAAATATGGGGCCGGAGAGATAGCATGGAGGTAAGGCGTTTGCCTTTCATGCAGGAGGTCATCGGTTCGAATCCCGGCGCCCCATATGGTCCCCTGTGCCTGCCAGGAGCAATTTCTGAGCCTGGAGCCAGGAATAACCCCTGAGCACTGCCAGGTGTGACCCAAAAACCAAAAAAAAAAAAAAAAAAAAAAGAAAAATGAAATATGGAATTCTTACATGATTCAGTGATTCCACTTCTGGGGATTGAGACAACATGAAAGCATTCCTTTGAAAAGATATCTGCCTTCCTGTATTCATTGCAACCTTATTGAGAACTGCCAAGAGGGGAAAACAACCTAAGTGTCCAGGGAGAGATCAGAGGATGGAGAAGATGCACGCCTTAGCCACCATAACTGCTCTCTGCCAAATGCAGGCCTCAGGAGCTGGGCACATGCACATGTTTCAAGGGTTGGTAGAGTTGAACTTACAATAGGGATGGGCCCCCAGAGTCTATGAGGTACAGAGCAAGGTGAGCCTTGAATATAGTGCTACGGCTTATGAAGAGCATGGTTGAGGAGTGGCACTGCAGCACCAGTGAGACAGACATTGGAGGACAGTTATCAATGCCTCTCCAAAGTGTTGAAGCTCCAAGGTTGAAGTGGAGTGCAGCAACACCAGCTCTGTGGCAAAAGATTCTAGGTGGAGAACAGTTCTTTATCTTCCCTCCTTGGGGGGAGGGCACCAATGGTGCTCACTGAAGTGCACTATCAGCTATAACTATATTCAGGGATCACTATTAATGGAGCTCAAGGGACCATATGTGGTGCCAGAAATCAATCCCAGGTTAACTGTGTGCAAAGAAACTGTCCTTCCTTCCTTCCTTCCTTCCTTCCTTCCTTCCTTCCTTCCTTCCTTCCTTCCTTTTTTCCTTCCTCCCTTCCTTCCTCCCTTTTCTTCCTTCCTCCCTTTTTTCCTCCCTTCCTCCCTTCCTCCCTTCCTTCCTCCCTCCCTCCCTTCCTCCCTCCCTTCCTTCCTCCCTTCCTTCCTCCCTCCCTTTTCTTCCTTCCTTCCTTCCTTCCTTCCTTCCTTCCTTCCTTCCTTCCTTCCTTCCTTCCTTCCTTCCTTCCTTCCTTCCTTCCTTCCTTCCTTCCTTCCTTCCTTCCTTCCTTCCTTCCTCCCTTCCTCCCTTCCTTCCTCCTTTCACTTCCTTCCTTCCTCTGCAGCCCTGTCTCTGCCACTCTCTTTCCCAGTCCAGGTCCAGGATAAAATCCTGATATGTGATATGGAGAGGATGTGAGAGTGACATGCAGAGAGGGTGAAGGCTAGGGAAGGACAGAAAGAACAATCCAAGTTCCTTCTGCTCTTGCAACTCAGAGTACTCATGGTACTATGTGGAACCTAGTCTCTGCCATCTTGGTCCTTAATCCTCCTCCAGTAGATTTCTCTTTTCCCTTGAGTCTAGCCCTGCCATCCCTCACCTTCCCTCCTCCCAACAATGACTTAATCCTTAGTTTAGACAAATCACTATTTCTGTTCTGAACATAACATCTCTGGTACAACTTGCTCCCTATGACCCTCAGTTGGAGGAACCCCTTTCCACCACCCAGCAGGGGAGGTTAGGACTCCTAATAGAGTTTGGGTGGGCTCTATACACCCCCATGCAGGCCTTCAAATTCCTTTGAGGGTTAAGCCCTATCTGCTAGTTCTCTCGGATTGCTCCTGTCTCTGTTCTTAGAAGCTCTTCTATGGCACCAGGGGTCCAATTTGGGTCAATCTCATGCAAGTTAAGCACCTTCTCCACAATACTATGGCTTTGATTCTGCCTCCAAACTCTTGATGGGCTGAGAGAATGCTGATGTGAGTTCAGATTTCATTTTCTGCTCCCAGGAGCCCTCTCCTCCCTGCCTCCATACTCACACATGCCACTTCTTCTCTCTTTGCAGAATGTATTTACTGAGGTATCATTGATGCAGAAAATACTTTCTGTATTTGTTTTGAGGCTTGAGTGCACATGTAAAACCTTAGAACCATTTCCACCAGACAATGTAGCAGATGTACCCATCAACTCTGTGTCCCTTCAAGTTTAGTGCTGTTGTTTTTGTGGCGAGGTTTCAAATGAACAGGTACTACAGCCTGGCCTCACAGAACATTCCTACTCCCACTAAACACCATCAACAAAACAACTAGGCCACTGTCTATGATATTATTCAGGCATAGAGAAGTCGTGAACATCTACAGTGTTTAGAGTTGCATCCATGCAACTCTAGCCTGCTCCATCACAGCTTTGCTAAGTAAATTCAGTTCCTGGATCCCCACCTTTTGGGGAGGCAGCCCTCTGCCCCTCTCTCCCAACTCACTCCCTTAGGAAATCTTGTCAAATGTTATCCCCAACTCAGACGCCCTTCCCTAGCATTGTCCTTGGAAATGTCACCTCAGACCTAGTGCCTGCCTCCCATTCCTGACTAGTCCTGGATAGCCAGAGGGACTGCAGGGCTGCTTGACTCATGGACTGATGTTTTTAGGCTACTTGTCATGTGCCACTGCATTCAGAAAGAGAAGGTGGGTGGCAGGGCCGGCTGGACACACCCCCTTGAAGAGGAGGAGCCCTCCTCCCCTCTCTTGCACTGTCTTGCTGTGAAGGATGTGAAAGGTAAGTCTGATCTCTCTTCCTATCAACAATGATTTTTTACTAGTAGTTGCCCCCTGTGAGTGAGTCACCAGAAACAGGCATCCCCCAAGAGAGGAACCACCCCAGCCCCAATAAAGGAAACACTGACAGAATCCTCTTTCTATAGTTGCCATAGGCCTATAGCTGGCTTGGTGCACTTGCAGGAAAAGGGGCTCAGGACAGGTTCTTTGAGCCCCTCCAAACTGGGAGGGTCTCATAGCTCTTTCGTTCTAGCTTCCTGTACTTGGTCTTGCTGTCTCACCTTCCACTGTCCTCAGCAGAGTCTGGCACATTGTCACTTGTTCACAGCCTAAAATGCATCCCAAATACCTTTATGTGACTTTACCTCCTCTGGTCCCTCAGTTCCCTCTGGTCTTCTGCTCTACTCCTGAAAGTGACTTAAGACACATGAGTTGCTTGTGCTGCATCTTTTTTCTAGCACCTAGACTGGGATCTTTTCCCTCTCTAGATACATCTACATTTTATTTTTTTAAATTTTAATTTGATTTAAGTTTTGTTTGTTTGCTCCTGGCAGTGTTTAGGGATATTTACAGCTTGATCTTTGGAGGTTACTTCCAAAGTAGTTAGGACCATGTGGTACTAGGGATGGAGCCTGGACCTTCTGCATGCAGAACAGGACCCTCATAGTCCATGAGGTCTATGCTCAGCTGAACCCCCTTTTTTATTTTAAAGTGAGGAGCTAGTGGAAATGCCAGGATTTAACCCAGGGCCTCACATATCTGAGTCATGTGTTCTGCTCTGATCTAGGTACCTGCTCGTAAAACCTTATTTCCACGCTAACTTATTAATCAATTCAAAAGGAAACATGTTTTGCAAATGCTAAGGGCCAAGAGCTGATGTTCTTATCTCTAACAGCTAACTGAGGCCAGCACTCACTAAGTCAGGCTTGTGGGAGGTTCAGAAATATCAGCAGGTGCTTGTGACGGAGCAAGATTAGGGAACACCATGAGGACCCCCTTCCTCAGCTTTGTTAATCTCATAGAGGGGCTGCTGTGGGAGTGGTGACTGGTTTCTAGAGGAGTGGGTAGGAGTTAGGAAGGTAAGAAAAACAGGAAGGAGTGTGCAGCAAAGATATCTGGACCAGATGAAACCAAAAGTAGAAAATCTCAAAGCAAGGTGACCATGTACTCGAGGAACTAAAAGTTGGGCATTTAGCATAGAGTAGTCAGGGTGCAGGGCTAAGGTGTGAGAAAAAAACAGTAGTACTGAATAGTTTGGCACTTTGTCCTGAGAGATGTTAGAAGAACTGTTTGAGGCATTTCCTGGGACTCCCGGGTGCTCCTCTAAACTCGCCAGACATCCCCCCTAAGGTCTCCCACACCCACAAACTGCTGGCCAGTGTTTGAAAACAGCTCCTGAAGCTAGACTTCCAACTACCAGGATCGGGAACCTTCCCCCTACCCCAGCAAGCTTCCAGTCAGCTCCCAAACAAAAGGACAATTCTCCCAGTCTGCCTGGCTCAGCCCTGAAAAATCTATAGCCACTGCTCCTGCTGATTCATTCTATGTGGCCCCTTTCTTCCACCTCCCTCACTATGGACTGTTGCTTGCTACCAGACTCAGCTCCGGAGAGACCCTCAGCTTGAGGACACTACATATTCTCTGACTTAACCATTCCTCAGATTCCACAAGATCATGGTGTGGGTTGGAACTGTGCCCTGGATTTTATCCCTTCAGACTATCTCAAAAGACTTAAAGGGATATCTATATTTCCTTAGAATATTTCTGAATAATTATAATTTCCTGAATAATTATAACATAAATATAATTATATTAATTAATTAAAACAACTCAAATAATTAAAACTAATTAATTAAATATAATTGTAATTATAATAGTTATAATATTTCCTGAATAATTATAATTCTTAGTGTTTATTTCCATATGTAGAGGTTGCTTTTCCCTTCCTTTTATTTGGATCACCATAGTAGGAAATTCTAGTAGATAAGTCTTTCTTAGGATCTGATTTCAGGTTAGAACCATGTTATAGAGATTGTTTGGCTTGTTATTTTTTCATCCCCATATGCACCAGTAGTATCATGTGGCATTGTTCCTTTTCACATAGGCACACTAGAATGGGAAAATCTTACGCATAGAAAGAAGTTCTTATCTAATAGGGATAGGAACCCATAAAAGTTATAATGCAGGGTTGCCTTTCACCCTGAACATTTGTCATGGGGACTCACCTTAAGCCTCAGTTTCTCAGACATCCACCATTTAATCTCAAACCTTGGATTCCATCCTTGGAACCAGCATGGTCTTCTGCACTAGCACCAGGAATCAAACTCTCCCCTGGCACCTACTTGCTCCAAAATAGGTCATATGACACCCTGGCAATGAGGAAACAACAACTTGCTTTAAGGGTAGGATTTTATGCCTCGCCACTTAATGGTGAGATGAAATAAAAGACGCTCCTTGATACCCTGGCTTCGACAAGATCTCTATAGAAGCCTGACTGGCACAACGAAGAGTAGAACTTTTCCTGGGATCATGAAGAAAGAGCCTGGTGTTCAACCAAGGACTTAGAGGACTGACCTGTAGTCAATCTTATGACAGTATGCTGCATGGGTAGACACTCTGTCTTTTTAGGCCAAGGTATTTCCTTTCTAATTTCCTCAATGTTTGCTGTAAACCTTCCACACACACCCTTTAAAATGTTTTTTTAATTTATATCTTTTAGATATGGGCTCCTATCTTTTTCATAGAATCTTGGGACATGAAAAATGTTGTTTTTTCAGTTCATCAGAGTTAAGAAGTGGTAACTAAAACTGCTCAAAATGTAGAAAATATAAAAAAAGAAAAGGAAAAAAAAAGAAAAACTTTGTGTTATCTCATATTTCTATGTCTTTCTACAAATTGAGAAAAGAAAAAAAAGTGGATGGGGCCTAGGGGCCAACTGGTCTCAGGTGCATTGGGTGGGGAAAAAGGGGTTAGAATAGAATAATAAAATCTGGAGACCAAAACTATAACAATTTAAATGTAAAATGGACCTGTAACACTGGTAGACCAGGGGGCTAAGGGCGGAGGTATGGGATGAATGCTGGGACTTGTAACTCACAATGGTCTCAATAAAAAAAAAAAGAAAAAAGAAAAAAAAGAGCTATTAAAGCTGTTAAAAGCCTATAGAAGGATTGTAGCAGAAGTCCACCCAGGGCTGATTTGGGTGGGCAATAAGCTAGCTTGCCTCTCAAAAAATTCAGTGACTCTGGGCCAACCATTAACCAGAGGTGGGGGGGGTGGATATGCCCTAGACCCATTAGAAATAAGGGAATTTGGCTCTTCAATATCATGTTCTCCCTTGAACTTATCTCCTTTGCTTGTCTATTTATTTGCTTGTTTATTTCTGGAGAAGTCTAAATATATTTCCCCTTTCTCTTCTCATATCTTTCTAAGCAAGTTTCTTTCAATAAAATCTCCCTTGCTTCACTAAAACAAACAAACAAAGACATATAGGAATTTATTGAAACTAGTAGGAGGGGCCTAAAGTTAGTGCTGGTGAGGGAACCAAGCAGAGAAAAAGGTCCAGGGCTTTTTACAGCTTCTAGCACATGGTGACTGTAGAAATGGAGGGAGGAGAGGAGAGCAGGACTCTGGGTGGGGGTGATGAAGGGTAGAAGGATGACTATCAGACATGATCAGTTTGATTTCATTTAGGGGTCATTAGAGAGAAAAGAAATATTATAAAGGGGCATGAATGGAATTTGCAGTGAATGGGGCTGGGCATGAGGAAGGAGGAAGATTTAAAGTTACTCCTAACTGCCCAGTGTAAAGATGATCTAAATCAACATGTCTCAGCCAGGAACCATATGGCCCCCTATAGCCTCTAAATATTCCAAAGGGGCCACAGATTAAAATCACATAAATGGAGGACCACAGCATGAGGTTTAGGGATCCAACCGTAGGACAGTGAGAATAGGAAGGAAAAAGTTGAGAAACACTGGCTTCACCCATAGGCTGGGAAGAAGAGCAAGTGTCTGGGGGAAAGGGAAAGAAGTGGGTTTAGTTTGAGACACACTGAGTCACTAGTTATACCTCAGGTGGGATATCCAGTGGATCAGAGGTATTGGGGTCTATGGGGAACCTCAAGGTGTCTGTGGGCAGCTTCCCCCCCCCCTACCTGCACCCTGCTCCCCCAGTAGTCCCTTGCACAACCTCATTTCTTATCCTAAGATCTTTGCAGATTCCTGACTGAGCCGTCTCCCCTCACACATCCTCATACCAGTGCACCCCAGTAACTCTGGGAATCTCTCTTCACTCCCTCCCACTCTCTCCCCCATCATATAGCTGTTTCTGTGTTTTCCTGTCTGCCTATGCCTTGGAATTTCACTACCCTGGAGCAGGGAGGGGTTCTGCTGTCTGCTTTCCCTATTACTTACCATGTTACTTTTGGGCTCAGAGTAGTAGAAGGGAGCTGCCATAATATTGGGAATAGTAGCTTGAACAGGGAAGAGGATTCCTGGTGGAAGGAAGAGGAAGGCCACAGCGGATCTTGAATAGATGTTTCATTTTGGGGGGGAGCACATCTGACAGTGCTAAGGGACTACTCCTATTTTGGTGTGGGAGGTAGGGGTGTCAACCCTAGCCATACTTGAGGGCTCTTGTGGAGCAGAGATTCGTCTAGGTCCCCAGCATTCAGAGGGGGCCACACTTAGTTCATCCAGCTTTCTTAGACCCTGTATTTAATTTGGTGGTGAAGAGGGATCATA
Source organism: Suncus etruscus (assembly GCF_024139225.1). NCBI lineage: Eukaryota > Metazoa > Chordata > Mammalia > Eulipotyphla > Soricidae > Suncus > Suncus etruscus. The sequence goes on along the minus strand of NC_064866.1, from coordinate 28,482,230 downwards.
AATTATTGGCCAGTGGGGCCTGTATTTCAATGTGACGCCCAAGTCTGTGATGCTGTTTAGGTCCTGAGTAAGCTGAAACACCCTGGGGGTGCTCAGGGATTTCTGGTGATATTTGGAGGGTAACTTGATATTTGGAGTTGAACCCTGATTGTGTGCATACTAAGAATGCATCCTATTGTTTGTTCTATCTCAAAGCTCTTGTGCTATTGTCATTTTTTGGGGGGGGAGGGGTTTTGGGCCACACCTGGTGACTCTCAGGGATTACTCCTGGCTATGCACTCAGAAATTGCTACTGTCTTGGGTGACCATGTGGAACACCAGAGGATTGAACCATACTCCGTCCTAGATTAGCGTGTTTAAGGCAAATGCCCTACTGCTTGCAACACCACTCTGGCCCCTATTGTCATTTTTATTATGGCCATCACTAGCAGTGTTTGCGGGGCCCTGGGGGCCAATCCGGGTGATACTCTGGTTGTAGCTGTGAAACTAACAGTTCCATGCTTGAGCTCTCCAGTGACTGGGGTCCACACAGTACTAGGAACAGAATTTAGGACCTTGCCTGTCATGGGCATTGTCATGGCTGCCATCTTGCTAACCGCAGAGTTTGTATATTTTCAAGGGACTATGCAGAACATCTGAGTGAGGTCTAGTCTGAAGAAATACCCTAAATAGTTTCTGACAAGTGAGAGAATGAGGCCTGGAAAACCTAGGGAGAAGGGAGGGAGTGAAGAAGAGGAGCCTGAGAGGAACAAAGTGATAGGTAGCTGCAGGGAAGCGTTGAGAGAATAAGAAGTACTGGAAGATGACCATAGCCCCCACAGTTTCTCTAGTTCCACTTTGGCCATAAACTCTCTTTACAGAGAAATCTTGTGAAAGCATAAAGTAGGTCATATTACTCTCCTACTCAAAACCAAGATTTAGAATGAAAATCCAACTCCCAACAAAAATAAGGTCCTCCAGGCCCTGGCCCCGCCTACTCCTCAGACTTCACCCTCAAACTGGCTCTGCTCACTACATTCTGGCTCCAGGAGCTGCTCCAGGAGACAAGCACTGCCAGACCTCTATGCATGGCTGCCCTCAGCACTCTTTGGTCCTCCCTTCCTGCCCATCTGTAGTTCTCTCTCCTCAAGTCAGCTCCTACTAAGCATCCTATGAACAAATTCTTTGTCCTTTCCTCTGGCCTTGCTTTCTTCTTCCACATAGTAGAAAATAATATTTCTTTGATGCTAATATTTACTCACTTTTTTTACACTCAAGTGTAAGCTCCAGAGGACTGAGGTTCCTCTGGGCTGTGTTCACTGTTGGGTTCTTTGCTCATGGGACAGAGCCAGCAAGGTGGGTGCCGGTGGGGCAGGTGGGGCAGGTGTTGAAATCCCAAGATAAAGGAATTCTGTGGAATACTTGCCCTGGGCTGCATATCTGCTCTGCACAAACCAGCTCTGCAGAGGAGAAGCCTTCTGCCTGAGACAGACAAGCCTAGACTGGGAACACTGGGCCCTCCCACGACAGAGCAATCAGGGAGCGCAGAGCCCTGGATGGCAAGCTCTTCCCTGCCAATACTCTTTGACAATGGAAGGCTCCTAGCACCCTCCTATGCTTACTCCAGATTCAGGCGAGGAAGGGCGAGGTTGACTGAAGAGGGGAGAAAGTGCCAGCCATGACTGTATAGAAGAAGGAGCTCGGAGGAGCTTGAAGGGGCATGACAGGAGGGTGAGAAGGGGTGGAGTACAACCAAAATTCTACTCCCAGAACCTGAGATGTCAAGAACTTGCTTCTATTTTCCAGAATTGAATTGAAACTTGCCTCAGGAGGACAAGACCCTATGAAGAAAAATCAAGTTCGCTATGGCCTTTAAGCTCCTCTCATCTCATCCTTCCACCTCCCTCACTGCTGGGAATTCCCCACTTCCTGCTCAGAACTGGGGAGGACAGAAGGGATTTTCCTCAGACCTCAAATCTGGGATTCTGTCCAGCTTCCATCATAACTGTTTCTTCACTGTGCCCCCCCAAAACCTGAACACACATACCACTTGTGGGGTGATGGTGGCAAAGGAGAAGAGGATCCTAGGGGTGCATCTCAGTTTTTTTAGTGAGTCACTAAGGACTCAGTCCCCATTGTTCCTATCCCTGCCTCTACTTGTCAAAGGGATCCTTCTTTGCAGAAAATATGGAGACAGGTGCTGTTGAGTGAGGGTCAGTCATCAACCTTTCCAGTTGGGGTGAGCCGTGACCCATAGAGTCAGCAACCACATAAGTCAAGCTTCTCTGCTTCTGAGACATGGCCCAGCCCGATGGCATCTTCACAGATCTCCAGAGTCCCCACTGCTTCCGAACAGCTTCTGAACTCAGTTCAGCAAATATTGACCCTGGGAAGCACAGTCCAAGGCGGCGGAAGGAAGGACCAGGAAAGAGGGAAGAGAAAACAAAATCCACGCCTCTCTTCATTCTCCTCATTCTGGGAGCCTGTGGTCATCCTTACAAACTCACAGAAGGTTGCTCAGGAGATTTGTCAATGCTGAGTGAAAACAAGTGTGGGGACTCAGATTAATGAAACAGTTTTCTGAACTCAAGGAACTCGGGGTTCTCACTGAGGAGACAGACAAACCGGTCATTCCACCCAAGAGTGGAATCTCCTGCCTTTTTTTTTTTTTTAATGTGATTGCTACCTGGGCATACAGGGCTTAACCCTCGCTTTGTACTATGCATTGTAAGCGATTAAACCAGGTTCATCCACAAGCAGGGCAAGTGCTTAATTCCTGCTAAAGCAGGAAGTGAAGCATCAATCTTGACTGACAGGACATAACCCTTTTTCCAGTGATTATGGACCATCTGTAACACCTTTTCCTGCATCCCTCCCCTTATATCCCTAGAGGTGTCTTGAAGGTCAGGATCAATGTTTTCTGTTTCCCTAAAGTCTCACATAAGGAAATGTCCTGTGAATGGCTTCTATAAGGCATGTCTCCAGGATGATCACAGACTGGCACTTTCCAGCTTGGTGAACTCTGAACTGACAGGATCAGTTAAGACACTCAGAGAATGTGATCACAGCTAACCCCTGCAGTGGTCCTCAAACTATGGCCCGCGGGCCACATATTGTATTTGTATCTGTTTTGTTTCTTCATTGCAAAATAAGATATATGCAGTGTGCATAAGAATTCGTTCATAAGTTTTGTTTTTACTATAGTCAGACCCTCCAATGGTCTGAGGGACAGTGAACTGGCCCCCTGTTTAAAAAGTTTGAGGACCCCTGCATAGGATGCAGTTGGAAGAGAGAAACAGAGACTTGGAGTCAGTCAAAACCTCGTCACAGTTATCTTCAAATCACCCAGAGAAGATGGCAACTTCCTTTCCTTCCTTCCTTCTTTCCTTCCTTCCTTCTTTCCTTCCTTCCTTCTTTTCTCTCTCTCCTTTCCTCTCTCTCCTTCCTTCTTTTCTCTCTCTCCTTTTCCTCTCTCTCCTTCCTTCCTCCTCTCTCTCCTTCCTTTCTTTCTCCTTCCTTCTTTTCTCCTTCCTTCCTTCCTTCCTTCCTTCCTTCCTTCCTTCCTTCTTTCCTTCTTTCTTTCTTTCTTTCTTTCTTTCTTTCTTTCTTTCTTTCTTTCTTTCTTTCTTTCTTTCTTTCTTTCTTTCTTTCTTTCTTTCTTTCTTTCTTTCTTTCTTTCTTTCTTTCTTTCTTTCTTTCTTTCTTTCTTTCTTTCTTTTCCTTGCCCTTCCTTTCTTCCTTCCCTTTTTAATTCCTTTTTTTCAGCCACACCCATTTGATGCTCAGGGGTTACTCCTGACTAAGTGCTCAGAAATTGCCCCTGGCTTGGGGGGATCATATGGGACCCCGGGGGATCGAACTGTGGTCCTTCCTTGGCTAGTGATCGCAAGGCAGACACCTTACCTCTAGCGCCACCTCACCGGCCCCACCCTTCTTTTTTTAATCTTTATTTAAACACCGTGATTACAAATACGATTGTAGTTGTATGATTTCAGTCATGTAAAGAACACCCCCCTTCACCAGTGCAACATTCCCACCACCAATGTCCCAAATCTTCCTCCTCCCCCACCCCACCCACACCTGTACTCGAGACAGGCTTTCTACTTCCCTCATTCATTCACATTGTTAGGATAGTTCTCAATGTAGTTATTTCTCTAACAGCGCTCATCGCTCTTTGTGATAAGCTTCCCTTTCTTCTTTCTCTTTCTTTCTCTCTCTCTTTCTTTCTCTTTCTCTCTCTCTCTTTCTTTTTCTCTTTCTCTTTTTCTTTTTCTTTCTTCTTTCTTTTTTCTCTTCTTTCTCTTTCTCTTTCTCTCTTTCTTTTTCTCTCTTTCTTTCTTTCTTTCTTTCTTTCTTTCTTTCTTTCTTTCTTTCTTTCTTTCTTTCTTTCTTTCTTTCTTTCTTCCTTCCTTCCTTCCTTCCTTCCTTCCTTCCTTCCTTCCTTCCTTCCTTCCTTCCTTCCTTCCTTCCTTTCTTTCTTTCTTTCTTTCTTTCTTTCTTTCTTTCTTTCTTTCGTCTTTCATTCTTTCTATCTTTTTTATTTTCAATACACACAGCTGGGCTCAGGGCTTACTCCAAGGTCTGCACTCAGGGATCACTTTCAGTACGGCTCAGGGGACATTATACAGGGTGCCAGGGATCAAACTCAACTCAGCCACATATAGGACAAGTGCTTTACTTGCTGTACTATCTCTCTGGGAGCTGTACTATCTCTCTACTTTCATGCTGTAGACACAGATGCCCTGAGAAAGTCTGAGATCAGAAGTCACATAAACAAGGTTGTTTATTGAAGATTCTGGTGACAGCCAGATGAGGGTTAAAGGGTTATATTGGGGGACTGAATTATGAAAGGAGTAACTGCTCCCTGGTTTTGGCCCCCTAGAGACCATGATAAATGTTGGAGTGGGGCAGGTATTGGAGAAATCATTTAGGAAGCAATTGCATCGTCAGGAGATGGAAGACAATGCTATGAAGCAGAGCAGGGCAGTGGGATAAGAAACAGGGAGGGGACTCAGTGTCAAATAGGAGGCAGGGAGTGAAGTAGAAATCTTAGTCAAAGAGACTTAAAGGACCTAGAGAAAGCCCTCAGGGAGGAAGAATGAAGTTGTGGTTATGGTCATTGAGAACTCATCTCTTTGGTTTCTGGTTGAACAATAACAAGAGACTCAAGATTTTTTCAGTTCCACTAAAAATTGGGGTTCAGTCTGGGGCTTAAAAAAAACTTACCACTCAAAGAGTTCTCAGAATCTCTTTCTTTAGTGGACAATTTCCTCAATCTTCCCCAGTCTCCCATTTTCCCACCCACTGCCCAGGCAGCCCACACACAGCCTAACAACAGGGCGGCATTGCTGACGAGATGAACCATGTGAAGGCTCTGCTGTCACTGTGGGGACTTCAGTGTTTACAGCTTTGGGGATATCTCTCTCTGATCATATGCTGTGCGTTGTGTCCTGGCTATTCCCTCTCATTCACACTCCCCAGATGGAGTCACCCCACAGAAATATCCTCCCCCCCCCACCTCTAAACGACCAATTCTGACATCCTTCTTTCCTCTTACTTAGTTCATCAATTTGCTAACACCTGTTCTCAGCTTCCACAGAACTTTCTACTTCCTCTCCTCCCTCCACCTCCTTGCCTCTGTTTAGATTACTCAACTCAAGTTCTTCTCCCCTCTACTCAAACTCTCCTTTCTTGCAGCACCTGGTAAAACTCCAACACTGGAAGAATCAGCTAACCTTTCCCTCTCAACAAAAGGGTGCCCATGTGGAAAGTGACTTCTGGCTAAGACAGCACCAGCAAGTGGATGAAGCTACAGTTTCAGGGTGGGGTGTGAGGACCCCTCAAGTTTTACTGGATCCACAGCACTGCCTGTCATGTTTTTTTGAGTTGGTGTCTGCTCAACTCCTTGTATAACTAAACTATCAAACTCCCTCTTCTCTCCTCAAACCTTCTGACTATTCACTTCTATCTTAATTCTCATAGGATGCTATTGTTTCTCCCTTCAATGGTCATGAAGATGACTCAAAAGACTGTAACTCGTGCCTTATATGTGGGAGTCTTGGGTTTTATTACTGACATCACATGGTCTTCTAAACACTGCCAGGAGAGACCCCACACTCACCCAACATCACTGGGTATGATTCAACAAGGAATAAAAGAGAGAGACTAGTGAAGCAGAAAAGGAGCTAAGGTGCTTGCCTTGCATGTGACTGATCCTGGTTCAACCCCTGGCACTGCATAGGGTCTTCTGAGACCTGCCATGATGTTATCAATCCCTGACAACAGGGACAAGAGAACTGCTGGATGTACATCTCATGCATGTAAGGTTGTGTGATACAAGCCATTGGTTTATCTCCCTGGGCCTCAGTGCTTCTCTTTTGGAAGCTGACAATTTCTTCTAATAACTTGCTGGTGCTTGGTCCTCATTACACTGTAAGCTCCCACTCTTGAGCACAAGGTTTCACCTGTCTTCTCCACTGAATCTTGAATTCTGATGCTATCCCAAACTCAGAGAAGAAGCTTGCTACTTCAGAGATGGCTGAGATAGTGACTTTGCTCCCAGTCTGTCATTGGTGCTCTTTCTGACCAGTTCCAGCACAGAACACCCCCTGAAACTGGAAAGATTCCATAGAGATTTAGAACTGAACTACCTCAAGGTCTTCTAGTACGTGTGTGTGGATGTGGGGGGCATCCCAGTTATCTGAGTCTAATTTCAATAACTCAGCAGTTCAGGGTTATTTTCATCTTGTTAATCCACAAGGGAGAATATAATAGAGGCCAGAGTGAGACAAGGGTGGGAGGGCAGCATGAAGATGATCATGAGACAGGTAAACTGATGTAAGACCTCCCGTATGTCAGCAAGGTCCATTCATGAGGTAATCTTTGGGAAGTCCCAAGCATGCTCCCTGGGGGTAAGTGTTGGGTGGCAGTGGAGGCTGTACAAAACATTTGCCTGGTGGACTCTGGTCAGATAAGGTCTAGAGGGGCAGCGAGGTGGCACTAGAGGTAAGGTGTCTGCCTTGCAAGCGCTAGCCAAGGAAGGACCACAGTTCGATCCCCCAGTTTCATCAAATGGGTGTGGCCCCAAAAAAAGGGAGGGGCTGGAGCGGTGGCACAAGCGATAAGGCATCTGCCTTGCATACACTAGCCTAGGACAGACCACAGTTCAATCCCCCCGCATCCCACATGGTCCCCCAAGCCAGGAGCAATGTATGAGTGCATAGCCAGGAGTAACCCCTGAGCACCACTGGGTCTGTCCCAAAAACAAATAAACAAAAACAAAAACCCCCCAAAATGAGAAAAGTTACTGATAAGGTCTAGAACACAAGCAGGGTTGCAAGTCACCAGAAAGCAACAATGGGGTAAGTTCTCAGGGAAATAGATCCTGGGGGTGTCCTTTGAGAAGACAACAATGACATATATTTGGAGAAGTCTAGTTTGTGGGTTTCCAGAACAAGAATATACCATGAAAAGGGAAGTTGAGCAGCAGAGGGAGAGCCCAGGAGGTGCCACAGCCAGAAATGAAGGGGAGACATTCAAAGAAGTGAAGAGGTTGAGCAACAGTCAGCAACCTGGTGCAGGAACCCCAAGAGGTGGAAGTTGGGGGTAGAAATAAAATGTCACCTCAAAAATGACACCTCTAAAGAGAAAAACATACTTTCCTTCACATATTCCCACCCTCCTATCTCCATATTGATGGCCTGTCCCCCTTTTTATAGGTGCGCAGACTGTTTTGAGGAAACTGGAGAGGAACAGGGAGAAAAATCAATGTCAGACCTAGTTAGAACTAGTCTCAGAGCCTAGGGGTGGGGAGACTGGGGGCAGGTGGGCTCACCTTTCAGAGCCAAGGGGTCAAGGGGCTGAGAGTTCTTACTGTTCAACTCTACCCATTCTCATGGGCTTTCCCTACCTGGGCCTTTTCATGTTTGAAAGGCTCCTGTAGTTTGCATCCTTCTCTGCACTATTCCTTGAATCACTCTATTTGCTTTGAGTTTTTCTTCTACACCCTCATTCTCAGACTCCAGAATCTGTGAAAGGGTCCTGGTCCTGGTCTCTCCAGTTCTCCACTTTGTTACCAAGAAGCTTGCCAAGACAAGCTTCATATACTTCTTTCCTGGGTGCCCATACCTAGTTCTGTGCTCAGGGGTCACACTTAGTGATATTTGGGAGAACCACTGGAAGAGCTAAGATTACAACCACTATTATGGCCACAGATGACTGCCATGACTCTTGTTCTATCTTCCCAGTTCCATTTCTTTACTTTCAACAAGTGAGCAGTCCACCCTGACCTGGAGTTAAAAGATATATCTCTCCCAGTTTTGTGGTCTCTGCTCTCAAACTCTTCTGGAAATCACCAGGGTCCTTGACATTGACTTTGTTTCTAGAGACAAGCCCTTCACTTCCTCTCTTCCCAAATTTAGATAAGCTGCTCTCTGTGTGTCTCTCTGTCTCTGTCTCTCTGTCTCTGTCTCTCTTTCTGTGTGTGCGTGTGTCTCCCACCTCCGACCCAGTAGTTCCTCATCTCTATTCATTCAACACTCCATCCTTTGGACCCCTCAGGCCTTCTATGGAGCTGCACATATATTCAGGAAGGTCCTGTTGGGAGGGCCAGTTCTGCCATCCTCCATCCTCATGAGCCCATCTTTTTTCTCTTTCTTCCAACGTTGAGTCTTCTGCTCTGGCCTGGTACATTTGCTCAGGTCTCTGAACACTGGAGGCTCGAAAGGCCCTTCAACTTGCATCTTGGTTTTATTGGAGATGGCTACTTTAAGGAGTCTGCCCTGGGATGGGTGGGAACAACATAACTGTCAATCCATATGCCTCTTGAAGACTCAGTGGGGAAAAGTGTTTATACATAGGCCATATTTATATGCCTGATTCCCTTTTAGCCTTCCCCCCTTGTCCTAAAATAAGTCCCCTTTCCAGGACCTCCTTCTTTTTTAACCTGACCCAATCCTTTCAAGATGCTAATTCTTTGACTGAAAATAAGACTCAACTGGTAGAACACAAGATTAGCATGTCTAAGGCCCTGAATTTGATCCCCAGCATCACATGATCCCCCCCTCTCTGTGCCCTAATCCCCAAGCATGATTAAGAGTCTATTTTTAAAAAAAAGTTCCTGATTTCTTCGTTTTTAAGCCAAATGTTCTTTTCCTTTCTATTTTCCCAACTTTTGCTGTACCTATGCAAAATATTGCCAATCTTTATCTTTGTCTTTATCTTTTAGTTAAAGACATCTGCCCTTTTCTTAGAACCATGGGGTGTGAATTATTTTTTTCTATAAAGTTAAATTAATTAGGGGGAGATGTTGGAATAACTGGGTCCTACCCTACTTAGCATTAATTCTCCACCCCAGGGTGTGATCTGTCATTGAATTACTGGGTTTCATCATTCTCAATATTTGTTCTCTACCCTAGGGTGTGATCTGGTGCTTGCTAATAAAAATCCCAGGTCTCAGGAAGGTTTTGCATTCATTCTCTGGTCTTCCTCCACTAAGCTACCTGCCTCTTAGGAGTAGAAGGCTTGTGTGTTCGAATTCTTGACTTGAGTGTTGGAATTCCTGAACCATTTTTACTTCCTAAAAAAAAGATCTGGATTATATTATGCTGAGTGAAATGGGTCAGAGGGGTAAACATAGAGTAATCTCACTTATTATGGGATATAAGAAAAATAAAAAATAGTGTGTTAATAATATCCAGAGACAATAGAGAAGAGAGCTAGAAGGACTATGTTAGAAAGCTTGCCACAAATAGTGGAACAGTGCAATCAGGACAGAGAAGGAACCGCTATGACAATAATAGTTGGAACTGATCACTTGGAACAATAACTGGGTATTAGTTGGAGATAAAGTGATATGCATGGTATCCCTTCATTAAACCACAGTGTCTAAAAAAGAAAATAATGGAAGAGATGGGAGGGGGGCAAAATACCTGCCCCAGAGGCAGGCAGAGGGAAGAGTGTGAGGAAAACAGGGAATATTGGTGGTGGGAAATGTTCATGGGTAAAGGGTGGCATACATTGTAAGACTAAAACTCATTCATGAATAACTTTGTAATCACAATGTTTAAATTAAAATTGATTTTTTTAAAGATCCTGATTGATTTTTCAAAGCACTGGAATATCTTTCAAGCCTCAAAAGTTTCTTTATCCTTGGCACTTCCTCTTCCTCAGGAGGTTATGACTTGGGCCCGGAGAGATAGCACAGTGGCGTTTGCCTTGCAAGCAGCCGATCCAGGACCAAAGGTGGTTGGTTCAAATTCCGGTGTCCCATATGGTCCCCTGTGCCTGCCAGGAGCTATTTCTGAGTAGACAGCCAGGAATAACCCCTGAGCACCGCTGGGTGTGGCCCCCCCACAAAACCCCCCTCCCCCCCAAAAAAGAGGTTATGACTTTTGAAGAACATTTGGTTTCTTTTTTTCTTTTTTCTTTCTTTTTTTTTTTTTTTTAGAGATGACAAACAGGGTTGCTGAAAATAAAAATATTTCAAAAGAAGCACAGTCACAGTGACACCTCTGCTCACTTTCCAGGGACCCAAGCTGCCTTGGAAGGTGAGAGTGGCCTAGTGGTGGGCTAAGGTTTATCTATCACCAAGGACACTTGGGCTACTGTGTCTCATGCACCAAGACTTGGGTTCTTAGAAGGGTTGGCCAAGCAGAAATCTTGTCTACACACACCATAGTCTCGACATGGGTCAGGCCTGGCCCATGACAGAAGGACAATTAATGGTGTACCTGAGTTGTATATACAGGCAGATGGGCTGGACTTCGTAAGATATAGAGACTGTTTCCCTAGAAGTCCATTTTAAAATAGAAGAAAAACTTGTGGAATGAGAGGAGGTGGGGAAGTTCCAGCTATGGGGAAAAGGAGAGAAGTTTCAGGAACAGATCTCACTGGATGTCATAGATTCCCTCCTTCCTTTTTTTTTAAATTAATATCTTTTTATTTAAACACCTTGATTACAAACATGATGTGGTTGGGTTTCAGTCATGTAAAGAACATCCCCCCTTCACCAGTACAATATTCTCATCCCCAATGTCCCAAATCTTCCTCCTCCCCACCCCACCCCTGCCTATACTCTAGACAGGCTTTCTACTTCCCTTATTCATTCACATTGTTATGATAGTTCTCAATGTAGTTATTTCTCTAACTGCACTTATCACTCTTTGTGGTGAGCTTCATGTAGTGAGCTGGTACTTCCAGCTTCTCTTTTGTCTCTGAAAATTATTGCAAGCATGTCTTTCATTTTTCTTAAAACCCATAGATGAGTGAGACTATTCTGCGTCTTTCTCTCCTTCCTGAATGGGCCTACGCCAATGACTTTCTCTCTCTCCTGCCAGGCGGATGGAGTTCTGGATTCTGGTGGTCAGCAGCATGATTATCCCCAGAGACAGCGGAGAAGTGGGCCTGGTGTCTCAGAGACTGGTGAGCTCTGATGGACAGAAAGCTGTTCTCAGTGGCTGGCCCTGCTGTGCATGGAAGGGTGGGATGAGAGAAGGATAGAAAGGAAAGAAAAGGCCAGATGTCTCACACAGAGGCTCAGCAGAGGAGAGGACCCCCCCTCCCCATCACTTATTGTATTTATTCATTCAGGCTTGTATTTAATGGTTCGTAACAGAAGGGGGCTTGATTTGTGTGTAGTTGGTTACTTTCCTCTTCCATTTTCCAGGCAAAGTATATGCTTGGTTTGCTGACTTCCAGTTCTTGTATCTGCCTGCCTTCCTCCACCCTCCCTCCCAACCCCCCAATCCAGCAGCTCCTTAAGCATCTCAGTATTTCTGGGAAGTATTGGAGGTTGCTGGACCACAGAGGGTGGTGGGGTTAACTATTTCCTGAAGGAAGGCCTTTCAGGGTAGTCTCTGCTCTCTGGAGCCTGCAAGTTTGTCTCTCTAGCACCCCTGCCAGCCCAGCCTCCTGTACCCCATCCCACCCTGGCTGGCTGGTTCCCCGAGGCCCTCCCATCCTAGCCTCTCCTGGGAGTCCTTGCTGGCCTTCAGCTCTGAGTGTTTGCGCTGGCTCTGTGAACAGCGCTGCTCCCAGACCCATGTGAATGAATTTGGCCACCTCCCTGTTTTACAAGTTGTTCCTAACAGAGGCTTGCAAACATCCCCAGCCTGCTTGAGACCCGGGCTCTGCTTCCTTGGAGAGAGAAAAGCCTGTCTAGTTCCTAGCTAGCTCTTCCTCTAGGCCCCAGAGACTCCTTCTCTCACAGGCCTTAGACCTGACGCTGGATAAGAGTGGGCCTGGGGCCTGAGCAGTAGTTAGAGAACAGTAAAAGAGGGCCCCTGGCCTTTGCAGCTCTGACTCCATTGGGGTAACCAGCACACAAGGTTCATTGCGAAACCAGCAAAGCTCACTTGATAAGCACCACATGTGTGCAGCGAGTGCTGTCCCAGCCAGTGGGGCTCTCCTGGGTGGGCTTGGGGTCGGGGAGGAACCCAGAAAAAGACATGGGGAGACATTTTTCCAAGAACGTGGAGAGTTAGTCAGCACAGCTACACTCACCAACTGGGTGACCTGGGGCAAGTCCCCTGACCTCTCTGAATCTGGGTTCTTTACCCACACACTGAAACTCCTTGATCTTTACCAGGGGGAACCCAGAATGGAGGCTCAGTCTGATAAACTGGGGGAAGAAAGGAGAGGAGAAAGAGGAGGAGGAGGACGAAGTGGAGAAGGAAGAAAAGGAGGACAAGGTATGTATAAATGAGTATGAGACCTGGGGAGGAGGAGGAGGAGGAGGAGGAGGAAGAGGAAGAGGGGGAGGAAGAGGAAGAAGAAGAGGAGGAAAAAGAGGAAAAGAGAAGGAAGAAGAGAAGAAGGAGGAGGACAAGGCGTGTATAAATGAGTATGAAACCTGGGGAGGAGGAGGAGGAGGAAGAGGAAGAGCGGGAGGAAGAGGAAAAAGAAGAGGAGGAAAAAGAGGAAGAGGAGAAGGAGAAGGAAGAAGAGAAGGAGGACAAGGAATGTATAAATGAGTATGGGACCTGGGGAGGAGGAGGAGGAAAAAGAGGAGGAGGAAGAGAAGGAAGAAGAGGAAGAGGAGGAGGAAAAAGAAAAAGAGAAAGAGGAGGAGGAGGAAGAGGAAGAAGAGAAGAAGGAGGAGGTCAAGGCATGTATAAATGACTATGGGACCTGGGTCTATTACCTGGGGAAGTCACTGTGGCCCGAATTATCTTTTGAGTCACTTGGGCCTCAGTCTCCCCATCCCTGTCCATATTCCTCTTCCAGGTAGCAGAGGGGGAGCCTGGAACCCTACCTGTGCACAGGTGGCACATTGGCATGAGCCAGACAAAGATAAGTTTAGAGCTGTTTATTGGCGAACAACAGCATTTGCTCTGGCCTCTATGCTCCCTCCTCTAGGGCCAACAGAGGATCATCTGTGCCTCTGCCCCATTCCCTCCTACCCCTTCACAATTGCCCACTGCACCCCTTATCTGCCCAACATATCCCCCTGCAATTTGTGTAGGTGTGTCTATGGGTGTGTATCTGTTTGGTATTTGTGTGTCCGTGGGGTGTCTGTGTGATGTGTGGTATATGTGTATTTGGGATACGTGCCTCTCTGTGGTTAATACGTGTGTCTCTGTGGAGTATTGTGGTATGTGTCTGTGAAGTATGGCATGCTATGTGTCTCGGTATGGAGTGTGTATGTTTGTGTGGTGTATCTGCATGTTCTATTGTTTCTATGGGGTTTACATGGTCTGTGTGTCTGTGTGATATGTGAGTAGCTGTATATGTGGGATGCATGTGGTGTTTATGTGTGTGTATATGTGTGTCTGTGGGGTATGTATCTTTGGTGTTTATATGGAATAAGTGTGTCTATGGGGTGTGTGTGGTGTGTGTATCTGTAAAGAGGTGTTTGTAGTGTATGTTGTATGTATGTTGATTGGGGTATGTGTTGTATATGTGTCTGTGGATTGTGTTTCTATGATGTCTGTGTGGTATCTCAGTATGGATGTGTAATTTATGTGTCCTAGAGGGTATTTGTGGTATGTGTGTGATGAACAGAGTGGTGTTGACACATGTTGAAAGCCTCCATCCTGACTCAGGCAGGTCACAGGGTTTCCTATTAAGTTTCAAGTGTGCTTTAGCCAGGAGCCTCTGGTCCATGCAGGAACCCCTGGTCTGGTTCTTACCTACTGCCATGACTCTAGCCAGGCTTCCCAGGTGCTAGGGGCTGAGGAGAAGCTCCTGACTTGTTCTTAAAGTGTTCTTGAGCAAATGGAGGAGGACTGTTTTCCATGGACTTGGGCCATGGCATTCAGACCCAAGGTCATTCTATTCTGCCTCCTATTCCCTCCACCCCCAATCTGAGTGAGATTAGAATAGATTCTCTAAGTCTGTGTGTTCTGCTTGTGAATGGTGAATAGAATAGTCTGGAAGGGCCAAGAAGATATCAAGGGGGTCCCAGAATGTTTTAAAAGAGCCTTTCTTACAAGTGTGAGGACTCAAGTTTGATCCCCTGCAGTGTCCAGATGAATTGAGTGAGTCCCAAAAGCCCTGGCGTCTCTCCTGTGTTGCACCCAAGTATCGGATCTATGCAACAAGACACATAAATGAGCTCGACAATGAAAACATTTGTTCTGTTTTAAGTGCTTGAACCCCACAACTGAGTGTGTGTGACCCTCTGGCTTTTGCAATAACACAGCAGCAAGAAAAGAAGTGCAGCGAGATTGAAAAGTAGCAAATACATGAAGAAGAAATCTGGAAACCACATTGCCAGTGGCCCAGTGACATAAGGAAGGGATATCTTAAAGTTGAGGGTAGGAGAACCCCACCTTTTGTTGTTGTTGTTTGTTTGTCTTTAGAATTTTAGGACACAAATGTTGAAGAACATGTAATTTTTACTGAAAGGGGGAACAAAGAAGGGCAACACATTCAAGAGAAAGCTGTACTTCTTCTTCAGAGGGCTGGGAGGATACCAGTGAAAGAAGAGACAGGAAGTGGGTGATTCAGAATGCAAAGCCTGGACCCCTGCTTTTCTGCCCATAGCTGCAAAATCTTCTGGAGCCTTCCCCACCTGTTGTCTCCTCCCTGACTCAGCCTACTTATCTTTCATGGCCTCTGAGGAACTTCCAAAACATCCTAGTCCTGCTACTCCTGACTTAATTTCTGAGATCCAGACAAGAAGTTTTGAGTGTGGCTGAAAGAAGTGGCCAGGGGTGCCAGAGAGATAGTATAGCGTTTTTATTGCATGAAATTGACCCTGGTTTGATCCCCAGCACCACACGGGGAACCATGAGCCTCAGTAGAAATGATCCCTGAATGTAGAGTTAAGAGAAAGTTTTGCGAACCATTGGGTGTGGCCCAAACATTCCTTCCTCTTGAATAAGAAAAGGGGCCAATAGGCATGAAATACCAGGCATGGAACTCATTCATAAGGAAGCTTGCTGTAGAGGAAAGTAAGGACAATGCATAAAGTCAGAGGGTCAGGAGAGGTTCAGAACTGGTGTGGGAGTTTTATGGGGAGATCATGCCCTGGGGGTCTGAGCCTCCTGAGGTGTCCAGCTCTGCTACTAACTGGCTGAGAGACTGTGACTAGGCTAACAGGGCTTTCTCTGGACCAAGCTGATGAATTCTTAGCTCCTGGGCTTGGGAGGAAAGGTCAGTCCATGGTGCATCGGTTCTGCAGGGACTGGCCAGGAGCTATAGTAATAAATTCTTTATTTTCATAAGTTAAATAATATAGCAATCAATCATTGCAAATTGACTTATGTTCTGATAATTCGTTTTTGGCATCCCTTTAAGTTTTACTGGAACAAGCAATATGAAATAGATCTATTATATGCCTTCCAAAGGGGCGGACTGGGAGAAGGGAGGGAACCTGAACGTAATAGTGGAGAGAAGAGGACACTAGAATTGGGATTGTGCTAGAACATTTATACCTGAAACAACTCTATTTCGAACAACTTTGCAAATCAGTGTCTTAACAGAAATGAGTTTTAAGAAAACAGTAGCTAAAATAACACTCATTATGGTAACATTCAGCTATTGGAATCGCCATCCTTCCAGGAGTTCAGGCCAAACTCGGGGCATTGTTCTGATTCTTTCTCTTCCACTTATCATTAACCCCTGTTGTTTCTTCTCTTCCCTTCTTCCTGGGGTTCTGGTCCCCAGTCCCTGTCTCTCCCTCTCCTGAGCTGTTGCCCTGCTTTGTGAACCTTTAGTCTTTTCTAACTCTGGCTCCTCCTTCACTCCCAAGGTCAGCAATGGCTAGCAAGGCCACTCGGATAAGCCACCCATCACTTTTCTGACTCTACCCCACCCGATTCCTCAGCACCTAAGGTGAGGCCTCCCCAATCTGATCCTCAGGCAACTGAGTTTTCCCTAGGGCAAGCAAGGTCTCTCTGCCCATGACAGTGCCATTCCTATCCACCCTGACCACAGCGCCCTGGTTCTATTACACTGCTCCCTCAGAAATGAGCCCTTTTAACACTCCAGCAGTTCCTGTCTTCTATCACTAGACTCATGCGAGCATAAGACTTTACTTAGGGTTGTCTCATGGATCACATGCTACCACTCCATAGATGTTTATATGTGAATGATGGAGCCCATCATAGCTCAAAGTGGCTTGGGCTACAGCTTCCTTAGGAACTAAAAATACTGCAATTAGATCCTGACTCTCTCCATGTCAGGCTAAGAGGGCAAAAACCGGCCCACTAGGGTTGCCCCATCATCATACTGTTCCTTTGGACAGCAGCAGAAATACAGTGAGGGACACAAAGCAACCCATTTTTTGACTCTTTGTGGCATAGCTCAATCCCAACGGAATTTTACCACTTGCCACTATGAGAGAAAATTAAGGAAATTAGCAGAGAAAACCCAGAGTCATAAAATGTTCCGGCTGACCCTGGCATTGTCATGAGAATGCAGGGCTTCTGAGTGTTTATTCCTTTGCCTCTGAGTTATCTATGCTGCCTTGGTGAGCAGGTTTTGTCAGGCCTGGGTTTCCAACTTCACATGCTCTGTCTCTGTCCTCTTCCTCTTCTTACAGCGATTAACACTCCCTGTCTCCTAGCTGGGCCTGGGAAATCTTCTGCCAGAAACACCACAGTGAGTCCTTGGAGTCCAAGGAGACACAGACAAAGTCATGGTGTGGTGGTAGGAACCTGCCAAAATTCAACAAACCCAGGACTAAATGGGAGTGTGTGGAGGGGCTCAGGCTGGCCCCAGAGCTGGTATGTTGGCACTGTTGGTTGGCTGCTGTCCATTGCCGTTTCAGTGTTCTAATGACCAACAGAGGAGCCTGACCTTTCATGAAACAGCCCTTTGGGGGCTGGGAAGGTGGCGCTAGAGGTAAGGTGTCTGCCTTGCAAGTGCTAGCCTAGGATGGACCTCGGTTCGATGCCCCGGTGTCCCATATGGTCCCCCCAAGCCAGGGGCGATTTCTGAGCGCATAGCCAGGAGTAACCCTTGAGCGTCAAATGGGTGTGACCCAAAAACCAAAAAAAGAAAAAAAGAAATAGCCCTTTGATGTCCCCATAACATGGTTGTAAATGAGGCTTAGAGTGCAACCCACAGAGAAACTCAAAGCAAAGGCTCAAAGCAAAATAGGGATTTGAGATTTCATCAACTAGGGAACCATCTGAAAGGGAGGATGTCATGCTCTTAAAGAAACACAAATTGAGGGGGAAATAATGGAGGGTACCAAGACCAAACAGGTGTATGAACATTGAGTAGAAATAAAAAATGATCATACTTAAACATCAAATCCAAAGCCAATGACAACAGAATCGAAACCCAATCTGCAACAAGCTAGACACAGAGCAGACCACTTATACTAGCAGCCCTGGGATCAAAGGAGGGGGATGTGGGATGCATGCTGGGAATGGGGTGGAGGGAGGACAACACTGGTGGTGGGAATGGTCCTGATTCAATGGCACTATATGCCTAAAATATTACTGTGAAAGATTTGTAATCCACTTTGGTCAAAATAAAAATTATAATATAAAAAAAAGAATAACCTTGGACCAGATCTTTGTTTTGTTGTTGTTTTGGGGTCACATACAGCAGTGCTCAGGGGTTACTCCTGGCTCTTATTCAGAGATCATTCCTGGTGGGCTTGGGGGACCATATGAGATGCCAGGGATAGAATCTGGGGTGTACAAGAAAAGCACCCTTCCCATTAAACTAGCACTCCAGCCCCAAGAATTTTTCTCCTTCCTTGGGAGATTTGTTTGGGCAGAATAGAATCTTAAATGAAATAGCAATCGGGTGTATGGCAGGGAATCTGGTAACAAGGTTCCCTGTTGGGGGTTACAGGTTTAGAGATGAGAGCAAAGGAAAGTCATGACAGACTTCAAATGTTTAGCCTTAATCCTGGAGGTTAATTCCTGAGAGTTCCAAAGAGTATGCACAGAAGGTAACTGAGAACTGGTCTCTGTGGAGGGAGTCAAATCGTTGTGGGAGTTGACTCATTGCAAGACACTTGAATAATTTCATCTAAACTGTGCTCCTCATGTGCCCTGCAACCTCAGGAAAGTTAGACAGTGTGAACAGCCCCCCAAGGCTCTAGGAGGTCAAGAAGTCAGTTCCAGCATCAATGAGACAGGAAGGGATGGTCCCGAGAGACACTCTCCTGACATGTCCCCCTCCTCCTGGAATTCCCCTGCCCCTTGCTCTGCCTCTAGCACACTCTAGATTTCATTTTGCCAGTGTGAACTTTGAGGTGCTGGTCACTGGAGGTAGACCCTAAACACAGCAGGGGTAGGGCAGCATGATCTCAGAATGGTGAGGGCTTGCAGCCTGGCCAACGGGAGGGGAAAACAACCAGTAATAAGTCCCTGGGCGCTCCTGGATGCCGGCTCAGTAGGCCTGTGCTCCAAGCTGCCGGCAGCTTGCCACTCAGGAAGTCTGAATGGAATGCGAAAGTGCTTGGTTCACCGGGAGAAATTCCAGAGATTGCTCAACAGACCTTTGACCCCAAGAGCTGAGGGTTTAGCCAGGGGTACTGAGACTTTGGGGACCCCCTGAGTCTGTGGACTTGCCTATGGCTCAGCTCTCTTTAGGAACTCTCCTGCCTGCTCCCTGAACTCAGAGTAGTTCTTAGCTTTACTTCACTCCCCCCAAGACACACATCTGCGCATCAGAGGTGAGCTTAGATGGACAACAGGTAGACTTAGATTGGGTGGAAGAAGGATGGAGATGGCACAGTGGAGAAGAGATGATGGTTTTGTGGGTGTACCTACAAAGATATGGGCCTAGATTCTCAGGATGAGGGCAAAGTCCTATGTGCTGAGTTCTCTGAAGACATAGAGGCATCCTGCAGATCCTCTGTGGCTACAGAGAAGATGTGTTCCCTTTCCCAGCTGTTTTAGAACATGCCTCCAGAGAGACTGTTTTCTTCTGGATTACAATCCACTCCTCTAGTAAAGCATGCAGTTTACAATGGTTATAGTGGTTGTTTCTCTAGATGTTTTTCTCCTTTACAAAGGAGGAAAGCTCTGGAATCCTTTGTTTTGTTTATTAGTTTTTGGGCCACACCCAGAAGTGCTCAGGGTTTTTTTCTAGCTCTGCACTCAGGAATCACTCCTGATGGGCTTGGGGGGCCATATGGGATGTCAAGGTCCAAACCCAGGTTGGCCTCATGCAAGGTCAGCACCCTACCCACTGTACTTAATCACTCTGGCTCACTCTAGAATCTTTTGATGGATGTTTATAATTTCTGTAGGACCCTATGAGTATAAAGATATGTTGACCACAACACTTACATAGTGGAAATGGTAAATTCTCTTAAATGTTTAGGGTTTGGGGCCAAGAAGGCAGCCCACAGGGCTAGAACCTGTGCTTTTCATGCAAAAGCATGGTTCCCAGCACCACTTGGCCCTCTGAGCACCACTGAGTGTCGTTCTGGAGACCCTGAGCACTGAGAACTTCAGAGTCCCCCAATTCCTACTGGAGTCACTCTTATGTTCTAAAGTTTTGATTAAATGAGTTAGAGTATACCCATGCATGAGAATGCTAAGCAGCAATTGCACATACGAATGTTAAGACATAAAAGAATACTAAAATCAGCAAATTTCTATCCTGAAGAGCTAGTTCCTATAAATATTTTAAGGCATTCTTTTTATGTCCTTGGTTATGTTGATATACACATGCAGTAAAATTCTATTGCAAATGTGGTATTCACAGGGATGAAAATTAAATTGTATTCAATGCGAAGTTGCACGGTTGTAAAAGCTCAGAGAAACACCTACTGGGGGAAGCGGTTTATATTGACATCAAAGAAACACAATGGAAATGTTGAGTCATACTCATTGAGTTGCACTTCCTAAACCTACCGTATTTGCAGGCGTATAAGATGACTGGGCGCATAAGACGACCCCCTACTTTTGCAGTTAAAACATAGGTTTAGGCCTATATTTGCTGTATCAGACAGAATGTTCCTGTGCTGCAACTGTATGGACCACAGTGAGCCAATCACAACAAGCAAAGGCTCAAAGGTTATACTATAATAGACTTCCTCTCTGACTCTGGCCAATCTGAGCAGGCTTTTGACAGTGTAGATTCGGGTCCAGAACATTGTCTAATTTGCATGCATAAAAGGCCTGGTTGGTTTGGCTGAGTCAGAGAGGCGGTCCGAGCAGCCTGGCAGTGATTGGTGCAAGATCGAGTTGGAAATTTCGTTTTGTGGCAATATTCAGACAATTTTTATTTAGCGGCACATTAAAACATTTTTCGGCGTATAAGACAACCCCCGATTTTCGGTTGACTTTTTTGTTTCAAAAGTCGTCTTATACGCCAGAAAATACGGTATTCACCAAATCTCACAGAGAAGGGTTGGCTCTTTTGGGGCCCACACCCAGTGGCGCTCATGGGTTACTCCTGGCTCTGCATTCAGAAATTACTCCTGGCAGATATGGGGGGAATCATATGGGATGCTAGGGATCTAACCTAGATCAGCTGAGTGCAAGGCAAAATGCTCTATCCACTATACTATAGCTCTGGCCTTTTATTTTTTTAATGCCTTTATTATAAATATCACTTAAAATTTATTCACTCTTATTTTTTGCTGACCCTATCTCTTATTTATTGCAATCAATTTCTGGATCAAAAGGTATAACTATTTGGGGTGCAGGTTGGCTTCACCCAGTTGTGCTCAGGGTTTATTCCTGGCTTCTGTGCTCAGGGATAACTTCTGCTGTTGTTTAGTGGGTTTATTCAATGCCAGAGATTAGATTGGAATTGACCGAGAGCAAGGCAAGTGTGTTATCCACTATTAGTATGTCTGTCCTGGCATAACATTTTTTTGGGGAGCCACATCTGGCATTGTTCAGAATTTGATGAATTTGAGAGATATTTCCCAAAACATCACATATAGATGACAGTATCTGATGCTCCTGAGATAAATGAAGAAAAGGAGGTGATGATCTTGAGGTCTCTGACTGGGCAATCTTTGTTCAATGTGGAGCCTTTAGCAGAGAAAAGGGAAAAAGAAAACAGTTTGGGATTGGAAAAACAGAGAAGTTTGGTTTTCGAAAAATTGCATATTTAAAAGAAAAACCATCAAAAAAAAAAACCACATAAGACCCAGAAGAGAAATAAGCAAAAACATTTTCCCCCAAGAAGACTTGTGAATTTGTTAAAAGAATAACAAAGTACCAAAATTCAGTTGAAATTAATAGCAATCTGAGCCTTGGAATTTAGTTCAAGGAGAGAATTTAGGGAATATTCACCAGACTGGCATATAATGCAACAGGTGGGATCAGGCAGGATTTGAGCTGTTTCACTCTTGGGTTTCTTTCCAGGTCTATCTGATTCTACCTCATACTGGCATTGGCCACGGGGCAAGAAGCATGCACACCCATGAGTCAACTTCTCATAGCTCTGCTTAAAGAGAACAAGAGCTGCTCTCTGGTCTCAAGGTCAAAACTCTCAAGGGCTCTTAGTAACATGATTGTAAACCAAGGTCTCGGGCTCCCTAAGGTCAAGCATCCAGCCTTGGGCCAATATATTGTCTTAAACAGGATTTGCAAGGATGCACTTGAGAACCACATGGTTCGTCTC
Organism: Suncus etruscus; assembly: GCF_024139225.1. NCBI lineage: Eukaryota > Metazoa > Chordata > Mammalia > Eulipotyphla > Soricidae > Suncus > Suncus etruscus. Next base: position 28,460,252 of record NC_064866.1, on the reverse strand, counting down.
TCAAATCTCCTCTTGCATGGAGCTTCTCAAAATTGTTCCCATGTAATCATCCCTTTCATAATTTTCTTATTCTTTACAAAAAAAAAAAAACCTCCTACGCACTGCATTATGGGTGAATTCCTCAACCTCATCTTCCAAAGCACTAATTATTTATTCAGCTATGTTTGGTGGAGAGTTTTTATTTCAAGGTCTGGTTTTCATTTCCAGGTTTTCCAGTTGTTCATCTTTCATATCTGCTTGCCCAGATTCATTTGTCCCCTCATCTTTCGAGGCTTCAAAACCTGCTTATTTTACAACCATTTTCATCGTGCTCTACAATTTTTCTTTTTCATCTGCAGGGAGTTTATCTCCTGCTGATTGCTTTTGTTGGCAGTCTTCCTACACATCAGTTTTCTGTTTCTTTTCTGTTTCCTCTCCATGAAGATGTTTATCTTCTTTTGAAATGTGGCTGCGTTCTTTCCTCTTCTGCTTGTCAGTCCCTTTCACTGGAGGGTCACAGTACGTGGATGCCTAAGAGCTCCATTTCTGGAACTTAACTGTCACGCGTGGGTCTTGGCGCCATGACTTCATAGCTGCACAATCTTGGGCAGGATCCCTTATCCCTCTGAGCCCTGGTTTCCTCATCTGGTAACTCAGGGATAATAATAGCACCTATCTAATAGGTTGTGGGGAGGATTGAGTGAGGATAACTACTTAAACAGTGCCTAGAACATCATGTTTATTCCATGTTGGATATTATTTCTACATATTTGGAGACAATGAGTGAGTGTGGGTGTGGATAGGAGTGGTGCCTGAAGCATTAGAGGATTATTTGATAGCAAGTCCAAGTCCAGGATTCCCGAGTGCAGCCTATTTCTTCTGGCCAAGTCTTCTCATGAGTCCTCCTAATCACACCCCTCATTGGCTCTGCAATTCATACATGCACCAAACACGTCCGACAATTTTCTGTGCAATGCTGCTGGGAAGTGGAGCAGCTGCCACAAGTGCTACCATTTAAAATGAGTGAAAAGGAGGTGACATACAGTGATCAATGGTCCAGCTTTTAAACCACATGCAGCTGGACATGGATGGTGACTCAATGCTCTGGCTGGTTAATCTTATAGTCTTTGGCCAGAGCTCGAGTCGCCAGTCTGACTCTCTGGCTCTCCACTGGGAGCCCTTCCTTGGCCTGCACCCATGAGACTCCTGTTGCATGTGGTGATGGAAAGATCCTCTCTCTCAAGACTGTATTGCTTCACAAACCAGTTCCTATTGGTTTAAGAATTGGGAATTGCCTCTGGCTGGTTAATCAAACCTGAGGCCATGGAGTTCTCCTGAAAAAAGTTGGAGAAAATACAGGTATTTATTTGATTACATCCTCCATGCATTGACACTCCAGGGAGAGGTACTCAAGGAATTTTCAATTTCATAATCATATTACGGTAACATATGGAAAATCTGGAAAACAATTACCTCTCAAGCAATCACACAACTTTGTTTTGCAGCATTTTGGTGGGTGTACTTAAGCCCCAAAGTCCTTAATCATCTGACTATGCATTTCATCCTAGAGGACTCTGCTGCCTATTATTAACAAGGTATTTTGTTAGGCCCCCAAGGGGACATTTTCAACCCTCCCGACATGGCTTCATCTCTGCACTGCCCACCATAGGCTCTAGTCTTTCTCTCCTGGGAATGTACCTGGGGATGAGGGAAAGCAGGTGGCAGTTTTCCCACTCTGGGACTTTTATGCCTCACTGGGGAAGGGTATAGTGGGAAAGATTTGGTACTACCCCATCATTGTAAAAATACAATGTGAGATACCTGGCTTACTGTGGTCCTCCCTGAGCTTTGTTGTTCCAATTATCAGGATTCTAGAAGGTTGGGGAGATAGTTTAATGGGAAGGCACTTGCTTTGCACATGGCTGGCCTGGGTTCATTTTTACAGCACCCTATATGGTTCTCTGAGTCCTGCCAGGAGTAATCCTTGAACATAGAACCAGAAATAATAATTCCTGAGCACTGATAGGTGTGGCCCCCACAACAAAATAATCAACAAGTAAGTAAAAAGAAGCCCAGTTTCCATGATTGTAACTCCACCCTGGATTTAGGTGTACCTACCTGAGACCCGCCCATTCCTGGGAGGGGTCTTGGAAAAGGTAGATAAGCCTTTGACCCAGGGGATTCGGGCCCCTTTTGCCCTGCTGGGCTCTCTGGCTTTTGGGTCTTTGCCCTTTTGGTCTTTGACCAGCATGGAGGTCAAAGGAAGATGGCTGAAAGGAATTAAGATGCAGGGTAGCTAAGAATGGCTGAATGCTTGAAAGGTTATAAGATAGGCCACACACATGTGGTGAATAGGGATGAATAAAGTTGATGCTTCCTGATGCCTGCCTGTGAGTGAGTTCAATCCCCTTTGCTTTCCTGGACCCCAGACCCGACGGTTAATGGGGGGTGAAGCCACGTGGCCGGGGCCTAAGGACCAAGGCCTCCACCTCCATCCAGCCCCATCATTAATTATTTGATTCAACACACGATGATCTGGCTTCATATCCGAATAAGTTTCTGGTGTAGGGTACAGCATTAGGCCTTTGCTATTGAGCAAATATCTGGCCATGACCTTAGCTTTTGGATATTGCTGACTACAAATAGGAAAACTCTTAAAATTAGATTTAGCTGTTGAGTGACACTTGAATACTGTTTCTTTGGGGTCTTCTCTTCCTCTCCCTCATAGCAAAACTCATTGGAAAAGTATAAGAAATCACTAATGCATTCCATTATTCTGATATTTTTCTTTCTCTTTTTTAATTTTTTAAAATTTATTTATAGAAAATGTATCACATAGTTGACATAACTGATCATAATACATTTGTTTCAGGCTGACAGAAAGCAAAGTTATTAAGAAATAGAAATAGGGGCTGGTGAGGTGGCGCTAGAGGTAAGGTGTCTGCCTTGTAAGCACTAGCCAAGGAAAGACCACAGTTCCATCCCCTGGCGTCCCATATGGTCCCCTCCATGCCAGGGGCAATTTCTGAGCGCTTAGCCAGGAGTAACCCCTGAGCAGCAAATGGGTGTGGCCTGAAAAACCCAAAAAAAGAAAAAGAAATAGAAATAGAATAGAGGATTAAAAAATGAGGTAGAAAAAGAAAGGGAGAGAATTTATTAGCAGTTATATTTGTGAAAATTGTTGTATCACCAATAAAGTTGTTAATACAATAGTCAAAGGTTTAGTATGCTCCTTTTTTTTTTCCTTTAGAGATGGGAGATACACTAAAAATATAATAAAGAATGTGTGTATGTGTATGTGTGTGTGTGTAAGTTGTCATTTGCATAGGCACAGCAAAACATGGCAGAAATTGGAAAGAGGGGGCAGGAGAGATAGCATGGAGGTAAAGTGTTTGCCTTGCATGCAGAAGGATGGTGGTTCGAGTTCCGGCATCCCATATGGTGGCCGAGCCTGCCAGAGGAGATTTCTGAGCATAGACTAGGAGTAACCTCTGAGCGCGTTTGGGTGTGATAAAAAAAAAAAAGAAAAGAAATTGAAAAGAAAGACCTTTGGCCTAAATATAATGGTATATAAATGGTATTTAAAAAAAAATCTTTTCCATAAGTTTAGGTGTGCTGGCACACAGTCTGAAACTCAGGAGTCACGAGTAGAGTTTACCCAACTCTCTTAACAATGGAAAATGAGGGAAAGCAGAGATTGGGAGGTGACTAAGCATCTATCTTACAACTCTGAAGCCAAGAGTTTGATACCCCGGTATCACCCACATAGATCTGGTACAATCCTAGCAGTTCTACTTGTGGATGGCAACTCTGCTGTCTTTGACCACTGGCACCTCAAGGGATCCATCTATACTGCAGTCAAGAATGTGCAGCACCACCACTAAAGGACAAAAGCTCCTGCAAACTGAAATAAGAAAAGTGTGAGCACTACATCTAATACAAATAAACTGCATGGTTGTGACCAACTTTCCATGAAAACTACAACTGAATGTGTGAGCACACAACCATATGTGCTACCCACATACATTTCAACAATAACAACATTCACAGAGGGAAGGAGAAAGGTAAAATAAATAGATAACATATAATACATAAATAGATAATAGATATATAAATAGATGTACAGAAGAGGCAATTGCTTATTTGCTGTTGTTTTTATTATCATTATCATTAGCTTTTGGAGAGCTCAGGAACAATACTTGGCTCTGTGGTCAGGGATCACTTTGACAGTGTTCAGGGACCCTCTGTAGTACCGGGATTGCAAACAAGGTCAACCTCATTCAAGGCTAGTACTTTATCTCCTGTGCTATCTCTATGGTGCAGGAAATTTGACATTATTATTTTTTAAACAGGGAAAACCATTTTCCTTGATTAGGATCTAAAGATGCTCATAGTATCTTCTCTACCCAATTCAGTCATTTTGGACACATCAATTTTCACACCTTACTTCAGGTTCCAAGATCTATGTTAAGATTCTCTTAATGGGGCATTGAGAAGATAGTTCAGTGATAGAAGCAGCACTTGCCTTTCATTATGAGGCCCTGAGTTTAATTCCCAGAAAAAGAAAAGAAAGAAAGAAAAAAGAAAGAGAAGGAAAGAAAGAGAAAGAAACAGAAAGAAACAGAAAGAATTAAAGAGAAAAAGGAAAGAGAAAGAAAAAGAAAGAAAAAAGAGAAAAAGAAATGTAAGAAAAAAGAAAGAATAAAAGAAAGAGGAGAGAAAGAAAGAAAAAAGGAAAGAAAGAAGGAAAGGAAAGAGATACGCCACGACAGTAAGTAAGAAAGAAAGAAAGAAAGAAAGAGAAGAAAGAAAGAAAGAAAGAAAGAAAGAAAAAGAAAGAAAAGAAAGAAAGAAGAAAGAAAGAAAGAAAGAAAGAAAGAAAGGAAGGAAGGAAGGAAGGAAGGAAAGACAGACAAGAAAGAAAGAAAGAAAGAAAGAAAGAAAGAAAGAAAGAAAGAAAGAAAGAAAGAAAGAAAGAAAGAAAGAAAGAAAGAAAGAAAGAAAGAGGAAGGAAGGGAGGAGGGGGAAGGGGGGAAGGAAGAAAAAAGAAAGGAAGGGAGGAAGGAAGGAAGGAAGAAAGGGAGGAAGGAAGGAAAGAAGGAAGATGAATCGCTTCATGGTAAATAACAGAGGCAATAAATGAATTGCAACAAAAGAGATCTTTATTGAAAGGGTTACACAGCCTGGAGAAGAGGCGTACAGCTAAAAGAATCCAAATTCCCCCAATTCTCCCCTTTCTTCTTTTTCCTTCTATGGTGAGGTTTGATGCCCAGGGCAGAAATGAACCCCTGCTACTCTGTGACACCCCTTTCCCTGAGAAGAAAGAACCTCGGATCTTCCATCCTCAAATAGTAAATGGCAAAGAAAAAAAATCAGAATAGTTTAGTACAGCTCAGTTAGCCAGCTGGGTTTCTCATGTTTTTTTGTTTGTTTTGTTTTGTTTCGGTGGGGGAGGCCACACCCTACAGTGCTGGGGGAACTGTGTGGTGCCGAGGACTGAACCCAGATCTCTCATGTGCAAAACATGTGCTTACTTAGCCCTATGAGCTGTCCCAGGTCCTTGGTTTTTAAGGAGGAGTCATTTCCAGAAGAATGTTTTCTGGGAAAAATCCCTAGTGTCCACCCTCAAATAAAATATAAATTAAATCAGCAATTAAATATCTCCATAACAGAATGAATGACCCAGTGGAGTTTTTGATCTCAGTGATAAATAAAGAGTGAAAATCTGATGGTTTCAAATAACCCGAACCCTTCTCTTAGTGCTCGGAAGCCAGAAGTCAGTCAGTGTCTCTGGCTTCAGCCCAGGTATCTGTGGGGCTGGAAGGTTTCGAGGAAACCATTGCCTACCCTGTCCCAGTTTCTAGTTGTGTCTCACGTTCCTTGCTTGGATAATCCCCTCCTTCCCTCCCTTCTAAATCATCATCTTAGGTCCAGAGTTCTCATAGGGTTCTCTGACATTCCTCATCCTCTGCACTCCATGTCTACTTGAAGGTCCTTGGGACTCCATCAGACCTATCTCTAGAATCATCTACAATCCCATCTGAAATCCACTGAGGTAGTCTCCCACTTATGCCCTGGCAGGCCACCTATTTGCAGGCTTATAGCTTCTCTGAATTAACACGGGCATCTTCTTTCATTTGTTTTCCATTTTAGGGCTGGCAACCAGATTCAAGACAAAGCGAGCACTTTATCACTGAGCTACCTGTGGTTCTGGAACCAGTCATCTCTGGGGACAATTATTTTGCCTATCATACCTGTTCAGAGTATAGCAAGGAAATCCTCTCTCACTCTCTTCTTTTGTGTAAGATGTAAAATTTCATAAACTTATTAGGAAGTAAAAAATTATTAGGAAGTAGGTTGACAATTTGGTAAAGCATTAAATCTGACCACAGGCTCCAAACCAGAACACTGGAGAGACATAGGCCTAGAAGCAAATGATGCAGGAAATAATCCATACATACTGAAAAGGGGGTTCAGGATTCCAACACTTAAGCCTTCAGAGCCTAAGAAGCAGAAAGCTCAGTGGGAAGTCTGGAAACACAAGAGAGCATTTTTCCCTAAAACCCCGGGTTTTTTTTTTTTGGTTTTTGGTTTTTGGACCACACCCGGTGGTGCTCAGGGGTTACTCCTGGCTGTCTGCTCAGAAATAGCTCCTGGCAGGCACGGGGGACCATATGGGACACCTGGATTCGAACCAACCACCTTTGGTCCTGGATCGGCTGCTTGCAAGGCAAACACCGCTGTGCTATCTCTCCGGGCTTTTTATTAGGAAGAATCAAAACACATCCAGAGATGGAGATTAAGTGGTCTAAACACCCATCCAAGGTACTGCATTCAAAGATGTTTCCAACCAATGAGTAACAAGGCGCATACTGAATGAGATGGCATCCAATTAATTCCACGGTAAAGCAGGGCTTAAAATATTTCTGTTTCTTCTTCTAAAATAATCTATCCTAGAGAAATAGTGATAAATCGAGGGAGTTGGAATTTATATGTCAAAAATTTATATACCAAAATGCTTGTCACCACTTTATCATCAAAAAAACTGGGAACCTGGGGCCAGAGAGATAGCACAGTGGTAGGACATTTGCCTTGCAAGAAACCGACCCAGGACGAACCAGGGTTCAATTTCCGGCATCCCATATGGTCCCCCGAGGTTGCCAGGAGTGATTTCTTTTTTTTTTTTTTTTTTTTTTTTGGTTTTTGGGCCACACCCGTTTGCTGCTCAGGGGTTACTCCTGGCTATGCGCTCAGAAGTCGCTCCTGGCTTGGGGGGACCATATGGGACACCGGGGGATCGAACCGCGGTCCGTCCAAGGCTAGCGCAGGCAAGGCAGGCACCTTACCTCTTGTGCCACCGCCCGGCCCCCAGGAGTGATTTCTGAGCACAGAGCCAGGAGTAAATTCTGAGCACCACTGGTGTTGCCCAAAAAACAAACAAACAAACAAACAAAAAATACTGGAAACAGGGGCCGAAGTGGTTGGCAAAGGGCATAAGGAATCTGCCTTGTACTAGCCTAGGATGGACCACAGTACGATTCCCTGGCATCCAATATGATCGCCCAAGCCAGGGACTATTTCTGAGCATATAGCCAGGAGTAACCCCTGAACATCACCAGGTATGGCTCAAAAAAACAAACCAAAAAAATTGGGAACAACCTTTGTATATACGCTGTTCTTCTCCAACCCATTTGAGCTTGATAGTTTCTGTATTCCACTCACCCCTGCCTTAAAAAAAATATTTAACTGACTTTATTTTTTAAAGAAGTTTTAGGCTCACAACAAAATTCAGCAAAAAGTACAGAGAGTTCCCATAGGCCCTCTTTCCCAACACCCTCTCCTAAACACTCCACTACTGCACACAGCCTCCTCCACAGGTCAGCATTCCACATGCATGGAAATGTTTGTTACTGTCCAGGAACCAACTTTGACACCTCCTTATCCAACAAAGTTCATAGTTGAAGGAGATGATTTGCAATTTATGTTGCACAGTCCTCAAATTTGGACAAATGTCAGAGAGCAATTCTTAGAGTATTATACACAATGGCTTTATTGCTCTTATAATTCCCTGTTTACCACCTAGTCATCCCTTCTTTTCCCACATAGGTTATAACTTTATTCATTTATCATCGTCATAGTTCTGACTCTTTCAAGATGTCCTGTAGCCTGAACCATCCAGTAGGTAGCCTTTTTCTAACTGGTTTCTTTCACTAAGCGATAAGCTTTTATAAAGTTGTCTCACTTCTTTCCAGGGTATAGTGCCACATTGCTCTTTATTATTTATGGGGATAATAATAGTTTACAAACTGTAAAATGAAACTTGCACATAATTTATTATAAAAAAGGTGCTATTGCTATATTTGTGAACTTTGTCTTTAACCCACTTGGATAAAGACTCAAGAGTTTGGGGCCCGAGCGATGTTGCAGCGGTAGGGTGTTTGTCTTGCATGCAGCTGATCCAGGATGAACCACAGATCAATTCCCCAGCATCACATATGGTCCAAGCCAGGAGTGATTTCTGAGTGCATAGACAAGAGTAACCCCTGAGCGTCACCGGGTGTGGCCCACCCCCCAAAATAAAGACACAAGAGTGGTCTCAATGATCCACAGAAAGAGTATCTATAGTTGATGATGAAATAAGAAGCTTCAGCTTTCCCTTGCCAGCTTCTGTGAGCAGTCCTATTTTTAACTGCCCCCATCCTATGTTTTCTAATAATCTTGTGTTTCCTCAAGACTATGTCTGTCCCAGAACTTAGACTCACTGGGAAACTAAGATAGTAGACAATACCTAGGGCAAATGGCCATATGATTACTCAAAAGTCTCAAACCCACCGGATTGCTCTGTAGGACCCTTGTTTGCATTCTTTGTACCATTCTTGTCAATTGATGCAAAGGAAATTCAATGCAAAGAACCTTTAAAAGGGCCTGCACAGGGGCTGGAGTGTTGGTGCAAGAGGTAGGATGTTTGCCTTGCGTGTGCTAATCTAGGACGGACCATGGTTCAATCCCCAGGAGTCTCATATGGTCCCCTAAGCCAGGAGCAATTTCTGAGTGCATAGCCAGGAGTAACCCCTGAGCGTCACCGGGTGTGGTCCAAAAATAATAATAATAATGATAACAAAAAAAGGGTCTACACAAAATTCCTTACTTAATTTAGTCCTATGCTAAGTTTCTCCCTACCTGGGGGGTTCCTTTTCCTTTCTCCTCTACTTTCCAATAAACTCTCTTGAGTTCAAACCCTGAGCCTGCACATCTTTATTACTTGGGAATTTGGGGATCACAAGCCAACACAGAGACCTGCCGTTACCCTTCTCATATTAATCAGATCTTCCTGAGTGACTTCCAGAATATCACCTCATCACTTACTGGTGGTGACTGAATTGCCTATTGCTCCACTGCCTCACTGTCATTTGCTCTTGGCCCTGTGAGTAGGCATGTGAGTCATTCTAATAAGAGTTAGTGTCTTTGCTTGAATTTGTTGTTTCCGCTAGAAGATGGCATTGAGTATCTTTGAATGTGTTAGTATCTATCTATCTTCTATAATCGTGTCTATTCAAATCTTTGAGCCATGTTTTCTCCCCTCTTCTCCTTAGTAAATCCTTTCTTTCTATTTCTCTTTTAGAGCTTAACTACAGAGAAGGATCAGGGTGATCTCTTCCTAGCATCCTTGACAGATTCAAAGAAAAAAAAGAAGCAAACTCTCGAAAAATTCTTCGAATTCTTTGAGTGCTTCTGTAACTCATCCTACCCACAATTATGCCCGTTGCAAATTTATATTTATTTGTTCAGTTCTTTGAACAAATGGCCATTTCCCTCTGCCTGTAAGAGCAGGCTGCACCTCTGGTTTTAGCCAGAGCCAGCCCTCTTTTTTTTTTTTTAATGTGCTGCACCCACACTGTTCAAAATGGTTCATACTAATCACCTCATTGAGAAGGAAGGTGGCTTGGGGGAGGGTTCCTGAAGAGAAGCACTGGGAACACAGAATGAGCCCGGAATTTCAAAGAGCATGTATAACAATGCAAGGGGGCAGAGTGCCAGGAACGCAAGCCAAAAAGCACAACAAACCCGAATGACTGGTGTGAGGAATACTAACATGTAAAACGAGCTGAGGTTTAAACAAATGGCAGAGACCACAGAAAGCCCATTTTAGAAAAATGACTCTGAGCAAGCAAAAGAGTCAAGAGAAGCCAGGCCCCACACTGTGAGGAAGGGGCATACTTTTTTTTTTAATGCACCGTTGGCTCCCTCAAGCAGAGGGCTTCTCTAACAGGAAAACATGAAGGCAAATTCCAGCAGAGGAATGTCAAACCCAAGTTCTGTGAAGAGGTGTGGGACCATCTGGTCACACGATGTGAGCTGCAGTCACAGTGGAGGAAGGATTTCAGCAGAGCTTGGAGTGAGGACGGGAGAGTCACTGTCCAGGATTTCTGAGAAATTTAGAAAAGGAGCCAAGAGCCACCGACATGGAGGTTGTTTTTGCATTCGTGCAAATGGAACCATCCCTGACTTCTAAACTTGGCATTGCCTGGTGGCATGCGTGTGTTCTCAATTTGTAATGGGTGGCTAGCTGGGGTGAGGAACACTTAGCGGTTTCTGTCACAGTAAGTCACTGCTTCCAGGCCAGTCTAGGTGAGCAGAGGTTGTCAGGCACCAAGGTGGAATTCTCACTCTGACTCTCCCTACCACTGGGTGATGTGGCAGTGAGGCTTCCACAACTGAGACCAAAGGCTACATTGTTAGAAGGGAGTATTAGAGGTAGGGTGTTTGCCTTGCATGCAGAAGGACGGTGGTTCGAATCCCTGCACTCCATATGGTGCCCCAAGCCTGCTAGGAGTGATTTCTGAGTGTAGAGCCAGGAGTAACCCCTGAGTGCTGCTGGGTGTGATCTAAAAACAAGAAAAACAAACAAACAAAATTAACTGCTGTTTCACTTCTGTAAACTTGCTTTGCTTTAGACATGGGACATAAAGGGTACATTCTAAGAAATACCAGGATGGTCAGATCATTTAAGTAAACCAGCAGTAATCTAAGGAATCTAGTTGTACCTGGGGACTAATATTATCCAGGGACCTGAGGGCACCCAAATGGAATGTGGGTCTTAAATCTATCTCGCCGGCGAAATCTATGAAATCTTTCTAGCTGGCACCCGAGTTCTTCCTTCACTAAACAATGATGTAATGTGTATTCAATCCATTCCAAAATTGTATAAAAGCAAGAATGTAAGATGGGCCAGGATGTCATCTCCTAGAGGTATGGTCCCAGCATGCTGGTATTTTAAAAATAAACTCCTTTGCCTTTTTGTAGTTCTGGTTCATCTACTTAAGGTCTTTGTGGGGTGGATCTCGAGTCTAGAGCTAACAACATCTCTCCCCATGTTTTGCTTCCTATGGATATCTGGATGCCAGAAACAATGAAGCCAATTTGCATGAGTGTAAGAGCTAGCACTCTCTCCTCAAAGGGGGAAGGACAGGGTGGGATGACAATGACGTGTGTGAATGATTACTCCACTGTCCTCTAACGGCAGAGACCAAACACGTCCCAGCCCAGCTGCCCAAGCAGGGAGGGCTTGCACATAAGCTGTACAAAGCTCAGAGTTCATTCTCTAGGTTGAAGAGCTTGGGGAGAGCATCCTGCTGCTAGGCTTGCAATAGATTGTATGACACAGGGATCAAATAGTCGTGCATAAAATCAAAACAAAATCTAGTTCAGTCACCCAGCACCACAGTAATTGTCTGACCACAGTATGAAGGGCTGTCTTACTTGGCGTCACACACCAGGAGTTATGTCCGCATGAAGTGCAAAATGTGTCACTGCAGATGTTATTAGTATAATCAGTAAATATACTACACTCCATAAATTAGTGTGTAATGCCCACCGGGTTTTAAGCACAACACGAGGCATGACTGAGGTAAGATGAGGTGAGAATGAATTGGAGTATGCTTCCAATTTAATAGACTTGTATACTTGCTTCACCAGCACATATACCAATTTAATATGACTGGTATCTGGATATAAAGAGGGAGTGGGAAGCGGGAACAAAAGCATAGCAGTAGGGCATTTGCCTTGCTCTTGGCCAACCTGAGATTAAACCATGTTATATCTCTGGCATCCCTTATGGTTCCTGGAGCCTGCCAGGAGCCATTTCTGAGCCCAGAGCTAGGAGTAAACTTTTGAGGGCCAGGTGTGTCCCCCCCAAAAAATCCAAACAAACAAATAAAGAGGGGGTGGTGGGGGTTAAGCTGATTTAATCACCAGCATTGCAAATGGTTCCCAGAGCATCATCAGGAGTGATCCTTGAGCACAGTCAGGAATAAGCTCTGAGCACCAAGGAGACAGGGAAAGTAGCATGGAACAGCCCTTCCCACTGGCCCCAGGAGCAACAGCCCAGCTCCCAACTTAATTTCAGAAGCCCCCCCCCCCCCATGGAAAAAAAATGGCTGAAACTAGCACCACATATGGTTCCCTCAAGCTCCACCAGAAGTGATCCCTGAGCACAGAATACTGATCATTGCTGGGATGGTCGCAAACAAGCAAAAAAAAAAATTTTTTTTTGAGAAATTTCTGTGATTTTAAGTCACCAAGTCTGTGATACTTTGTTTTAGCAGTCAAAGAAATGGATTGATACAAGCAGGTCGGATTCAAAGGATTAAAAAGAGCAAATAATGCAAATCTGATTTATATGCTATGATGATGGAAAAGGAAGTCGTGCTAAATAACTTAGTTAATACGTGACAGTTTATTAAACTGTCTGGATAAGTATAAAAATGCTGGAATAACAATATCCTGCCATATTTTTGTAGATAAATGAGAGAAATGTATTACACAAGAATGGAAATAGAGTTTCTGCCAGTTTAGCATTCAACTGGGTCAATTGGTTGATTGGTATTGATCACAGGAAGTCATACATATCTGTCTTTTATTTTATTCTATTCTATTCATTTGTTGCTTTATTTGAATACCACAATTTACAAAATTGCTCATAATACAGTTGTTGATGGTGGTATTTAATGTTCCAACACCAGTCTCACCACCAGTGTGGTATTTTCTCCACCATTATCGCCAGTTTTCCACCCACCACTAAATCTGTCCCCTTGGCTGGCACAAACTCATTTTATATGCTTGTTACAGCTAAATAGCTAACAGAATTATCAAAAATATTTCAGTAAAAGAAATTCATGAAAATTACTGTATTTCACAATGGGGTCATTAAATCATTGTCTGAGGGTTTACTAAACGGTTGCCAATTGAATGAGTATTCTGTATTGTTTTTGTTCATTGAACTTAGGTGGGTCTATGCTACTTTCATTTCTAATTTGGTGTGTTCCTACTGGGGTGTCTGTATTAAGGAATTTGAAGGTACACGCCAAGTATTGAACTGCACAGCTCTTGGAACTCTATCCAGAATCTGTATAACTGGGTGGATTAATTTACATGGCATTGGCCGTGGATTATGTGTGGAGATGTTTGGGCTTTTGGTAGTATGGGGGGAGGGAGAGGCTTCCTGCCCCAACTCCAAGAAGACCTCAGAGTTTTCAGCTCAAAATCCCATGTACCTGGAATTTCTGTCAGTTTGGTGTGTGCAGAGATTAGTTGTGAAACAGTGAAGTTGGACTGTTGGCATGATGATTGTGGTGTAAGAGTGTGGCTGCTAAGGTTTCAGCAGGGCAGGGACTTGGCCCACCCTCTCCTGGGGGGTGCCCCAGACACATCTGTCTTTGATAGCATATTGGGATAATACCCAAAATGTTGTTCTCAAAAGTAATATAAAATTGGTATGGCTGATCTGACTTATGAGAGGAGCCCAGGATGCGACTCAGCAGTTAGAACACTGTGTGATCTCAAAAGTGTGTGAGACCCCAGGTTCTATTTCCATCACTAGAAATAAAGAGATGCTGTATTAGACAACCAATGTCGCAGTTAGATTAATCAAGAATATTGGCCCCCAGAGTGCCAATATTCCTCACATTTATCCTCAGGTACCTTCTTGTTCCACCCATTCCCTTACCAGACTATAGACAGAAACTCAAAATTTATTTTCATTGATCATTGCCTATTTCCCATCTTTGTTTCTCTATATACAACATAGGGCTGAAATCATCACATATTGGTGATCCACTTCACTCAACATAATGTTTTTCAGTTCCATCCCAGTTAGAGCAAGAGCAAGATTTCATCTTTTTTCATAATTATGTACTATTCTATTGTGTTTATAGGCCATAATTTCTTTATCCACTCAATGCTTTCCAGAGATTGGCTACTGTAAATAGAGCTGTAATGAACATAGGTATGCAAATTTATTTTTGAATTCATTTTCTGTGTGCAACCTTGGGAAAAATGGTAAAGGAGTGGAACTCATGGGAATCATATGGAAGCTGTATTTGTTAATTATTTGAATAGTTTTTTTTTGGGGGGGTCACACCCAGCTGTGCTCAGGGGTTACTCCTGGCTCGGTGCTCAGAAATTGCTCCTGGCAAGCACTGGGGACCTTATGGGATGCTAGGATTCAAACTTGGGTCTGTCTAGTGTTGGCTGCTTGCAACGCAAACGCCCTACAGTTGTGCTATCGCTCCAGCCCCTCCGGTTACTTTTTTTTTTTTAATAGAATTTGGCCAATAGTGCATCAGAGTAATCATCATTTTGTTGTCAGAATCTAAGGGTTTAAAAGATTTTTTTTGTTCTTTTGCTTTTTTTTCCCCTTTATATTCCATAAGTAGTTAAGTTGTCTTCAATAGTGGAGGAAAGATGGAGCTAGACTTGTTTGGGCTTACCTGAGGTGATGGAAATCGAGCTAAAATATGGCATAGACATTGGGAAGCTTTTAGTTAGGCATTATGCAGAACTTGCTATTAGTTATAATTGATCTCATCTAGGGGCTATGTAGCACTGAGTTGGTAGAGGTCTTGAAGTCAGGCAGAGGCAGGTTCAGGCTGGGCGACTGAATAGAAATAACTGTGGGACATTATTGATCCAGGTTTCTTTGACATAGGGATGTCAGACTATGGGGTAGGGAGCAGAGCAGACAAGCATGGTTGGTGCCAATAAAGAAATACATAAGACACAAGGTACAGAGAATATCTCCTATAACCAGCTTGTTGGCCAAGTTCACTATTAACAGGTGACTTGAAGCTCTGCCTAGAGTCAGTTAGCAGCAATCATTTAGTCTGTTCCTGTTATGAATGTTCTCATTTTGTATGAGAGAGTTGAGCTGCTGGAGGGACAGAAAATATATTCTCCAGAAATCCTAGGTTGGGAGTGGAACACACAAGAGCAGGAATTGAAGCAGGAATTGAAAGGGGCCAAAACTTGACATGGTCTGGCAGATCCTCTAGCTAGATGACTGACCAAGATTATGCAAAATGTTAATCATCTACACTGAATAATAATCTATAATGTAATAATTTTATATTATAGTAATTATATAATATAATATAATCATGTTAATAATTTCATTATTGAAAAACAAAATCAATTCAACAGCAGCAGGAAAAAGTCAAAAAAACAAAAAAGCACTGGTAAAGGTCTAAAGGTCTTCATGTCTAGTGTTCAAAGCCAGTCATTGTTTTCTGACTCATCAATTCAGTGAACATTTAGTTCACCAACATACTCTTTAGAAAGAGCTAACAACTGCACCTCATTGGAGCGATTTCACTGGAGGGGTTCCAGAAACCACTGACTGCAGATCTGAAACTTTGAGCTGCCATCCATTATCATTTCTCCTCTAGTTCTTCATTCACACCTTTCTCCATCACACGGCCTTCATCTGTTCTCAACTATGTCAGGTTCTGCATTGTACGCTGGCACCTGAATACTGAAAACAAGAATTTTTTGCTCTCAAGTTGCTGATGGTTTAGTGGAAGATGGTAGGGCGGAGAGGATGGATGTAACACAATAAAACTGTCAATAGGTAAGAGACAGATGTAAACTATAGATGTTTTGATTTTCACTTGTAATACACATTTGAGCAACTTCGCAAAATAAAAGTAAGTGAAAGTGATTTGAGCCAATTTAAGATTGAATCACACGTTCAGTTAATCTTTTTTTTTTTTGTCCTGTTTTGGTTTTGGTTTTTTTTGGGGTCAAACCTTGCAGTGCTCAGGGGTTACTCCTGGTTTTATGCTCAGAAGTCACTTGGCAGGCACAGGGGACCATATGGGATGCCGGGATTCGAACCACCGTCCTTCTGCATGAAAGGCAAACGCCTTTCCTCCATGCTATCTCTCCGGCCCCACATTCAGTTAATCTTAATTTGATTAAAAAATGAATTGAGCCTCTGACTCAGAGGGAAGAATCTATACTCTGAGCCTTTCCTTTCTCAGAGTGGAGCTTGGCAGTAAGTTTCTGATGAACTGATACTGTTAGCCTGGGGTCCCTAATGGAAAGACCCTCCAAAAGCCCCACCCAGAGAAAAGCTCTTAATGGGCAACGTGACTTTCCAGTTGTCCTGGTGTTGAATTTGCAGATAGGAAACTTTGTGGTGCTTTCTGGGCTAAGCATGACCCCAAGAATGTGGGCATGGGGTGAAGGTGAAAGCCTTCCTTGAATAGTCATGTGGTCTGTGTGGATTTCTCCAGCATCATTGCATATGAACCCATGTGAGAACCATAGAACTCTGTCACTAGCCAACACTTCAGCCACCAAAAGACATGGATCTCAGGCACTTCTCTGTCACTCTTGGGCCCTCAGAGTTGGCTCAAGTGCTAGCAATAGGGGACATTCTAGCTACCCCATGATCAGAGTAGTAAAGATTGAAATGAGAGACAGAACACAGCTTGGATCGGGGCCAGAGAGATAGCATGGAGGTAAGGCATTTGCCTTTCATGCAGAAGGTCATTGGTTGGAATCCCTGCATCCCATAAGGTCCCCCAAGCCTGCCAGGAGCGATTTCTGAGCCTGGAGCCAGGAGTAACCCCTGAGCACTGCCGGGTGTGATCCAAAAACAAAAACAAACAAACAAACAAACAAACTAAAAAGACAAAAAGAAAGAAAACAGCTTGAATCAACATTTTCATACCCTTCGACAGATAGTCAAAATCACCTACTAATTTTCACTTTGACATTAAGTGAGAGAAGTAGTTGATGAAAACTTTAATCAACTGTTTTTTGGTCTTAATTTAGACAGAAGCATTCTGTACCTTTAAAAAAATTACCTGGGCTGGAGAGATAGCATGGAGGGAGGGCATTTGCCTTGCATGCAGAAGTTCGGTGGTTCGAATCCCAGCATCCCATATGGTCCCCCGAGCCTGCCAGGAGCGATTTCTGAGCGTAGAGCCAGGAGTAAACCCTGAGCACTGCTGGATGTGACCCCAAAACAAACAAACAAACAAACAAAAAATGTCTAATATTATAATACACTTAATTTTGCTATAAACTGAAATAGAAGTGAGTGTACTTTACAGGATTTGTGTAAAAATTAAATCAGGGTTCATATGTTTAGCAGAGGCATCTGAACTCAACCTTTGTTATTTTTCCATCTTGCTCTAATTTTTTCTAGTCTTGGTTTTTGGTTTTTGGGTCACACCCGGCAGTGCTCAGGGGTCACACTCCTGGCTCTGCTCTCAGAAATCGCTTCTGGCAGGCACGAGGGACCATATGGGATGCTGGGATTCGAACCACCGTCTGTCCTGGATCAGCTGTGTGCAAGGCAAGCCCTACCGCTGTGCTATCTCTCCGGCCGCCCCTCATCTTGCTCTAGTTTTAACTCTAGTAAGCATAAGCAAAGGAGGTTTTCAAAATAGGTAATAATAGTGAACATTAATTGGGCAATGAATATAAGCCAGGCATTTCTATATAACCTTTTGCTGACTCTCTCTATTTTTTTAATTTTAATTTTTTTATTTTTAATTATGAGAACAAAGATGCAAAGAAAGAGGACAAGGTAAAGTTACAGTGGAAGGACAATCACCCATAACATAATTCTCAGAAAAGAAGTCCCCTTGCTGATATCTTTTTTTTTTTTTTTTTTTTTGGTTTTTGGGCCACACCCGGTGATGCTCAGGGGTTACTCCTGGCTATGCGCTCAGAAGTTGCTCCTGGCTTGGGGGACCATATGGGACGCCGGGGGATCGAACCGCGGTCTGTCCGAGGCTAGAGCAGGCAAGGCAGGCACCTTACCATTAGCGCCACCGCCCGGCCCCCTTGCTGATATCTTAACTTTGAACTTTCTTGCTGACTCTCTTCATTCTCCTTTTTTTTCTTTTTTTTTTTTATTAGCTGTTAGGTTTATTTTTATTGGTGGGAAGCAGTGATACCCAGTGGAGCTCAGGGCTTCCTCCTGGCTCTGTGTTTAGAGATCACTCCTGGCAGTGCTTGGAGGACCATAGCAGCATCAAGGATCAAACTGGGGTTGGGCTCTATGCAGTGCTGTACTATCTCTCTGGCTCCAACTTGTTTAATGACACTGCTATTAATAGTCATAGTAGTTCTGTTGTGGGTGTCTGAGGCTGTCCCCATTTCACAGACAGGAAATAGAAGACAGAGAAGTTTAGCAACTTATTTTCAATGAAACCCCCATTCCATTGCAGAGCTTCAACTATATTATGACACCTCTTTGCTGTAGTGGAGGTATAGATTCTATTCCAATTCTTCCTAAAAGGGTCTGGTAGACCCTAAATGAAACACATCTAATTTGAGCTAAACCTGGCTACATGGGGTTTATTCCTCCTGCTTTTCCCCAGCTCCTTCAGCCATTGAAACAACAATGTCTTTGTTGCTTTGTTTGGGGGCTACACCCAGCAGTGTTCAGGTCTTTACTCCTGGTTCTGTGCTCAGGGATCACTCCTGGAGGTACTCAAGGGTTATATGAGACGCTGAGGCCCAATCTCAGGTCAACCATGTGCAAAGAAAAGTATTATCTCTCCTATCAGAGAACATACCCTTAGGAAGCATCTTTCTTTTTATTTTTCACTTTAAAATAATCTTTTGGTTTGGGGATCACACCCAGCTGTTTTCAGATCTCTGTGCTTAAGGGTGACTCTGGCTGCTACCTTATCCTCTCTGATGGAGATCCATGGTCCTGCCCTTGGGCAAGCAGAGGGGTCAGAGAATGTGAAAAGATGCCATCCATGGAGACCCCAGTATCCCTGCTCCACATGTAAGAGTTCAAGGAAGCTTCCCTAGCCAAGAGCCTGTCCCTAGGCCCTCCCTGACTGTCCCTCTCCTCTCCTCAAGGGACAAGTTGAACCCCACAGTCCCACCACACGGACCATGGCTAGATCCCCTCCTTCCACTATAGTTCATCTACATCCTGGCACTTCACCTGCCACAAGAGAGATGATGTATAGGTTCTGCCTCAGTCCTCGAGGCTGACAAAGACTCTGGTTTGGGAAGTCCCAATTCACCTCCTGCAGGAGACGGGGTCTTCCACTCTGTAGGCAGCCTCAGAGATGGAGTGCTGAAGGCAGTTGGTCATAGAACTCAAGGGTCTCCCTCAGGAACTCAGTCTATTAGGGCTCCTAGAGCCCCCTGCTGGAGGTGCTCCAGACACCCCAGAAGAACTTACTTTCCTGACACTGGCCCAGAGACCCCTGCTGCCTCCGAAGAATGTTCCCATTCAGGGGAAGGTCCCAGCACACTCTTGCTTTGAAAATGCATCTCTGACACCACTCATCTGCCGTCAGATGAGATTCTTTTTGCAAGACCACCAGGAACAGGCACCTGAAGTCTGCGTCCTGTGATGGGAACTGGTCTGGTGCTCAGCCCAACCAGGCTGAGTTCCCAGAATTCTCCACCCCTGTTACTGCATATAGTGAGCCCAGCTGGGCCTTCTCCCTGGGATGGCTGCTGGGACCAAACAGGGCAAGATAGGGAAGGAGGGGCACCCTGTGTGCCCAAGAAATGTGCCCCTCTCTCACCGCATCCGCAGACCCTCAATGGGTGAGTGTGTACTGCTCCTGGTGTCCTAGCAATGACTTGGGGTACAGAGAGAGTAACAAGACAGCAAGAAAACCCCAAATCAGCATAGGGGCCTACATTTTATGAACACTCACAGAAAATCAGGTTGAATCCTTCCTTGGGTTCCTCAGTGAAGGTACAGCTGCACTCTCAGGACTGGCAGACACAACTGCTCTCTGATTGGGAAGCAGTGTTGTGCATAAAGCCAGGTGGCACTGCCACTTTATACCTGGTACCATCATGAAAGGATATAATCTGATGAGCAATACAACCATGCCAAAACTAAGTGTGTGAGAACTACAACCAGATATGTGAGTGCCAGGATCAAGTGTGTGAGTGCCACAACCAAGCTTGTGATGATCACATTTATGTGTGTACACTGCCATAACTAAATGACTGCAGCCTGGTCACTGCAAGAATGCCAAAGGGAAAATTAGAGGAGCAAAGAGACATGGAAGCTGCAATGCTCAGGGGAAGGCTCTGTCCTTTTGTTCAGGAGGGATAACCTGGATGGGTCCTTTTGACCGAAGACCTCTCGTGAAACAGGGCAGAGTCTTTGGAATATCAGATTGAACCCAGGGCCTCCTATATATGATGCAATGAATGTTGAGCTAGATCTACGGTTTGGAAAAGTTTCTGGCTCTGCCTCCTAAGGGCAGCTCCCATCACTTGGACACCTGTGTTCTCTCCAAGAAACACCAGGGCTGACATGCAGGAGTCTGTTGGTTCTTCCCAATTCAGTCCCTTAGTGACCTGAGCACAGGACACTGACCACTGTCCTGCAAGAAGCTTTGTGGGGCCCTGACCATCAGCAGAGCTGTTGAGAGGCACAGCAACCATGGAGGCCCTGCTCTGCTCTCTCAGTCCTGCCACCGTGGGTCAGAAGGGGCTGCTGGCACACAGAGAAAGGAAAAGGCAAACCCGGGAGCCAGATTCCAGTTGGATCTGGACAAGCCACAAAACTTCTCAACCTTCAATTCCTGTCCACAAAAATGAAAACAGCATTTGGTCTCATCCTATATATGGAGCTCTTAGGATAGAACCAGGCAGAGCATGCGCGATGGGTACCAGCTGATACTTTTCAGTTGCCTAAAATGTTTGCTTTTCAGAGAACCATCTCCGGCTTTCGAGGGGTACAATTTTTGTCTTTTGTTTTTGTGCCACACCCAGCAGTGCTCAGGATAGTCCTGGCTCTGTGCTCAAGGATCACCCCTAGCAGGCTCAGGGAACTCTTTAGGGTGCTGGGGATCAATCAGCTGTACCATCGCTCCATCCTCTCTGGGGGTACAATCTTATTATCAGTGGACAATGGAGAGCTGGTTTGTTCTTTTTCTATTATCCTACTTACTATTTCAATTTTCTGCCTTATCTTATTGCCTACTATGGAGGTCCTTTGGGGGAACACTGAGTACCATGCTGCATTTTGAGTTAAGGAAAGGATGAATGAGAGATAACAGTACAGACTGAGGGGTGCTGTGACACAGCTTGGCTATGGATGAGACCCAAAAGAACATTCAGGATAGGATCTAGCCAAGAAACAACTCAAAACAAAAGGTAACTATGCAGGGTGAGGAGAGTATTTTTAAAAAATAACACACAAGGACAGGGGGTCAGAGCAATAGTTCTGTGGTTAGGGAGCTTGCCTTGCACCAGACTGACCTGACTCCAATCCCCAACACCCCCTAACGCCCCCCAAGTCCAGCCAGAAGTGATTACTGAGCACAAAGTGAGAAATAAGTCCTGAGTACTGTCAGATGAGTTCCCCAAAACAAAAACAAAACAAAAAGACTAAAATGAGCACTGACCATTATAGCAATTCTGTCCAGAGTCTTTCTCTGTCTGTCTTTCTCTGGAAAGAAAAAAAACGAAGGGGGAATTATACAATCTCATTTTTACAGAACACTTTCATTTTCTACTCTATCTCAGCCTTCACAGTTTGATACAATTAGCTATCTCCAGAGTACTTGGCAATCCCATTCATGTTTATGAAAACATTTCTAATTTATCAAGAAAACTTGCCTCTTTCTCCTTATTTTGTTCCTACAACATCCTTGTGGTAGATATGGTGGAAGTATTGTAAATTAATTAAGGATGTAGTGTCCATCCTGAAAACCAGACATGGTCTGGTTTAAAACTTGCATGGTCTTAAGTCAGTCACTTGCCCTCTCTGTGCTTAATTTTGGTATTTCTATAAAATATAAGAGCAATAATAGAATCACCATCTAGCAATGGATTGTTTAGCAGTATGCTTAAATATGTTTCATAGTATTGTTTAAGTAGTACCTTAAGAGGGTTTTCTTATTATAACTTGAACACCCCAAAAACAAGTAGAAAGAATCTACCCAGGGCAACAGGTTAGAGGCAGGTTTGTATAAGACAACCAGAATCTATGGTCACCCGGCCTCATGAAGATCCACACCCCAGTACTTGGTCTCTGTAGTATAGACTGTGGTCCTCTACCTTTCCAGTGAGAGCAGTCGGGCAACACAAACAGCTCTAATGAAATTTCCAGATTTGGAGCTTTGGGGCCTATTTTTCTCAGTCACAGCCTGTGTGAGAAACATGGGGGAAAGAGACTGAGAGCAGAGCAGAGAGGTCAGTGAGCACATGCCAGGCCACCACTGGGGTTCCTAGGAAGAAGACTTTTGGGGGAGCAAATTAAAGGAGAGTCAGAAGAAAAGCAGGGTGTGGTAGGAAAGGAGGACCAAGTGCTTGGGCAAGAGCGACAGACAAACCTGGCTCCCAGGCTGGGCCATTTATTGCAACGGAAAATCCCAGCCAGTGTCCAAAACTCATTGCACAGAGTCTGAGGCACCTACCAGGCCAGGGAGAGCCAGGCTGAGTCACTGGGCACTGTCTTGTTCTGGCACCAAGGGGGTCTTGAAAGTCTTCACTATCATAGATGAGGGGCTCAGGGAGGATGAGGGAAACAGTCTGACTCCTAGTGACATCTATCCTATGGGGAGCTGAGCCTGACAACCAGCGATGAACCACCCTCCAGTAAAGAACTGCTGAGTCACAGGTCATAGTCACTGCCTGGCTGCCTGGGGTTAACTGAGGCCCCCCTGAGGAATAGAGGAGCAGATCCTGCCACCAGGAATAGACAGAAAGGCTGGCTGGGAAAGGCCTCGACGGGCAGTGGAAACTAGAAAGTCCTTGCCTCGTATTAGACCTTGCTCTTTAGGAACCCCTAAACTGAGACTTCTGAGATGGGGGAGAGAGACAGAGAGAGATTAGGAAACATAGAGAGACAGACAGACAGACAGACAGACAGACAGACAGACAGACAGGCAGGCAGGCAGGCAGGCAGGCAGGCAGGCAGGCAGAGACAGAGACAAAAACATACACAGAGAGAAGCATGGGTTGAGAGACACTTTTCTTTATTCTGTTTACATCTTTATGGTCTGGCTGTGTCACCATCACCGTGCATGCTCTCACCCACCTGGCTGAGGCCAGCCTCTGTGACTATTCCCTCAAGAAATGGTGCCCCCAAAGGCCAATGAAGCCACAAGCAGCTGTATGCCCAAGGAACCCTGAGGTTACAGGGCTAATTAGTCTGTAAAACACTCACCTCGGGTTCTCACAGAAAACCCAAAGACTCTGAGCACCCCTCTTGTTGAGAAGAAATGGAAGTTTCGGGTTGTCTTGTGGCCAGCCCAAGCTTGACAGCTATGAGGTGTCAAGAACCCTGAGTCCATACTCTCCAGTGGTCCAGATCCTCCCTCTCTCTCCTCTCTGGACCAGTTGGTATTTCCTGCTCGAGATAGTACCCACTTATCTATGTTATAGCAGTTGCCCCCTTCTGCCCCTTCTGCAGGCAGCTGCCCCCTCTCTGCCCCCTGGGCCCTGAGTCACATCTGCCTGTTCCTATATTTCTCCTTCAGCCACTTGTCACAATCTTCAGCCAATAGTACATTCCTGAGGACTCCGTGTGTGTGTGCCTTCATCACCTTGTTCTTACAACTCTGCCCCAGGTTCTCTGAATGTGCAAGTGAAGTGTCCATGTGTGAGTGTCTATGTGAAATTAACGTGTATTTGAATGTTAGTGTGTATAGTTATGTATATGAGCATGTGGGGGTGTCAGTAAGTGTGTGGGTGTTGAGTGTACGCATGTAGAAGTCTGAGTGTGGGGAGTAAGTTTGTATGCATATTCAGATGTAAGAGTGGTGTGTGTACAGGAGAGATGAAGTCATGAAATTTTCCCATACATGGATGTACATGGAATCTGTCAATGCTGAGTGAAAGAGGGAGAGAGAAAGACACAGAAAGGTCTCACTCATCTATGGGTTTTAAGAAAAATGAAAGACATTCTTGCAATAATAATTTTCAGAGACAAACGAGAGGAGGGCTGAAAGTTCCAGCTCATGACATGAAGTTCACCACAAAGAGTGGTGAGTTTAGTTAGAGAAATAACTACATGGAGAACTATCCTAACAACGTGAATGAATGAGGGAAGTAGAAAGCCTGTCTCGAGTACAGGCAGGGTGGGGTGGGGAGGAGGGAGATTTGGGACATTGGGGATGGGAATGTTGCACTGGTGAAGGGGGTGTTCTTTACATGACTGAAACCCAACCACAATCATGTTTGTAATCAAGGTGTTTAAATAAAATATTATAAAAAAAAGAGTGGTGTGTGTGCATGCACAGGTAGGGTTGAGTATGTGTGCTTGTGGGGGGATGTATGTATGTAAGTGTGGGGATATGTAGGCATATATGTGACCATATGAATATGTGAGTGTGGAGTGTATATTAGGGGTGTTGGATCTCAGCCCACAAATATTGATGTCCTTTCCTCAGTTGAAGAGTGAGTGAAGGAGCACATGTTAGAAGCCAGTAACATGAATAGAAAGAGTTTATGTCTGGGGGAGTGGGTGCACCTTGCCCTCTTGGGGAGTAGAAGAAATGAGAAGAGAAGGAAGTGTGACTTCACAGGTCATTGAGCTGCCTGAGGGTCACAACCTCCTTCTCTTGGCCAGCTGTCCTGAGAGGACATTACTCAGCCAACCCTCACCCCACCCTCCTCATTGCTTCACCCAAGGAAGGCACAGCTTTGAGGTCATCCTTCCTGCTCTGTCCACTTTTCCTCTGTCCATGGATGCTCCAGAGAACCTCCTTTCCCTTCACCCCCAGAGCCTAGCCCTTCTCCTGGTCAAGATGCCTCTCTAGGCTCTCCCTTAACCCTCCCTGCAGCCTTCATATGAAACCAAGGGGACAGCCCAGCCCTGATAAGTGACTCACTCTGTCTCTGGGGCCCCACATCTGGGGAAAACAATGGCGCCAGTCGCCCTTCTGCTGCCCTCCCAGCCCGCCTGCTTGGAGCCAGCCATCTCCAGTGTGGGGCCTCAGCCTTAGCTTCAGGCTGCCCTGGCTTCCTGTCTGTGGTTGAAGCCAGCTGGACAGTCCCTACCTGTGTAGTCACAACCATCCCCAGAAGGCTTCAGGATGCCCAAGAGCTGCTGTTAGAATCCACTCCTCCAAGTGGGGCCAGAAGGATGATAGTACAGTGAGTAAGGTGCTTGTCTTGCTGTGCCTGACTCGAGTTCAATCCCCAGCATCCAATATGGTCCTTGGAGCAACACCAAGAGTAGCATCTGAGTACAGAGCCAGGAATAAATCCTGAGTATTTACAGGTGTGGTCCAAAATCTTAAAAAAGTAAAAAAGAAGAATCCAAGCCCAAGGTCTTAGCCACCTTCCTTGGAGGGTCAGCTAATCTCATAGATCTCTGAGTAGCCAGTGGGAGAGCTGGAACGTACTGGAGTTTTGTTTTTGGGTCTTGAGCCACATCTAGCATGGTCAGATGTTGAATTAATTAATAAAGATGAAGCTGGATGGTGATGGGATGAATGGAGGGACCTTTCTCTGCCGTCCCAGGACACGTGGCTGCAAACCCCTCCTGCCGGCGGGTCATCAGGTTCAGGTAGAGGCGAGTAAATCATCCATCAGCTTTATTTGCCCTGGCCATCATGTGTGACCTATATTATAAACCTATTTAAGCACATGCCATCCTTAGCTTGCCCTACGTCTTAGCTTCCTTCAGCCATCTCTTCTCCTGCTACTTCTCCATCCAGGTAAATCCTTATCTAGATGGTTTTAGGTGAAGGAATAAAGGGGAAGCCACACATTTTACATGTCTGGACATTTGGTGTGGGTGATGGGATAAAAGTCCAGTGTATTCACTTTTGAACAATTAGGTGGTGGTATAAAAATTTAAAACGAAAAGGGTGGAGTAATACAGCATAGCCCAACTGAAAGATTTGAGTCAGAACCTCCTGCATCTAACTTTGTTTCATGATATAGGCCACAGATGTTGACCAGGGCAAATAAAGATGTTATCTCTCTGAAAGCCTGACTACATGTGAGTTTTCTACCTGCCGCAATCACCTGAACTGGCAGACCAGCAGGCTAATGAAGAAGGTGGAGCCACATGGTCCTGAGCTGGAGAAGAAAGGCCTCCATCACCATCCACCAGCATCCAAGCCCATCTAAAGGGCTCATTAATTATTTAAATCAACAGTCAGAGGCTACTCCCAGATCAGTGCTCAGTAATTATTCCTAACAGTTCTCAGAAAAACATATTAGCTGCCAAGGGATGGAACCTGAGCCTTTCTACATGCAATGCACTGTCTCAGCCCATTGAGCTATTTCTCTTGCCCTGAGATAGAGCCTATTGGGACTTTGTTTGCTTATTTGTTCTAGACCAAGAGTTCTCAGGGATTTCTTCAATTTCAGTGGCCAGGAGTTGCTCCTAACAATGCTCAGGGGATCTGCATACAGTGCTTATGTTGAGCCCACTGAGTCATCTCCCAGCTCCAAGATGGAACCTAGCACTTGGGCATGGTCTCAGGACCAAGTGAGGCCCAAGCTATATGGAAGCAGCAGAGCTTTCACTGCATGGAGGGAGGGAATGAGTGCTTGACCTCCCAGTCCTAAACTTGGGTGGTGCCTCTGGAAACTGGGGGTTTTCTGGGAGGGGACAAGTATGGAGTGACTGACCCCAGAGGAACCCACCAAAGCCACTTTGCCTCCTTGCAAAAATAAAAGCACTCAGGGACTAGGGATATGACTCCAATGACACAGCAC
The DNA here is from genome assembly GCF_024139225.1 of Suncus etruscus. NCBI lineage: Eukaryota > Metazoa > Chordata > Mammalia > Eulipotyphla > Soricidae > Suncus > Suncus etruscus. The sequence continues at coordinate 28,433,303 of NC_064866.1, read as the reverse complement.
CTGGCTTTGGTGTCCAGCACCTCCCATGGCTCTGAGCACTTCCTAGTGAGACCATGGTGGTCTTTTGGCATTTTCAAACCTTCTGGTTGTAAATTGAGGCAGAACTGAAGTTGATCTGGGCTTGTCATGTTCAGAATCCCCAGGAAAACCTCCATCCACCCCCATCCTATCACACCCTTGACTCAGTGTCCCCAATCTTAGGAAGCTTCCTGTTGGCCTGGAACATAGGCTCTGACTCACTCTTACCAACTGCCTCCTCTTCAGCACCCGCAGCAGCCACATATGTTTCTCTTTGTGCCTGCTGGGGTCTCCAGCCAAGCTGTCTCGCTCCAACCCAGGGGACAAGGCCCACGAGGCTATGCTGGCTGGGGCCCCAACTCTTGCTCCATTGGCCCTGCTGCTCAAGGCACTTAATCCTATTCTCCCTCCCCCAAGTGCACGGGGCCAGTGCCAAGTGGCATTACAGCCTGCTCCTCCAAGCCACACTTGCTTTTTCAAAGCAAGTATAACTGCTCACATTTTGGCTAAAACTGTGCCCTGGCTGCCCATAGCCTGGTTGAAATTCGGTCAGCATTCTGGCACTGAGACCACCACCTAGTGAGGGTCCACCCCTTCCTTACAAACCTCCCATCCCAGAGTCCCCCATCTCTTCTCTGCATCTTCCTTTGTCCTGTCCATTTCCAGCCTGGCAATGCCTGTGCCCTCACCCCTTTTAGCCTCTCCAAAGGATCAAAGGTTGCTTTCAGATCTCCCAGTAAGGGAGGCATTTTCCCACAGCCCAGCTTCTAAAGGGGCCCTTCCTGAGACCATCCCAAGTTAACAGTTTGGGGATCTGAGCAGGCATGCAGGGCATCTGGCTATCAGGGGCAGAGGAGGACAGTTAAAGGTATCAAGGATGAGTGACCAGTGGACCCTGAGGCCCTAAGGATTTCAGCTCCTTCAAGAAGAGCAAGAAGTCTACAAAGATGGCTGCGGCCCCCCATATTTGCTGGACCCTGACTACCCCCATCCTGGCAAGAGGTCCTTCAGCTGAAGGCTCTTTGCTGATTTGTCCCCAAATCTTCATCTTTTCCCCTCACTTCCCAGTAAAGGCAGACCAGGAGAAGAGATAGCACAGCAAGTAGGGCACTTTCCTTGCACACTATTGACCTGGATTTGATCCTTGATACCCCATTTGGTCCTCTGAACCACTCCAGGGGTGATCTCTGAGCACAAAGCCAGGAGTAAGCACAGCGATGTATGCCTTCCCCCAAAAAGAATAAGAGGAAATTGAGATGGGGACTCTGAGTTAGCCACTCCTGGTTCACCATTGGCTCTGGCATTGGGTGGGGTCTTTTCCTGACTGCTAATGCCAGATGGGTGAACTATAGTACTCACCTGGAGCCCCCTCAATCTAATGACAGAGCCTCTTCCCCACCTCGTAGAACCATCCTGCAGAGAGAGACCCCTGTCCTCCCGGTCCCCAACCTGCAGACTGCCTTGTTCATTCCTACAATACAAGGATTGCTTCATATCTCATGGCCTAGCAGAGCCTGGACTCAATTCAATTCTGGGAAAGGACTCACAATCACACTCAGTACCTGGGCCCTGACAGCATAAGGTGACCCCAGAAGTTGGTCAACTTCAGAGACAGGAATGACAGTCTATAGCTTATGTTTTCATACATAGCCTCTACTGCCTAGGCTCCTCAACATCCAGACTTCTCCATCCTGTCCCATCCTGCCCACTTTCTCTTGGTGTCTGCAGGGACCTGTTGTTAGATGACATCCTGCTTTGACCCAAAACAAAGGTATTCCCCCAACTTCCTCTTTCCTTCTCACCTATCCCTTTGATATGGAAAAGCCCACCTAGATCTCACTCAACCTTCCCCCTGCCCAGTTGAATTTGTACTGGTGAATAAAGAGAGGTTTGGCTTGGGGCACACAGAGACCACAAGGCGAACAGCCAATTGGGCTCCATGATTCTCTCCTGACTGGCTTGATTTAATTCTTTTCAGCTACCCTTCTTCAGACCTGTCCATCTGAGGTTGGAAATACAGTGCTTAGGATGAATTTACACCCCATTTCTGCCCACCCCCAACTCCTATCTCCCTACCTTCCTAAGCACTGCTGGAGTTGGTCCTCTGCCATGAGCATCTTGTGCTCTTTCATGCAAAGATCAAAGTGTTCAGTGGCTACTGTAGTTCCTCATAGCCTTTGGCTAGCACACAAAATGAGGGTTCTTCTCCAAATTTTATTTTGTGTGTGGGAGATGGGGGGTAGGGGGTGAAACTCAGTGACTCTCAATCAATTAGCAGCTTGAAAAGGCTGGAAATATAGTACCCTAAGGCCTATGGTGTGGGGCCCTCAACTACATTCAAGTGTTGGGTCTCCTCCAAGGCTGTACACGGCCATGCTGGACAGACTATGTGATGTTGAGGATCAGCCTAGGATATGAAGCAGACAATCATAAGCTTTAAACCCTCCACACTCTCCAGTCTCTCCAGTTCTTTTAGAACTGGGAGCTGTCTTGGACATACCATCCAGGGATAGATGCAGGATGGGGAAGATATGATTATAGGGTGCACACCCAGGAGGTAATATTCAAAGCCCTCTTCTCCTCCACCAGCTGGGCAGCTTCTCAGTGGGGTCTCCCTAAGACTCTATCATGGAAGAAAGTGCTTTCTCCAGCAAGGAGGCACATGAGAGGGAGACATATGGTGCCCCTGTGGGGAGTAGTCTGTATTCAGCCCACATAGAGGACCAGAGGGGGCCAGGCAACAAGAACAGTGCTGGACAGAGCTGAGTGGCCCTGGTAGGCCTTATCCCAAAAAGGCAGCCAGAAAAGATCCAACTGTTTCTTGGCATATTTACACTCTTCCAACTGCTACCAGGGCTCACCGGGCCTTGGCCTCTTCCCTGCAGCCAGCACATGGACTCTTCGCTCTTCCTGTCCCTGGGTAAAAAAAAGAACCCCAACTATCCTGGGCAGAGGAAAAGAGGCAATTCACCCCCACAGGAGCTTAATTGGAAGCTCTAGGTTCTGGAGTCCTATGGGGGCTGAGGAAGAAAGGAAGGGGCTAAATCAACCCTTAACTTTCCTCAGATACACCCACGTACCAGAATAAAGGGATCCACCAAGACTTGTATGGGACTGGGATGGGGTCCCTGACCAGGTTAAGGGTCCAGATTGTAGTCCCAAACCTACAAGAGGCAACCTCAGGCATTCTGCCTTGGAGCTCTCCTTGAACCCTGTGAAATGAGAATTGATTTGAGCCTGATTTACCATTGCTAAAACCATCAGGAGAAAGAAGAGATGGCTGGAGCTCCTTGTTGAGGGCCTGCTATCTCTCTCTGGGGAACCTAATTGGGAGTTGTAGGGCAATGATGAGTTTACCAAAGGCTTTCAGAGATCAAAGCACATATGAGCCCTCAATTTTGAAGAAAGATTTGCAACACAGAAGCACATCAGTGCCGACCTGAACAAGTGAGAAATGGAGGCTGGGGCTCTCTCTCCACAGTCCACACCATCACCATTCGGAGCTCCTGGCATCTAATTCCAACCATCCAGGAGCTTGAGCAGTTGCAATTACGTTTGTTCCCTGGCCCAGGCTGAAGATTTAACACTGGTTTCTCTTGGGCACCCACCAGAGGCCTATGTCCAGAAGCGGATAAACTTCATCAATCTGCTCCCAGTCACAGGTTTCATGAAAGCCTAGCAGGAGCAGGAGAGAGAGGTATGGAGAGAGTCCACTAGACAGAAACTGTCTCAACCTGACTTCATGAAAATAGTATAGCTGCTGAGTCTCAGCCATGCTCACTGCCTCGAGGATCTCTCTTTCCACACAAGAAAGACCCTGGCCACCAACCTATGGGACTCTCCCCACATGTCTTCCTGCCAGGTTGTAGGGGGTGGAAATATGAAACCTCACATAGCCTGTTCACTGTATGACTATAGACAAGTTCTTAACCTCCTGCACCTTTGTTTTCTCACCTGTTAAAATAAGAACAAGAATATAGTATCAGCCTGGAGAATAGTACAGGAGTTAGGGTGCCCTTTTTTTTGCATATAGCTGACCCTGGTTCAATGCCCAGTACTACCTGTTTCCTGAGCACTCCAGAAGTGATCCCTAAACCCAGAGCCAGGAGTAAGCCCTGAGAACAGCCTATATGCAATACCGTTGGATAGTTATGAGATATACATGGAAGTATTTCATGTATTTCATGCCAAACTAGTGCCTGGCACATGGTAAAAGACATGTATCTTTTCCTTCTCCCCCAGTTATCATTATTATTATTCATTTATATTCTGACCCAAGAAAGATAGTGTGCCTCAGAGCAAGCAAATCCCCAAAAGTTGGAGTATATTTGTGGAAAGAGGGAGAGTGGCTGATCACTGAGGAACTATTAACCTACAGGGGTCTATGGCTCTCCCATGGCTGATAGCGAGTGAAAACTGCCATTAATAATAGTTCTCTCTTAGGCCAGCCACAAACCTACAGAAGCATGAGGGAATGAGAAATTTTACACTTGTGGGAAAGAGAAATGTTACTACTGGGCCGACTTCCACTTTTAGAATTTGAGAAGTTATTTTCAGTGAAAGCTCAGTGTCGGCAGTTTTTGTAAATGGCCCACTCTCTAACAATGCATGACTTCCCCAACTCAGAAGAAACCAGGGCACAGTCAGGAGCCTTATCGTGCTTCTGAGGTTGCTAGGCAGTGTCTCTTACCTCCCATCCTAGCTGGGGGCCTGGTAGATGATCCAATGAAGGACTGCAAGACACACCTCCCTTCTCCCCAGTTCCTCCTCACAGTGCCAAAACTCACAAAGCTTTCTCAGGGGGCCTGGAGAAAGCAAACACTTTTCTTTACAGGCTGAGCAGCACTTGGTTAGGAAGTCAACTGACAAGAAAGAGCATGCTCTTCAGCTACATTTTGCCTCTCTTTCTAAAAGCTGTGTCCTCTTTCTATGGCTGCCATCAGAGATTGTCATAGGCTGGGTGTGGCTTACAAGACACCTATTTTCACCTGGTATTGGTGGTCAGACATGCAAAATCAGTATTATTGGGCCTAAGTCAAGTTGTCAAGGAGATATGCTCCTTCTAGAGACTTTAAGGAGAACCTGTTCCTAGTCTCCTGCTGTTTTTCTGGCTGCCCACATCTGTCAGCTCATGGCTACATCCCTGGCATCTCCAGCTCCCTGATCTCACTGCTTTCCCTTTTTGTTTATGTCAAATTCCTGTGATTCTCACAAGGACATTAAAAGGACACTTGTGATGGCATTAGGACTACCTGGATTTATCCAAAAGCATCTCCTAGTCTCAAGAGTCTCAACTTAACCTGAGAATTGCTAAAGTCCTTTCCCCCTATATGAAATTGCATATGTTTCTTGCAAGGAAAGTATCTGCTCTCTTTGGGGTTTTGTTTCAGCCTACTATTCAACCTAATATCTTCCACCAACAAAATAATACAAGATAGTGCCCCTGAGCTCTGCCCCAGTCACTATCTTTGTGGCACCAGAGTAAAGATAGCCAAGCACATCATGTTGGCTTGAGGTCATTTCCTTCTGGGAAATGTCTTATATGGACTTGTAACCCAGTCCCCAAATTCCTGTTTCCCTAGCCTCTTCTTTTTTGTTTTTGTTTTTGGGTCACACCCGGCAGCACTCAGGGGTTACTCCTGGCTCTACGCTCAGAAATAGCTCCTGGCAGGCTCAGGGAACCATATGAGATGCTGGAATTTGAACCACCATCCTTCTGCATGCAAGGCAAGTAAGTGTCTTACCTCCATGCTCTCTCTCCAGCCCCTCCCTAACCTCTTCTTTTGAGATATTAGTCTCACCTGGATGATCAGACCTGCCCACATCTGGGACGGGTAGGCTGTTTTAGATAAAGAATAAAAGGGTCTGGCTGGGGGCGGGGGGGGGGTCGGGGAGACCAGAGAGAAGCAGCAAAAAAGGACAGGAAGAGAGACATGGCTTAGGAGACAGGCCAGGGAGAAACTGCTCTGCAAAGAAAGCAGATAGCAGAAAGACATGGCAGAAAAAAAGGCCATGGAATAAGACAAGTTGATTCTGATGACACTTTAACTCACTGCTTATGAATTATCTCTCCTCTATTACCCTGCTTCATCAGACCCGTCCACTCGAAAGGTTAGAAACATGATGCCTGGGGCAGCCTCACCCAACACGTGGACTTTATGCTTTATATTTTATATTTTTATTCTGCATGAACTTGCAAATTAGCCAGACCTTGGGGCTTCTTGGAAGAGTGGGTCACTCACTGGACTGCACATTCAGATAATGACAGCTCTCTTGAGGCCTCCAGTTACCACCACAAAAGGAAACAGAGAACCATATGCCAGGATTATTAGAAATTTTAAAAGAGCTTTGACTTTTTATTATACCATAAAAATTCAATAAAGAGCGGAAAAAATAGGAAATGCAAATTCTTCAGAATCCTAGCCTCCAGAGATAGTAATTTAAAAAATATGTATAAAGTAATAGACCTGCTGGACCTTTTTCTATTTGGATTGAACCATATATTTACATTGTAGTTTAAGAATAAATTTGAGATTACACCATACATTCTGTTCGCCAAGTTTTTTCACTGCTAAATGACAGCAAAAACATTTCTTCAGTCTTCCTTTTTCTTTATTTCTTTCTTTCTTTCCTTCCTTCCTTCCTTCCTTCCTTCCTTCCTTCCTTCCTTCCTTCCTTCCTTCCTTCCTTCCTTCCTTCCTTCTTTTTTCTTTCTTTCTCTCTCTTCCTCTCTCTTTGTTTCTCTCTTTTCTTTCTTTCTTTCTTTCTTTCTTTCTTTCTTTCTTTCTTTCTTTCTTTCTTTCTTTCTTTCTTTCTTTCTTTCTTTCTTTCTTTCTTTCTTTCTTTCTTTCTTTCTTTCTTTCTTTCTTTCTTTCTTTCTTTTTTAAACATCAAATAGTTTATTTTAATCTAAAATGCACAGGTAGAATATTTAAACTTTTCTGGCAGGAAAAGGCTATGGAAAATATAAAAATAGATGTTTGCTTTTGGAAATTAGTGTATTTTTAATAATATTTTTTATTTAAACACCTTGGTTACAAACATGATTGTGGTTGGGTTTCAGTCATATAAGATGACACCCCCCCCCATTACCAGTGCAACATTTCCACCACCAATGTCCCAAATATCTCTTCTCCCTTCCCCGCCCCTACCTGTATTCTAACAGGCTTTCTATTTCCCTCATACATTCTCAATGTTAGGATAGTTCGCAATGTAGTTATTTCTCTAACTAAAGTCATCACCTTTTGTGGTGAGGTTCATGAGGTGGGCTGTATTGTCTAGCCTTCCTCTCTTTTGTCTCTGAAAATTGTTGAGAAATGTCTTTCTTTCTTTCTTTCTTTCTTTCTTTCTTTCTTTCTTTCTTTCTTTCTTTCTTTCTTTCTTTCTTTCTTTCTTTCTTCCTTCCTTCCTTCCTTCCTCTTTCTTTCTTTCTTTCTTTCTTCCTTTCTTCCTTCCTTCCTTCCTCTTTCTTTCTTTCTTTCTTTCTTTCTTTCTTTCTTTCTTTCTTTCTTTCTTTCTTTCTTTTTCTTTCTTTCTTTCTTTCTTCTTTCTTTCTTTTTCTTCTTTCTTCTTCCTTCCTTCCTTCCTTCCTTCCTTCCTTTCCTTCCTTCTTCCTTCCTTCCTTCCTTCCTTCCTTCCTTCCTTCCTTCCTTCCTTCCTTCCTTCCTTTCTTTCTTTCTTTCTTTCTTTCTTTCTTTCTTTCTTTCTTTCTTTCTTTCTTTCTTTCTTTCTTTCTTTCTTTCTTTCTTTCTTTCTTTTCTTTCTTTCTTTCTTTCTTTCTTTCTTTCTTTCTTTCTTTCTTTCTTTCTTTTCAGTTCACAGCATACAAAGCAAGGGCCATACCCTCTCTACTATTTCTCTGACTTATCATCTCTATTCTTAAAGGTTTCAATGGGGTATCCTATGTGGGTGGGTCATTTAAATTGTATCTAAATTTTTCCACTGAAACAAACATGGCAGGAGGATTCCATGAGACTGATATCTGACTTGCTTACCTTGCTGCAGGATGCAACAAAGATGGGAAGGTAATATTCTGTCTCCTTTCACACAACATCCCAAACTCACTCTGAAGCAATGTTTCATGTGAGGGAAATCAGGACTTTCCCAAAGGAAAATTAGTAGTTCTTTGTTTTCAAGACTGACCTCAAGTAAAGAATGTTGGCTTCAGGGACAAAGTGGGTGGTGGTCTAGGTTTGTGGGGAATCTTTCACTACCTGCTCATGAACATCTCTTCTCAGATTGGCTTAGGCTCGCGGGCTGCAAATGGCCCTCTGTACAACATGTTGTGGCCCTGCCCTAGAGGAATCTTTTTTTGTTTTGTTTTGTTTTGTTTTAGTTGTTTGGGTCACAACTCCCAATGTTCAAGGCTTACTACTGACTTTGCACTCAAGGATCACCCCGACTTTGCCTCCTGCGGCCCCCCAGGTAAATTGAGGTTGAGACCCCTGGCTTAGGCAGTAGAAATCCTATCTTTCCTTCTGCAGTAAAATCCCACTGGATTCAGTGGGATTCAGGTAAAGGTATTTTTAATTAATTTCTATTTATTTACAAGATTGTTCATAATACAGCTGGGGTTTTCCCCAAAATTGCAAAGTTGCTCATAATTGAGTTTCAGTCATACAATGTATAACGCAATGTACAACACCCTTCACTGGTACAAATTTCCTGCCAACACAATGTCTCCTATTTTCTTTCCACTCTACCTCAGGTGCAGTCTCTCTCTCTCTCTCTCTCTCTCTCTCTCTCTCTCTCTCTCTCTCTCTCTCTCTCTCTCTCTCTCTCTTCCTTTTTTTCCTTTTAGACACTGTGGTTTGTAGTATTGTTGCTGAAGGGGTACATGCATATCAATTTATCTCCTTTCAGCACCCAGTTCTTGTCCTTAGTGATCATTTCCAACTATCATTGTCAGAGTGGTCCCTTCTCTGTCCTAACTGCACTCCCCCCACTATTTATGGCAAGCTTCCTACAGTGGACTGGTCCTCCTGGCCCTTATCTCTATGGTGTCTGGATACTATTACTATACTATCTTATTTTTTATATCTTAAAAATTAGTGTGATCATTTGATGCCTATCCCTCTTCCTCCAACTCATTTCGCTCAGCATAATATACTAGCCAAATCTGTCCATTTATAAACAAATTTCATGACTTCATTTTTTCTACAGCTGCATAGTATTCTATTGTGTAGATGTACTACAATTTATTTATCCACCCATATATTCTTTTTTTTTTTTCTTTTTTTTTGGTTTTTGGGCCACTCCTGGTGGTGCTCAGGGGTGACTCCTGGCTGTCTGCTCAGAAATTGCTCCTGACAGGCACGGGGGACCATATGGGACACCGGGATTCGAACCAACCACCTTAGGTCCTGGATCGGCTGCTTGCAAGGCAAATGCCGCTGTGCTATCTCTCAGGGCTCACACTCATATATTCTTAGGCATTTGGGTTGTTTCCAGATTCTGACTATTGTAAAAGGTGCTGCTATGAACATAAGAATGCACAGGCCTTTTCTTCATTGTGCTTTTGAGCTCCTAAGTCATATTCCTAGGAGTGGTATTGCTCGATCATATAGAAGCTTAGTTTCTAGGTTTATTTTTTCTTGAGGAATATCCATACTGTTTTCTCAAAAGGCTAGACCAGTCTACATACCCACCAGCAGTGAATAGCAATCTCTTTCTTCGCTCATCTGCACCAGCACTGGTTATTATTGTTCTTTGTGATGTGTGCCAGTCTCTGTGGTGTTAGATAATATCTCAGTGCTGTTTTGATTTGCATCTCTTAGGTGAACTTTCATCCAACAGTTCCTTTTTCCTGTAACTTTCTTGGCTCAGTCCTACCCTGTAAGTTGATTTTGCCCAAAGATTCATTTCCTCCTTAGAGGAGACTTGTAGAGTACTGAAAACAGCTAGAGCACTTCAGATGGCACATTATACTTAAAGCACTGCCCCAGGAAAAGGGAAAGTTTTGTTGTAAGACTTTCAGCAAAATTCCTAAGTGTGCCTTCATTGGATCAATTAAGGTCACATGGCCACCACTGAACCAATCACTGTGTTGGGAGATGAACAGGCAGCCACATTTCATTAGTCACACTCTTGTTCCCCTCTCTGGGATGAATGATGCCAATTACTTTGAAAAGTCAGAGGAACTTTCCAAGAAATATTGGCAGGTGAGGGAAAGAAAAAGAAAAGGGAGTCATTAATTAGCCACTCTGTTTCTCTTAAATGATGCAGTTAGTCTATTGATATTGAGAGAGATAATTGTCATAGGATTTAGAGTCATTTTTATGTAGGACTTCGGTGAGTCTCTTGGTTTGTCTTGTCTTAACGTAGACCTTTCAATTGTTATTTTAAGGCTGTTGTTTATCCGTGAAGCTCTGTATACTTTCTTCAGACCTGAATGTGAGTCCGGCTGGGTGCAAGATTCTAGGTGAAGCATTTATTTCATTGCGTTTTGTCACTATATCCCACTACTGCCTTCTGGCCTTAAGGGTTTCTTGTGACAGGTTTGCTGTAAATCTTAAAGATGCTCCTTTGAATGTAATTTCTCTTTTTGATCTTTCTGCTTTCAGTATTTTATCCCTATCTGTGGGATGCATTATTGTGACTAGGACGTGTCTTGGGGTGCTTTTCTTCGGGTCACTTTTTGCTGGAAATCTTCAACCATGCAGGATTTGGTTGCATGCACTATTTAGCTCTGGGAGTTTCTCTGCAATGATGTCCTTGACTATTGATTATTCTTGGGGATTTTCTTCCTAGGTCTCTGGGACTCCAGTTATTTTTATGTTGTTTCTGTTGAGTTTATCAAAAACTTCTATTTTCATCTGTTCCCATTCTTTGAGAATTTTTTTCCATTGTCTGATTGCTTGCTTTAAGGTTCTTTTTCAATCTCTTCTGTTGTTTGGATTTGTTATGCATCTCATCTTCCAGCTTACTGATTCTGTCCTCAGCTGCTGTTACTCTGTTGGAGAAGCTTTCCAGTGAGGTTTTCACTTCACCTACCAAGATTTTCAGTCCCATTTATTTCGGTTTGGAGTTTTCTCATTTCTATTTTTATATCATCTTGGTTCTTATTCAGCTCGATTTATGCTTTCTTTGAATTCTATTAACATCCTTCTCTAAAAATATTTCTTCTCTAAAATCCTTATCTGAGAGGCTAAACAAGTGGTTAGCACTTTTGGGGTCATCAGAGATTCCATCTTCATTCTCTATGCATGGTGTTGACCTGTGTTGTTTCCCCCATTGTCATGCTTTCTGCATGTTGTGCTAGGGTTCATTGGCTAGAAGAAGTGCACGGCACATCTTTGCTTCTGTTTCATGGCCGATTTCCTCAGGCTCTGCCCATCGTGGGCTGATACAAGCTACCTCTGTTGTCGTGCCCTCAGAAGATGTTTTCTGCTATTATGCCCTCCAGAGCTGTTCTGGATGTGATGGTTCATAGCAGCTTCACAGAGCAGAGCAGAGGCAAATTTCTAAATGTCTCCCCTGTGCCAAAAAGCAGGGTATGAATCAATCTCCTCCCTTTTTTATTTCGTGTTTGACATCCCAAAGTAAGTCAACCTACCTTTCATATACTTTCATACACATTAAATTATAATTTAACTTTTATGAATAATCTGCTTGTGGCCTTTGTTTTTTTAACTGAATATTGATTTGTTTCTGACTTCTGAAAGCCTTTGTAGGAGAGAAACAAAACTCTTGTTCTATCTGATGTAAATATTTTCTCCAGCTTGTCCTTTGTGTTTTGAACTTTTGTATAGAGCTTTTGTTATCCAGAACTTTACACTTTGTATGTAATTAAGTGTATCAGGCTTTTTAAATTTTTGCCTAAAAAAGGTCTTACCCATTTTAAAAGAATTGGCTACATGTGTTGTTTTCTTTCCTAACGTCTATGTGGTTTTGTCTAATTTGAGTGCTTTATCTGGAATTCATTGTACTTTGTAAATTGTAGGACGCTGGGGTGAGTTTTATGATTTTTCAAATGGAGAGCTGGTTAGTCAGTAAGGACTTTGTACCCTTCTTCTTGATTTTTTTGCACTTCTAAGTATTTTTTAACTCTTTTTTTCCATGGATTTGAAAAGGATTAAAAGGAACCTGGTGATGCTTGTCTTCAAGTTCAGGGACAGCCAGGGAAGGAGCTGAGATGAAATGGAGATGAACCTAACACAACAGAAAGTGAAGAAGGATGCAGTTGAACTCTGCAGCTGGTAAGGATGAAGGTAGTTTAGGGAAAAAGGGAGACATCCCACACCCCAAAACCAGGATTTTTTTGTTTGGTTTTGTTTTGTTTTTGGTGGTTTACAACCTGCTTTCCCATCTTTCAACTCAGAAATCCTTCCATGGATACATATAAGACTACAATAGGCTTGTGTGATGAATAGTATAGGGGTTCAGGTACTTCCTTGTAGCCCACTCAGTTTGACCCCTAACACTGCATAGGGTCCTCACATTTCCATCAGAAGACCCCTGAGCAAAAGAGCCAGGAGTAATCTCTCTGCACTGCTAAGTGTAGCCCAAAAGCGAAATCAAATAAGCAAGGAACCAAATAAAGAATTTATTGAGTATCTATTCTGAGCCCCAGGAAGGATACTCACTCAGGATTAGGATACTGGACATTTGTCTAAACCCTAGACAGGAAGAATGTTTGTGAGGAATCTGCCAGGCTATAGAAGGCAGGAAGTCATTTTAGAAAGATTACAAACAAGGCGTTCAAAATCCTGTTGTTTGATCCTGAGAAAGGTTTCCTGGATTCTTGGGAAAATAAAAGTGACTTTATTCTTTTAAAAATGTACTCCTGGGCCAGAGATATAGTTCAAGGTGTAGGTCATTCGCCTTGTATGTGACTGATCCAGGTTTGATCCCTGGCATCCCATATGGCCAAGAACAGTCACTAAACATAGAGCCAGAAATAAGTCCTGAGCAGAGCCTGGGGTGGTTCCCAAACCAACAATAATAAAATAATAAAAATATTAAGCACCTCACTTTGGCAATGATCATTGGAAACATCCTGGGTGGTGATGCTCACATTCCTTCCAGGCATACCCACTCGAGTTATAGGTGTCACACACACTTGGAGGTCAACCACTTGGTGTGTAATCCCATCAGAGCTCTACTGTGGGGATCCTCCTCAAGCCTATATAGGACTTGCAGGGTGGTTGTCTCTGTCTCACCAGGCTCAGGCATGCAAGGCAGGTGCTTTTACCTCTGAGCTCTCCCTGGGTCTTCAAACATCCAAACAAAGCATTCCCTGGGCCCTGGGAAGGGATCAGAAGTCAGAAGCACACTTAAGGAAGGGACCACTATCAGCAGCCACCCTGAGCCTAGAGCAGGGGCTGGGGCTGGGGCCTCACAAAGTAAAATAGCCAATCCCAGAAGCTACCTCACCAGCACATGTGTGTTTCCGTCCCTAGAAATACTTGCTGTTCTGGAAGCATCTTTTTGCTGACAGGCCACATCTGGTTCGACTGCTGCCCCATGAATGACTAAATGAATGAATGAGGTAGCCTGTGGGTCTAGCATCAGAAGAGGACTGTGTGATTCTCCCATGTGGTCAGGGAGGGCACAACATATATCTGTACCTTGTACAGAGGATGAGCTATGATGGGCTGGTCAGTCCTCTCAAACACTATGCCTGGTGCCTGCTCCATGTGTCAAATAACTGCCTGCCTGTCCATGTCAGCCCCTGACAGTGAACCACAGCTGCTCTCCACTTCCCTCCCGGCAGCTGCAGGCCCTGCTGGCCTCCCCTGCCATTCTAGGAGCCTTTTCCTGATGACTCACCTCGTCTAGTCCTACTGCTGGTCCCAGCTTCCTGCCAGTGGCCCAGTGTAGGCCAGAGAGAGGCAGGGAGGAGCCACAGAGGCTGCATCAGGATCCAGGAATGCTGTATGTGTTGGCGGGGTGGGTGAGGGGATGACTACCCAGTTTCTGCTGCTCCAGAGACAGTGGAATGTCTGTGGGGGTGGGGGACCCAGATGTCTCTGTCCCTAACTGTCCTGGCCAGTCCCTCCCAACCCCCCACTTCACAGATCAAGCTCCGTCCTTCCCCAGTTCCTGCCTCCAAGTCTCCTCATGAAGATGCCCCCAGGCTGTGGGGACATATGTGTGCTCATGTGCCTGCCATGGCCTACAGCCCTTCAGCAGAGTGTGACCAGGGCTGGGACAAGAGCCTGACTGTGATTCAGAGACTGCAAGTGATGGATTAAGTGTGTGTCTGTTTTGGAGTGGCTGGGAGCAGCAGTTATGATCTTATGCGTGCTGGTGTTAGGACAGCAGTGGCCTGGTGCTATGGCTCTAAGACTTTATGTGGCCACGAGCTGCAGAGAGTATGTGTGGGTCATGAAGCATGAGGATAGGTAGCATGTTTGGAGATGTTTGAGATGGTGTAGGGGGGCCATACAGAATTCTTCAGAACCTTGTACATGTTCTAGACACAGGCCTTACATTCCAGATCATGAGGACTATGTGCCCGTGCTTCTAGGTTTTTCTTCTGACAGGACTAACTGGGCCACAGGATGCTCTCTGCCTGGGGCCACCAATCTGTTTATCAAAGCCAGCTGCACCTAGGTCATACCAGCCCTCTGGAGCTTTCACAACTGCCAGTTTCTCCCAGTCCACACTGACTCCCACTGCCCAGTACAAAAGGGACTCAGGCTCCTGTCCCCTTCTGTTTACACATAGATGACAAGAATGTGCCTTCAGGGAGTTGACCACTGTCTCCTCAAAGAAAGCAGAGGGTGGAAGAAAAACATGGCCGGGGAAAGGGGGCAGAGTAATAGTACAGCTGGTAGGACACTTGCTTTGCATATAGCCAACCCGGGTTTGATCCCCAATATCCCATATAGTTTTCCAAGTTGGCCAGGCTAGGAGTAACCTCTTAGCATTGCCGGGTATGACCCCCAACACAAAACAAGCAAACGAAAAACATCCCTCACTAGTGATTTCCAAATATTGCTGTTTTTGATAAGCTCTCAAGCTTGGCCCTGGTTTTCCACTTCCACACTCCTGAGCTGGACCGGGTGAGGTAGGGACCATTCTGCCCAGGGAGAAAGAGATCCAAAAACTGAAATTGCTTCTTGCCCTGCTGGGAAAGGAGCCTTCTATGTGAAGTCTGGGTCATCTGCCTTGGCTGGCCTAGGGACAGCTGTGAATGCAGAAAGTGACACAGAGTCAGTAAGAGGCTAGAATTTCTGGAAGAGAAAGAGCTGGATGCGGAGAATAGAAGGAAAAGATTTATGGTGGGAAGCCAGAGCACTGGGTTCAAACAGGGAGAGCTCAGACCTGGGTGAAGAAACAGAGGAAGAAGATGACATGACAGCCCAGCAGCTTAGGACACAAAGGTTCTGTCCTGCCTCTGTCCTCACCAACTTCTGTGTAGCTCTGAAAAGGCTCCTCTTCAGGCTTTCGTATATCCTTCTTGAAGCTGAGAATCAGAGATAATGAAATAGATGCAGTGGGGAGCCTACAGACATGAAAATGCAAAGACACAGCAAAGACAGCAGCCTTTTCCTGGGGTCTCAGACTCAGTCCTGCCCAGTTGACTTGTTTCCTAAAAGAAACTAATCATCAGAATTCACCACACCCTCTTTCTTCCCTGTGCTCTCCCTTCTGGGAGGAGGGTGAAGTAAGAAGGGAGAAAACAGGACTGATGGAGATGGATGCACAAGGGTTCCTGAAAGCCTATGGGGCCAGTCACTGGTTTCCGCCAGACCCCACCAGACAGTTTCCTTTCAACAGTGCCTGTTCTCTCCTCCTCACCCTCCATTTCTCCCCAAGACACACACTCCACGAGAGTTCCCTTGGAGCTTCAGAGCTGAACCTAGGCCAATTCTGTGATTCAACAATCTAAAATCATTAATCTCAGTCCCCCCAACCCCCAGAGGCTAAAAAAATTAGTAAGATGACCAGAGATATAGTACTGTGGTATTCCATGCATTTGCCTTGCACATAGCGACCCGGTGTCTGTCCTGGGCATCTCATATGGTCCCCCAATCATCACCAGAACTAAGCACTCCTGAGTATGACCTAAAAGAAACCCCCCCAAAATGGAAAAGATCCTACTAGTTAACGTCATCCTGCAAATTCAATGCCCTCAACATCCACACAGTGACAGAAATGGCTCAGGCCTCCTTCTAATAATGATGTTTGGGACCAGCTACCCAACACATTCTTTCTCCAAGGGACTGATAAATGACCTTACTGAGTTTCTGTCCACTGAGTTCCCAGCACTGATGTGTGTCTTCATATTTGTTTTTTATTCTTTAATTTGAGGCTCCATGACTTACAATACTGTTTGTAATAGGAATTCATGGCTACAATGTTCTAACTCCATACTCTCTACCAGAGTGTCCTGCTCCTTCCACCATTGCCCTACAGTCAAAGTTCTCGGTTCTATTCTGTTTAACTCTTCAGCATTTTGTGAGATTCCTATCGTAAAAGACTGGCTTCTCCAGTGATCAACTGTGTCTTTAGCCTTGTGTTCATGCCTTTTTGTCACTTGTAATCTCTGTCTAGGAGCAAGATCTAGAACTTGTTTGCTGTGTCCCTCCTACCCAATACTAGGAAGATGATGGGTGTCACTGCCATAGTTGTGTTACATTGTGAAGTAATTGCCAGGAGAATGGAAACTTGGGCTTCTGCTAACGTGTGTTCTAGAGGGCCTAGCAAAAGCCTGGCTGTCAAGTCTGGGATTTTCCTTTAGTCTCTGATGGCAGCTCATCTTCGACCAGGAAGATTTCAGTCCTGAACCGCAAAGACTCTTTCTGCCAACCACCTGTGAGGACCTGTAGCTGGATGTACTCCCTCTGAAGCCCCCAGAGAGCCTGATGTGGCCGCAGCTCACCTGGACTGCAGCTGTGTTGGGGACCCCTCTCATCTGGATCTCTGCCTCCAGGAACTGCCTGACACGTGTGACCTTTTTTTGCTCGTGTTTAAGCACTTTCTATGGGTAAGCAACTGAAACTCCTCACTATATAATTTGAATACCTCAAGCTCAGAACCCCATCAAAGTCGTGGGCATCATACACAGCACACAGGGACTACAGATGTCCCCATTCAGGTTGGGTCTCCAGAGGGAAGAGGAGAAATCCTCGGTGGTGTTGACAGCATTTCCTGTCTTAACTCAATATGCTGCTACCCAGAATGGTCCTAGTACTGAAGATACAGGTGAGGAACAGACGCAGTCTGTGCTCAGAGGCAGGTGGTGACGGAGACCCAGAGAGGAGGGATAAGTGATCTATAGCGTATGGTGGGCCAGCCAGCCAGGCCAGCGGCCAGGGACAGTTTTCTTGAAGAAGTGACACACACGTCTCTGGGGCTGGGCCTGGCTGGAAAGTCAGCTCTCCACATTGCGAGACAGTGAGTGAGAGGATGAGTGGATGAGCTTTACCAGTCAAAGGTCCCCTGGGAAAGAAGATTCTCCAACAGTGTGATATCATATCGTTTCTCTGCATGGCTTCCATAACACTTGGTCCCAGAGACATTGGGTCTCTTGACTGGCCCTTGACAGCCATGATCTCAGGGTCCCCCTTCCTGATGCCTCAAGGATGGACAAGGCATGAGAGTTGCTGCTTCACCATGAAGCTCATCCAGACAGGCTGGGAAGACTCGGGACAGGGCAGGGGGCCAAATAGCAGATGGTTGCATGTGTGTGTGTGTGTGTGTGTGTGTGTGTGTGTGTGTGTGTTTGAGCATGTAGATAAATGTGCATGGATATTTGTGAGTCTGAGCATGCATGAATAGCAGTGTGTGTGAGCATATGTGATCATCTGTGAGTTCATGTGATCATTATGGACATCTGAGTTTATGATTGTTTGAGCATATATGAGAACGCACGTGCTTATGGGAGCATGCATGAGATTAGGTGAGCATATATGAGTGCCTATGTGAGTGTGTGGTTGGGTGTGAGTATATGATTGTTTTTCATGAGAACACGTGTGTGATGTATCGTGCATGTTTGTGGAGAACATATGTAAGTGTGTGTACATGAATATGTGAGTGTGAGGTGTGTGTGAGTTTATGGGTGTGTGTGAGGGTATCTATGGGTCAGTGAGTGTGGGAGTTTGTGACCGTGCAAGAGGGCTTGTGACTGTATGTGAGTGAGTGTCTGTGCCTAGGCAGAGCTAAGGTAAGTGGAAGAATTTGAGAAGAGACTCTCTGTGGGCCCTGCTACTGGGCTGAGGTGACACAACAGATGCACATCTGAGGAGAGGATGTGGATCAGACACTCATAGACTCCGTGAGGAGAGGACCTTCGCTCAGAGTCAGGGCAGATGGGGAAAGGATGCAGAAATCGCGACCAATGACTGCAGGCAGGCAGAAGATCATCAACTCATCTGGGGCACGGGGTGGCTGTCTGACAGGAGAGTGGCCAGATGATGGGTGTGGACACTCCACTTATCCCATTGGGGGCTCTGGGCAGGGCCCTCATCCTGCCTAGGCCTCAGTTTCTCTCTCTATGAGTGAGGAAGGAGAGGCATGCCTAGTTGGCAAATTCAGCTGGGTTGTCCCTCAATTTGAAATGCAATAATAGATTCATGGAGCCAGCAGGTACTGGCTGGTTGCCAGCCCGGCTTTCTAAGAGAGCAATAGAACAAAGCCAGGGCCACTGAGGCGCCAGGCCCGGAGACCCAGCACTCTTAACAATGCACCGAGGGGAGACTGGTTCAGCAGACCCCGAAATCCCTGCCAGGACTGGACCCCAGATGCCCCTCTCTCTGGGATGGCCTGGACTGGGTGGAAGGGCTGCACACAGGGGTCTAGCTTGCCTAGAATCTATTTTTTAAATCAAGAAAAGTTGTTCTTTGTCAGGTGTAAAGTTTATATTGTAAATCACAGTTTTTATTTTTATTTATTTATTTATTTATTTTTCTCTTGATTTTTTTTATATATAAAAAAAAAACTCTTCACCAGTGCAACATTCCCATGACCAATATCCAAAGTGTCCCTCCTCCCCACCCCACACTGGCCTGTTCTCTAGACAGGCTTTCTACTTCCCTCATTCAGTCACATTTTGTTATGATAGCTCTCAGTGTAATTAGTTCTGTGACTGCACCCAGCAATCTCTGTGGTGAGCTTCATATCAGAAGCTGGACCCTCCAGTTCTCCTCTATTTTGTCTCTGAGAATCATTACACAAATGTTTTTCATTTTTCTCA
This sequence comes from Suncus etruscus, assembly GCF_024139225.1. Classification (NCBI taxonomy): domain Eukaryota; kingdom Metazoa; phylum Chordata; class Mammalia; order Eulipotyphla; family Soricidae; genus Suncus; species Suncus etruscus. Next base: position 28,414,141 of record NC_064866.1, on the reverse strand, counting down.
AAACCCATAGATGAGTGAGACCATTCTGTGCTTATCTCTCTCCCTCTGACTTATTTCACTCAGCATAATAGATTCCATATACATCCATGTATAGGAAAATTTCATGACTTCATCTCTCCTGATGGCTGCATAGTATTCCATTGTGTATATGTACCACAGTTTCTTTAGCCACTCATCTGTTGAAGGGCATCTTGGTTGTTTCCAGAGTCTGGCTATTGTAATTAGCGCTGCAATGAATATAGGTGTGAGGAAGGAAAGGATTCTAGCTTGCCTAGAATATTACCAGCTCACTCGTGCAAAATTTTCCAATTCTCTGGACACTGTGGGTTCAGGGAGGCAGCAAGGTTGCCTGGTGGATCGAGAGCACCAGCCCTGACCTCTCAGCTTGATGGCCTAGACGTGGACCCAACATGCCACCCCCTCTGCCACAGGTCATCAGAGCCTCTTCTGTTAGAGCCTGGAACTAAACCCCCTTGGCCCTGTAGCCTCTGCTGCTCTCTCTCCTAACCACCCCTCAGGCTCACAGGAAGAGGGTTTCAAAGCCACAGTCAGCAGGTCTGACTGTGGACAGCTTTTCAAGAGAAAGAAAACCTAACGTGAGGGTGTGTATGTGCGAGAATATGAGAGTGTGTGAGACAGTGAATGTGCGAGTGTAAACAAGTATGTGTGAGACTGTGAATTGATAAGGGTGTAGCACAGCTGCAGAAGGCCCAGAGTGGGACCCCTGTTTCCATGGTGGGGGGATCCTTCTCCCTCAAACCTGAAAAGCAAAGGTGCAAACTATGCCTTGAGAAGTTCAGAGCCCCAGGAACAAATAGTACCTGGGAATGGCACAGTCCCCATTTACCAAGCTCCCTCTTCTTCTTCTTCTTCTTCTTCTTCTTCTTCTTCTTCTTCTTCTTCTTCTTCTTCTTCTTCTTCTTCTTCTTCTTCTTCTTCTTCTTCTTCTTCTTCTTCTTCTTCTTCTTCTTCTTCTTCTTCTTCTTCTTTTTCTTCTTTTTCTTCTTCTTCTTCTTCTTCTTCTTCTTCTTCTTCTTCTTCTACTTCTTCTACTTCTTCTTCTTCTTCTTCTTCTTCTTCTTCATTTGGGTCTCTTGATTTTATTGTCATTGACTCTGGGTTGGGTTTTTAGGTCTGATCATTATTTTTCTTTGTATGTAATTTCACATTTTTTAAAATCTTTATTTAAGCACCATGATTACAAGCATGCTTGTAGTTGGGTTTCAGTCATAAACAGAATACCCCCTTTTACCAATGCAACATTCCCACCACCAATGCTCCCTATCCTCCCTCATTCCTGCTTATATTAGTAACAGGCATTCTACTTCTCTCATTCTTTAACAAGCTCTTCTTTTTAGGTGGGATCTTCAACCCAGAGGACCTTAGACTCCCTTCTCTTCCTTCACTGCCCAGTCTGACCCTGTCCTGAAGCCAGCAGAGTCTACCTCCTCAGTTGAGATCCCCACTCCCACTGCCCTTAACAGCAGGCTCAGACCCACATTCCTGCCTTCTCCACTGCTGTTTGTTTCTGTATGTGCTCAAGCTGGAAGTGGAAAGCACTGAGTTCCCCTCCCAATCTTCCCTATGACTGAGACTGCAAGTCATACAGCAAGGCTCAGTTTTTGATAGCCAAGCACATGGGAAAGCTGGTTTACTGCCCTGCTTTTCCTTTGGCTTCATTTCTCAGGCTTCTGTTTTTAATTTTATTGTGATTTTTTGTCGAAGTTGGGGAACACTTCAATCATATCGTGCTCACCCTGGTACCCATCAACCGGCTTTATCGACCTGGAACATTTTTCAACAGCTCTTTTTATTTGTTTTTGGTTGTGGCAAAGTGTACTGTTTTAACCATTTCAACAGGTCGTGTTTACTGTTTTAACCGTTTCAAATTATTTTTAAAAATTATGTTCTGGGGCCGGAGAGATAGCACGGATGTTAGGTGTTTGCCTTGCATGCAGGACAGTGGTTCCAATCCCGGCATCCCATATGGTCCTCCAAGCCTGCCAGGAGCGATTCCTGAGCATAGAGCCAGGAGTAACCCGAGTGTTGCCGGGTGTGACCCAAAAGCAAACAAACAAAATGTATGTTCTACCAACAGTATAGGAACCTCACAACCTACTCCCATTGTTTTGTGCACAGTGGACGACAGAAAGCAAAATTCCTTTTGCTTCTTCCAGCCTTGACCTCGGTCACCCCAAATAACCACTGTGAAAATAGTCCAGGACCTTTTTGGATATTTTATTATACCTCGAAGTATATCACCTTGTTTCCTTTCTTCTTACAGCCTGCCTTGGTTTCTAGAGATCACTGCTCATGTGTGTGCATGTACATGTGTGTATTTTCCATGTGAGTGCTCTTAAATCTACTTGTTCTTTGTATCAGATGCATGGGATGAGTCTGCCTGCCTTAAGAATCTTCCAGGGATGGGCCTTTAGCTCCTTTGTTATCCTAGTCCAGAGTAATCAAACATTCTTGGTATACAGTTTTGCTAACTGTATTTCTATGGAATAAATACCTTGAAGTAGAGTTTCTAGGTAAAAGTTTACTGGAAACACTTGACATCTAAACACATAGTGTCAACCTCCCTCTAAACATGACCAGCACAGAGTCATATTTTTTTTCTTCTTCCTCATAGACAGGTGGATTTATGCCACCTGTTTAAGTTTAATTTTGTTTGGCTTTGGGGCCACTGATGATGCTCAGGGGTTACTCCTTGCTATGTACTAAGGAATTACTCCTGATGGTGCTTAGGGGACAATATGGGATGCCAGAGATCTGTGAGATTGCTGTTTTTGCCCTCAGTCCCTAACACTTGATGTGTTTACTTCTTACATTTAGATCTTAGATTCATTTGGTTAATCTTAGATGCAGAGTAAGATAGATATTGTTTTTCACTAACATGCATTGATGTATACCTCCCCTGGAGTGAATGGAATGTAGTAACAGAGTCAGGATACCTTCCTCTCCACTCCTAATGGCCCATCAGAACCTGATTTTGCTTCTCACCTGGATTGAGCTCTGAGTGAAGAAATAGAACAACAGTTTGGAGCAATATCATGTAGGAGATAGGACACTTGCACACACCCTGGCCTTTGCACAGAACCAACCAGAGTTTGATTCTTGGCACCACATATAGTCTGAACACCATCAAGGATAATCCCTGAGCACTGTCAGTATGTCCACTGCCATCTCGCCTCCCAAATCATTATAACAAAATCAGTACCCTAGCTAGCTGCAGCCACTTTCCCAGCTCAGACTTGGGTCCATGGTCCCATTTCTATTAGGAACTCCCAGGTGCTGCTCCTGCCACAATCAAACATACATAATCTGCCCTTTTCACATTCACGGTGGAAGTCTATGACTCCTCCAAAAACCTGCCAGCTTCACTCATTAGGGCACTGACAAATCACATGACTCTGGAGGTTCTGCTGGGGAACACAGAGTCACCTGAAGTCAGAGGCTCTCTTGGAGTCCTGAGCCACCTCAAAGAAGCCAGTTTCTCTGAGACCCCCTTGGGCAGGGCCCTGCATGGCTGTGGTTTTGGCTGACACAATCTTTCACCCAGCACCAGTGAAGCCAAGACTCCTTGGGACAGCCCAGACCCTGACGAGCTGAGTCTTCCTAGCAGAAGCTCCAGACACTGCATAGAAGGACAAACCAAGCACCCCATATCCTGTCATAAACTCCCCAGCCTTCCTCACAGTCCTCACAGACCTCCAGTCAGCAAAGACACTGGAAGTTTATGAAAAAGTGTGGAATGCAGGGGTTATTCAGAATTGCATAATAGATCTATGGAATCCAGCCAAGACCCAGGAAACTCTTTCTCTTTTTGCTGGCGGCAATCCAGACATGGTCCCGGTCCAGCCTATGGTAACAGCCAACTCTGGGGGGACAGAGGCACCCCATGGAAGGAACCTTGGTGCCATGGGGGCAGCATACAGAATGGTGGTCAGCTGATAAGCAGCACTCTGCTGCTGCTCTGTGAGAAATAACTACTAAGATAAACAAACAAAACAAAGATACATCAGTAAACAGAATGGTCATGATCTCTGCCTTTGGGAACTTACATCTTTGACTTGTTTAAGTGAGACAGAGGGGTCACAAAAAAAAAAAGATAAAATCTCCTCGAATGGACAAGAGAAATAGCACAAGAGTTAAGGCATTTTCTCGGCAGGCAGCCAAGGCAAGTTGTTTCTATGGCATGGCATACTTCCCTAAGCATAGCCAAGAGTAGTTCCTGAGTATTGATGAGTGTGCTCCCCGAAAACAAAACCTCAAATGATACAGTTAGGGGATGAGGCTAGAGTACAGCAGGTACTTGCATGTTGCAAGCACTTGTTGTCCTTGCATGTAGCAGTCCTGGGCTCGATCCCTAGCACCCTATGTGGTCTGCAAAGCTCCTCCAGGAGTAATTTCTAATCATAGATAGAGCCAGGAGTAAGCCCTGGACACTACCAGGTATGGGCCCAAACCAACCAACCAATTAAACAAAATGATACAATTAGTTGTTGTTGTTTTTTACATCAGAGCTGGGTGACACTTGGCCCCTCTGGTGCTGAGTAAGAGTGTGGGTGCAATTGGGAATGGGGGCAGAATATGTAGTGTCAGGGATGGAGTTCAGTGCTTTCCTCATGTTAAGCATGGGCTCTACTACCTAAGCTTTCTTCCCAATTAATTTATTACTTGTTTCCTGCTGGCCCAGGGGCTTTGTAGCAAACAGCACATAGGACTGGAAAATGGCAGAGAGGTTTTTGCAAAAGTGGCCACTGTCATGTCACTGTAGCCAACAAACAACTAGCTAGTGAATAGCAGTGACACTAAGATCCGAGCAGAGATGCCAGTCATGGGTGAACATGAAAGGTAGCCATGAGAAAGCAAGACTCTGAGGCCAGATGAGGGAATAACAATTAGGGTAAGGGTAGGGGAGAAGAAAGAGAGGAAGAATATTCTGGGTAGGAAGTGGGTAGGGTATGCGCAGAGGCTCTAAGTCAAGATGGAGATGGTGAGTTTAAGAAACTGAAAGGAAAACAGAAAAAAGGGCATTTTGGGCTAAAAGAAGGATTTCTTTTTTTGTTTAAATTAATATCTTTATTTAAACATCATGATTACAAATATGATTGTAGTTGTGTTTCAGTTATGTAAAGAACACCCTCCTTCGCCAGTGCAACATTCCCATCACCAATGTCCCAAATCTCCCTTAAGAGAAGGCTTTCAAGCATGATTTCTAAGAATGAGAACCTGTGGCAATACTCCCACAGTATGGGGAGGACTCCCACAGCTGACCGTGTCAGGTCGGCCCCTGAAAGTCATCACACGCAGGTGGAGATATCAAGGTGAGTGGTAGAGGGAGTATGATGAGGGGCTCAGGAGCTACTGCAAGCTGATGGAGATCTCACTTGCAGTGGGTAAAGTGAAGACAGAAGTGAACCTGTTTGAAAGCTCTTTGGGAGTGTTCAAGAGAATCTGCAAAGAAGGAGAGCTTGCTAGAACATAAGTTAAGACTGAACCTCCAGTCAGATGTCTGGCCTGTGAGTGGACAGTGAAATCATGGCCAGAGCTGATTCAGCTGCAGCTAAGTTCAAAGGCAACTCAGAATTGTGTGCTTGTTAGTGGTGCCTTTGAGCAAGTAAACATTTACACCATGACTTCTGTGTTCTCTATTGGGGATAACTTGCCCTGGACTTTAAGCAAGACAACAGCTGTGTTTATGCACCTCCAATATCTAGGGAACAGTGCCTATGATGTGCAAGAAGTAAGATGAGGGGCCAGAGAGATAGCTTGGAGGTAGAACATTTGCCTTGCATGCAGAAGGACGGTGGATCAAATCCCGGCATCCCATATGATCCTCAGAGCCTTCCAGGAGCAATTTCTGAGCATAGAGCAGGAGTAACCCTTGAGTGCTGCCGGGTGTTACCCCCCTCCCCAAAAAAAACACAAAGAAGTAAGATGAGCACATATAACACATAGTGTGCCAACCCAAGGCAGCAAAGCAGGGAACAGGGCTGGAAGGGAAAGGTCAACGTTTAGATGAGAGAGTGTGTGCAGGGCAGGGCCAACTTCTGTGGAACCTGATGAGGATTTTCTTTAGAAAAACTAGAAAAAAATGTCTTCTTACTTTGCACATTCCTTGAATATGAGTGGCCATGTGAATGGAGTTCTGGAGCCTGAGATGGAGCAGCAGCTTCAAGGTTTTCAAATAAAATCGCCTCTTCTTTCAAGTGAGAGAACTGAGGAAAGGGGAAACATGTGGCTTTGATATCACATAGAATCTCATAGAATCTGTTTTCTGTGTCTTTGAGTCATTCAAGTACTCCAACTCCAAGTACTCCAACTCGAGTTCTTCTGCTGAGAATGGGGAAAAAAAAAAAAACCAAACCAATTTCATATCCTTTTACAACATAAATAAATGCCAGAGTATATAAGTATAGCCCAGATCCAACCCTAAAAGATAGCTTTTGTGATAGTCTTGTTTGTTCTTTGTTATTTATTTGTTTGGCTACACTCAATGATGTTTGGGGGCTAATCCTGGCTCTGTGCTCAGGGATCTCTCCTGGTGATCCTTGTGGAATCATGTGTTTACAGGATAAAGACTGTGGTGATAAAAACAGTGGGTTAAGGAAAGTGCATTGTATACAGCCAACCCTAGTTCAGTCCTTAGCACCCTACATGGTTCCCTGAGTTGCTCTGTGAGTGAGTTCTGAACAGAGTCGAGTAATCCCTGAGTAAAGAAAGATGTGGCCCCAAAGCCAAAACAAACAGAAAGCAAGACATTTGCTTCAACTCTTTCAATTATTTCTCCTGCCCATAATAGTTTGGGGAGGGGTGTAAGCTACATTCAACAGTATTCAGGGGTTGCTTGGGGGGTACATTGTAAAGCAGGGAATAAAACTCAGGTCAGCTGTATACAAAGGAAGCACCTTAACCCCTGGACTTTTTCCCTGGCTTCCCACACTAATTTTTATTTCTACCCCATGTAGGTGGAGAACCAGGGTCTTGTGCTTGGGAAGACACTAGAAGGAACCAGAATATAAAGGGAAGTTACAAGCCTCCAGAGCAGGCAGACTCCATACTGCCTGTGAGTCTGGGTACCCAAGATGCACTCATTGTGGGTGGCCTCTGGCCTGTGGAACCAATCTGTTGGCCCACATATGCAACACTAGAGAATAATCTATAAAGATCTCACATCCAGAGGAGACACAGTAGCACCTCCAGCTGTGGATTGTGGATGGGAGGTGCCAAAGGAACAGGGCCTGGAGTGACATAGCAATATTGTCCTCTCTGTTTCTTTATTACAACTGTCCCAAGAAACTTCTCTATCCTGTGTACAATGGTCACCCTGAGGAGAGACGGATGATGACTGTAGTAGAAGATTTCAAAGATTCCAAGCAATTATTTGGAGTTAGGCAAGTTGTTAGAGTTGAGCCATTGGCATTCAGACTAAGCCTCTGGCCAATGAACTTGACTTTGAAGCTGTTTTGGGAGAATCCAATGAGAAATTATGGTTTTCTGCATGGCACCTTATTTCTTTAATACTTAAATTTTGGCTGATAAAGCTAGGACCATGCTGGAAAGTACAGGAGGTCTACAGAAGAATGTGTTTAATTTATTCACCTCCAGACCACCATCAGGTTCAGGTTCTTGATGGCACCATTATTGAGTTTTTCAACCCTGTTCACATGTGTTAGCAGGAAGCTAAGTGGGCCCTCTACCCACCAGTGATAAAAGTGGGCATCAGCTCCACTTTGCTACCTTGTGAGTGAAAACTTAACATCTGTTCCTGCAGTCACTGTGAAACATTTGGGGAAGGTTTGGTGGTTGTGTGGACTGAATCACTGTGACTAGCTTTCCTGCTAGGAACTGAATCCAAAAAAGAAAGTGAACATGAGAGTGATTAATGAAAGGAAATGACACAGATAGTGTTAGAAAGTACCTGGAAAGTCGTGAGGTTACACAAATGTTCCAACTGGGCTACTGGATTATGTGGGAGGATCAAATTGAATCCACCTGGAGAAAATAAAATCTATCCAGCCAGATTGGCAGCAATGAAAGAGACAGATTTTTATCATTGCATATTAATTCCTCCTATGTCTGCCACGAGTCTCAGATATGTACAGGTTAAGACTGAGAATGCTTGTCAAGCCAAGAAATGTGCAGGCACCCCAGAAGGGCCTAAAAAGTCCTATGTCTTCTGGGGCCAAGATATAAAACTACCATGTGGTTCACCATATACTGGAATCCCAGGCACTTTCTTCTTCTTGGATACACAAACTCAAAGCTCAGGTTTGATATTTGTACTCTGCACCCTGGAACAAACAAATGGCAATTCACAAAAACAAAGAGGGGAGCCTGGGAGTTTGTGCCCAGGTCCCAGTCGTGCACTTGATCTTGGTAACTCCACCTTCTTCCATGGTTGCACAGCAAGATGGAACCAACACTGCTGCCCAGAAGGAATATGGAGACAAAAGTCCTGTGCAGACCCACAGTGTGTGTGTGTGTGTGTGTGTGTGTGTGTGTGTGTGTGTGTGTGTGTGTGTGTGTGTGTGTAGGGGTCCCACAACTTAGGGTTTGCTCTATTGCACTCTCAGGGCTGCCTGAGGGGGAGATGGGCCGTGACAACCTTGGGTCTGACCACTAAAAGTCCTCCCTCATGCGGCTGCAACCATCGACGCACGCAGGCATATATACAACTCAGCAAGCTAGGCCTGAGATGGGTGCTTGTGACGTCTGTAACTTAAAATAATAAAACCCATAATCATAGGCTGCTGTGGGTTTGTTTGCCCATGAGTCCCATCCTCTGGCTGGGATTATAGATTGGCCGTTAGCTCTCAAACATCTGTTGCTAAGAGATTATGAACCCAATGAAGTGTCCAAAAAGTAACCACGACAGGATGTTCCAGGATAGGGCTACAATAACTGCCCCAACAGAACGGATATGCTGTTAGCAATAAATTCTGACAGAGCTGAGGAAGAGGCGGCTGAACCTCATGCTTCTTAAGTAAAGGTTTGGTAAGCCAAAGTTTTAGATAGAACAAAAGATATGAGAGGAAGCATGGTGGTAAAACCAGAAGGGATTGAGGACAAGGTTTTTGTGATCCCCAAAGCTCTTCATCAAACAAGATGCATTTGCAAAGGGGCCTGTTGTTTGCCTGCTCTTTGTATGTTAATGACCATTGCAACCTCATCTAGTTGCAGATTATGACTAAGTCTAACCTAGCTGTACCCACCCTTATTTGGCATGGTGCCTGTACACAGACACTTGCTTAAGTAGTTTGGCTTCACGCCACCATGAAGCCACCACCTCTGCTATTTGGTCTGTTGCCGGGGCAACAGGAGCCAGCAAGTTAGCCAGAAGTCCAGGTTGGAGAGATGACAAAGGGAAGCCACTGCTGCCCCTTATAAGAACCATGCAGTGTCTTGTTCCTAGAACAGTTCTGCCACGGCACTATCTCTGGAGGCTGCAACCATGAGCTCCATGTGCCCTACAGAGGGGATCAAGACAATGATCTTTATCATCAGGCAGCTGAATAGGAGCAAAGTGACTGCTAACAGCTGGGAAAGGAAATATCTGTGGCTCTTTCCTGCCCTAGGATCAGAGTGGCACCATTTCAACCTCCACACTCCTGAGGCTGGAGCTGGGAAGACACTTGCCTTGCAAGCAGCCGACCCAAATATAATCCTTGACACCAAAGGTGGTCTTCAGAGCCCTGCCAGGAGTGATCCCTGAGTGCAGAGCCAGGAGTAACCCCTGAGCACCACCAGGTGTGGCCCCAAAAACCCAAGAAGGAAAAAACTCAACCCTTACACTCCTGCATTCCCTCCCCTTACTCCTGCCCCATGCTTTCTCTCTGGTCGCATTGGCTGATGGACACATTTCCCTTCACTGGGTTGGTTCATCTATGCCTCTTCTCTCATCATACATATGAGGGAATGAGGGACAGAGCGATCACATGAGGCTCATCTTAAAGCTCAAAAGTCAGGAGGAAGACATGTGCCTTCATCCCAGTATGCACTGCCGTGGGATGTGTGGCACAGTAAACCATGAGCTGTTGCAATCACTCCTGGAAAGAGGTCACTGTTTCTATGGGCTAAGCCTGGTGACCTTTGTTCACTGTTGGGTGCTCAGGTTACAGGCCCCACACTCTGTCCCTCCTCCTTCCAACATGGGGCAGAAGAAGGGGTTTGCCAATCAATACATTCTTAAGATTCTAAACTTCAACTACTACTAAGGTAGCCACTTGGTTTTTTTCATCTTTGGCAAATGCTGGTTTCCTCTCTGAGACCCAGAACAAGATTATCGGAACTGGAGTGGTGGCGCAAGCTGTCGTGCATTTGCCTTGCACGCGCTGACCTAGGACACTCTGTGGTTTGATTCCCGGGCATCTCATATGATCCCCCAAGCCAGGAGCAATTTCTGAGCACATAGCCAGAAGTAACCCCTGAGCATCACCGGGTGTGTCCCAAAAAAACAAACAAACAAAAAAATGTGAGCATGCATACACATGTGAGTGTCACCAGATGTGTCACACTGACCCAAAACAAACAACGAACAAAAAATATTATCACCACCTATGTTAGAGGTCAAATAGATCAGAGTGAGGAGGGCTCCTGAGACAGCTCAGTAACAAAGAATGTATCTAGCAAGTACGAGGCCTTAGGTACGATCCCTGATGCTGTCCTACATGTACCAAGCATAGTCCCAGAAGCACAACATGGTACATGGACCCCTATGAAAACTACAACGAAAGAGCTCAGCCCCCAGAAAATACATGCATGAGCACCACAGAAAGTCTGTGTTCTGGTCACTGCAACATAAAGAGAAAGGGAAGGGAAATACATCAAATACGAATAAAGAAAGAAGCAGGTAAGAGGCAGGCAGGTATGCAGGGAACACGCCATCACATTCACAGCCAAGTGAAACCATGTCATTCCATCACCACCAACACCTCATCCAATTATACTCAGGATGGGGGTGGACAGGAGGCTGGTACTGACCGGGCTGCTACTGTATTCCCTGTTGGTGACTTGCCAAAGGGGCCCTAGGAACAAAGGAACACGTTTTGCAGGGTTCTGATGATAGAGCATAGCCCCAAGAACAGAGAAACAGTTTGCGGGTTTCCGTTTTGCCTAAACACATGTGCTTCCAATCGGCTGTCCAGGCTGGAATTTCCCAGTGCCCAGTCCAGGTCACACCCCCCACTACCCAATGCTGCCTACCCTGAATCGCACTGGCACCTTTGGCCAGGCCGGGTCTCCGAAGCTGTCTCCTCCCAGCCCGATGCCTATTTATTGGTTGCTTTCCCCCCCAGAGCAGGAAAGTTCAGGCCAGCCAGGGCCTCTGCCAGATCTGTGTGAAAGGGGTTAGGAGTGGGGATGGTGGAGGGTGGGTATCAGTGGAGGGAAGGATGGTGGCACCCAGGATTCAGGACTCCAGTTCTTCCCCCAGGCAGTGGCTTTCCTTATCCTGTGGGGTCTCCTCCCATGACAGTTTCTGCCGAGTCATCCTTTCTTACCAAGAGGGATCCTGGCTTGCAACCACATTCCAAGTGGTGTCTGAGGACCGCAGAGTATGGAAACTTCCTGTCTCCCCAGAGTCCCGGATCTCCAGCCCCACATACTGCCTGTGCTTGCAGCAAGTATTCTGCTCCCAGTTTCGGGTCCCCCTGCAGACCCCTCACCCCAGACCCTGAGCTTTCAGAGAGCTAAGAACAGAGCACAGGGAGGGAGCAAATATGTGTCAGGGCCAACAGGAGGGAAGAAAGCCAGCCCAGGGAGGGGTTCAGGGTGAGAAGCTAGTTCACATTCCCTTCTGTTATTTGGCGGGTGTCCTGCCAGTGGGGGTGTTTTGGCACCACGGAAGAATCTGGACCAGGACATGCCTGGGCAGAGGTCAGTCCCCACCCAGAAGCTATAGAAGTCCCCCTCATTGCACAAAACCCCAATGCACCCCAAGTTGCAAGTTGGCCATCCTATCTGAAGACCTGGTGTTTCAGAGATGTATTTCGAGCAGCTACTATGTGCCAGGCGTGGTAGGAAGCACTGGAGTACCCTTGAGAGCCAGACAGAAATGTCTCAACTGTGTCTGCATCCACGGATGTACCCCAAAATGCTTGAGTTTCTGGTTTCTCCTCTTCTTCCTTTTTTTTTTTTTTTTTTTTTTTTTTTTTTTTGGTTTTTGGTTTTTGGGTCTCACCCGGCAGCGCTCGGGGGTTACTCCTGGCTCTACACTCAGAAATCACTCCTGGCAGGCTCAGGGGACCATATGGGATGCCCGGATTCGAACCACCATCCTTCTGCATGCAAGGCAAATGCCTTACCTCCATACTATCTCTCCGGCCCCTGGGTTCTCCTCTTCTAACTTGTGACCTTGACATCTCTTAGCCTCCACTTCTCTACTATCTCATCTGTAAAATGGGGACAAGATCCTACAGAGCTGATAGGGGCAACAAAGCAGGAAATGGGTTAATCAATATACAATGCTTACAGCTGCTCCTAGCACAGAGCTGCATGTGTGCTTGAGCTCTCGCTTGCGTACGTGCGTGTGCATGTATGTTCCTGCCTGCCTGTACTCTTAGGCTGTCCTCCATCTGGAATGTTTTCCCCTTCCTGAGGGATCTGTAGCTCCATCCCCAGCAGAACTCAGAAAGAGCAGGAGGAGACACCAGGCCGGGAGCTCCTGTGGCTTGTTCTGTTTGTCACCTCTGAGCAAGATGAACAAAGATGGGGCCTCAAGGGGTGAGACACAGCTCAGTGATAGCTGCCCTAGAATGCTGCTGTGAGCAGGAAGGAGGTCTGGGGACAGACAGTGCTGGTCCGGGTCATCGACCCCTGGGGCCATGACTTTCAAGGTCATCCCAAGAGCACCAGACAATGGGAACTTCCTTGACCTTCCAGAGGCCCCAAGCCACACGAAGTTTGTCTCTGAGTCTGATGAGGCCAAGCTGACCTCAGAACAGGCGACACCAGCCAGAGGGTGCTGAATCTGCCTGGCAGGGACCTGAGCTCCCCCAACCCCTTGCAAAAACAGTCAGGAAGCTGTGAGCTATGCCAGAAGACCACAGAGTCCCCAGGTTTCCTGCCACCGGCACAGACATCACTGATTCTGTGAAGCCATGATGGTTTCATGGAACCCAGGGCCCCTGGCTGGGGGCTGTGGTCACATTAATCCTTTGCAGCCTCAGAGGCAGCTTTCCACTGAGTACTACCAGCTCCAACAAGACCCAGCAGCTTCAGGAGACAGAGTCTGAGGGAGACCCCAATATCTTAGACCCAGGGACTTCTCCCAACAGACCCTGATATTTAGGCATCCCCATTCCAGATACTGGGACTTTGGAGTGAGAGAGAGATGAACAATAAAAGCCCAGTTCTTAGCTTTGCCAGCTTGTGAATATGACAGGTTGGGGAACATCTTCATGTCTCAGTTTCCCCCTGTGGAAAGCACAAAACTATGGCAAACAAACATGCCCGACCTTCCTGTGAGGTTTGAGGGAACGTGAGACATGGAACATAGGACACAGGGCATGTTACAGGGAACATAGGAGACAGAACATGAAAGACAGGACACAGAACTTAGAACTGGGAACACTGGAGATGAGATATGGAACATGGGATGGGGGCACAGAACACAGGACTAGGAACAGTGGACACGAAATATGAAACATGGGATGGGGGCACAGAACACAGGGAACACTGGACATGGGACAAATGGTATAATCTCGACACTCTGAGCTCTCTCTCTCTATGGATGTCATTTCTATGATCACTCTGAGGGGCAGTAGAAAATCAGGGTTCAGAGACTTGAGTTTCTTTGGCTTTGCAATCTGAATGAAAGCTGTCTAGAACCAAGTTACTCTAAAGGAAGGTTGACCCTTCCTCCGAAAGCACCTTATCCCCCAGAGTAACCCCAGAGCCAAGTCCTGAGACTTGTGGGGGAGGTGGAAGGCCCATGGATGTCCTTGAGCTAGGAGAACTAAAATTCTGGCTGGTCCTATTGCAGGGGTCTGCTGTCTCCTCATCCCATATGGCCAGAGGTGGAAGTTGGTGCCACATCACTCAGCACCCCTCACTCCACATCCTCCTTTCCCTCAAAGTCACATGGATTGGGACTGAAGTAGTAGCACAGTGGATATGACATTTTCCGAGCACATGATGGACTCAGATCTGATCCCCAGCACCTCATATGGTCCCCAGAGCTCTTCCAGGAATGAGTACATTGCCAGAAATAAGCCCTGAGTATTGCCTGTTGTAGCCCCCAAACCAAAAGAAATCACATGGAACTTCCCACGAGGTGTCAGCACCTCAGACTGAAAGAGGACTCTGCTCCATTCCCAGGGTCACCCCCACACTTATTCAAAACTTCCTCAGACCCATACATGGTCATTTCTAGTGCTAGTCTGGAGTACCCCCACACACACCCTGATTCAGAATCTAATCCTCGAGATCCAAGTTGAGACTGGGGTCACTTCTCTTTTTCCGGACTCCTAAACCTACATAGTGTCATTCTTGGAATCTGAAAGTCCCTAGAAAGCGGCATAGCAGGCCCACCCCCACCCCATCGTGGTTAGCATCAGAGTTCAGCCTCTGTCCCCAGAACCCGCAGGGCCACTTCACGAGGAACAGGAGCGGTCCTTATCATCTCTCTTCCCAGCCACAGTCAACAGGAAGAAGGCCAAGGCAGTGGGTGGCAGCAGGGCCTCAGTCTCTGCTCAGGAGCATGGAATCAGGGTGTGAAAGGGTCTGTCTCCCCAGGGATCCAGAGCCTCAGCAGGGATCCTGGGATCTAGGGATCCAGAGGTCTCAACACACTAGCCCTGTGGATGCTACTGAGTGAGAGCTAAACACCTCTGGGGTCCTGAGAGATGGTGCAGGGTTAAGACTTGCCTTGCATATGACCAGCCCCAACTGGATATGCCCCAGCACTGGATATGGTCCCCTGAGCAACAGGAGTGAGCAGAGAACCAGAATTCAGCTGTTAGGCCAGCTAGGTGGCTGCCTACAGGGGCAGAGGCCAGAGGTTGCATCTTGCAGACTGAAACAGGAGCAGGTGGGGGGCCAGAGTGCTGCTCAGGGTCCAGAAACGAATCTGGGAGCAACCCAGAGATTTCAGATCTCCTCCTAGTGCAAGTGGGGGGTGAGGTGTGATGGGAACACCCAATGGATGCATTTACTCAAGAAATGAATGTCAGAGGAAAATGGATTTTGGGGACTCAGGCAACAGGAAACTCCCCTGTGACCAAAAAGAACCCTGTCCATGCCAGACATGAGGCTGAGAGTTGTTGGGACCCTCTGTGCTCATTTTAAGGATATGTGCACAGATATCTGAGAAGAAACCATGTCCAAGAATATTTGTAGGATCTGGAGCCATGCATGGTCAGGCTCACCCTCAGGATCAGGAAGGACAAGTCTCAGCTCTGCCACCTGCCGGCTGTGGATGGGGCACTAAGCACCCAGTGCTTACAGTGGGGGAGCACAGGAGAGAGGTGGGGTGCTTGACCTTGCACTGACAGAGGTGTGCTGAGCACCAGTCAGGGTGACAGAGGCCTCTCCTGTTCGCTGGCCTTTCCAAGAACCTACTTGGCCCCTCTCCCGTGCCCAGCCAGGCTCCAGGCCTGTGTGGGGGAGACTGTGTCTTGGCCCGGGGGCACAGAGGCTTCACACCATGGCAGGGAAATTGCTGGGCTGAGGGTGTGTGGGCAGCCACAGTGACCATCTCTCTACAGGACGGATGCGGCTTTGCTGACAGAGAGTCTGCGGCCAGGACATGCCAGCGGTGCAGGTCTGAGGTCAGCAGTGGGGAGCCAGGCCCACCACGGCCTCGCCACTCCTGGCCTAGACCCCGTCAGGGGCATCTGCTTCCAATCAGCTGCCCCCTAGGTCCCCACCATGCAGAAGGGATACCGTGGGCAATGAAGGTGGAGCAGGCTGCAAAGACGCAGGTCAAGAGGAAAGGACAGGAAATGAAGGGTTGTTGCCATTCTCCAACTTCCTTATGCACAGTCTAGCCCTCAGTCTGTCTGACTCAGGCTGCCTTGTTGCAAGCCTTGGCTTGGTCCCATGCTCCAGGCCCTGGGGGCTTTTCCCTGGACATACTGACCCTCATCCTTCAGCCGACATCCCACCACTTCAGCAAAATCTCCTGACTTTGCTGTCTGGTCCCCCATTATGCAACTGCGGAGAACAGAGTGCTCAGTCCCCACAAATCTCTCCGTGCTGCTCGTCGTGCCATCTCCCTTTTAGACTAGAAGCTCTGGGCTGTGAGGAAGCATGTCTAATTTCCAGGGACTGTCTCTCTGGAATTTAAGTCAGGGCCCAGCATAGATAAGCAGCTCAAAAAGTACTTGCTGAAGAAAACCAACTGTATTATGAACAACCTTGCAACCACAGCATTTAAACAAAGTAATTTAAATAAACATACATATTTGATGAATTAATGAATAGTGCCTCATCATCTTTCTACCAGTTTCCTTCTAGAATCTTCCATTTTGTTAATCTGCCACTCAATCTTTGCAAAAATGCCAAAATTCTTTTTATAGGCTAAAAATTGAGGATGTAAGTTTCCCTAAACCAAGGGGCTGAATAAGTACAGAGGCAAAAGTATGTATAGAGGGAAAAAAAAAGGGAAGAGCTGGAGAAATAGCACAGCAGTAGAGTGTTTGCCTTGCACAAAGCCAACCTAGGACAGACAGTGGTTCGAATCCCGACATCCCATATGGTCCCCCCGAGTCTTCCAGGAGTGATTTCTGAGTGCTGCCAGTACTGCCAGGTGTGACCCAAATCCCAAAAAAAAAAAAAGGAACTCAGAGATAAGAGGGCCAGTATTGGGGGCACCATAAAACCATGTCCTAGAGCCAGGGTCTTTTATAAATCACCCATACATTCACCTGGAAGCAGTCTCCTTTGGAAGAAAAAGTCAGGGTAAATGCCAACTCCTATAGTGTTACACTATTTGGAGAAAGGGGGTGGCAGTGGACCACTTCTTTACCACTTCAGCTGGTCCTCACCCTCTCCTGACCCTCAGAGAACCCCCTGCTCCTGGAGGAAGGACTTTTGACAGCTGTTTGTGCTAGAGTTCAAGCATATACCACTACCCTTCGTGCCACTTCAGGCAGCTTCCTACATTTTTTGAGCCTGAGTCTCCTCATCTATAAAATGGTGTAGACACAGGATTGATCCCAGCAGAATGAACCTCTGAAGATCAAAGAGCCTGGTCCCAAGGACTGTTTGTGCACTTGCAGGAGGCCCATTTGGGGAGGGACAGGCCTTGTCCCTTCCCTGGAAGTACCTGGGGGCAGGGACCAGGTCTCATATTCATCTTCTGTGTAGTTAGTGTATGAATTCATTGCAGCACTCAGCATACTAGCTAGGATACAGAGCACCCAGAACTCACTGACTGTACCCAGAAGATATATATGTACATCTATATATATACATATATATGATTGTATGTATATAGACATATATACAATAAAATTGTAAGGAACGATGAAACCATACAGTTTGCTGCAACTTAGATGAAACTAGAGGATATCAGGTTAAGTAAGAAGATACTAGATGAGGTTCAGAGTGATTTGACCTCATTGGGTAGAGTCTTACATGCTGACCTGAGTTAAATCCCCAACACTTCATATGGTCCCTCAAGCCTACCAGGAATGATTCCTGAGCACAGATCCAGGAGTCAGCCCTAAGCATAGCTTGGTAGGGCCCGAAAATTAAACAAACATACCAGATGATCTCACTTATCTGTGGTACATAGAATAACAGGGCAAGAGAATGTAAGATATCAAAGGGGTGATGCCTAGATTATCCTTAACCCTAGATAATAGAAATATCTAGGGGAGATACCTAGATAAAGAAAGGGCCAATGGAGCCAGAGCGATAGCACAGCGGTAAGGCATTTGCCTTAATGCGGCCAACACAGGACGGACCGTGGTTGGATTCTCAGCATCCCATATGGTTCCCTGAGCCTGCCAGGAGCGACTTCTGAGCACAGATCCAGGAGTAACCCCTGAGCACCACTAGGTGTGACCCAAAAAGGGGGGAGCAGGAAGAAAGTAAACCAGGGAGTAAGGGGTGAAAGAGGAAGATGGGAGGTAACGGAACAGGAACAGGGATAGGGGAAACAGCCTTGGTACGTCAGTGGTATGAATAGAGGTACAGTCTTCTAAACCAGGGGTCTTCAAACTTTTTAAAGTGGGGGCCGGATTACGGTCGCTTAGAGAGCTGGAGGGCCGGACTATATGAGCTACTAATTCCTACTCACACTGCACATATCTTATATAAA
Source organism: Suncus etruscus (assembly GCF_024139225.1). NCBI lineage: Eukaryota > Metazoa > Chordata > Mammalia > Eulipotyphla > Soricidae > Suncus > Suncus etruscus. The sequence continues at coordinate 28,395,864 of NC_064866.1, read as the reverse complement.
TAAAATGAAAACCATTTATAAATAAACAGATCACGCGCCAGTATTTCAATGGGAACTGTGGGCCTGCTTTTGGCTAATGAGATGGTCAATGTCCAGTTCCATATTTGTCACTGCCAGCCGTAACAAGTGATGCAAGTGGGCATCAGTTAATCTTGATCTGGTTGGAGATTTCAGATGTTTCATTCTTGAAAAAGTCTGTTCACAGGCATAAGTGCTACCAAAGATGGTTACCATTTTGAGTGCATGGTTCCTGATATTTGGATATACACTGAGTGTATATGCTGGCAGGTATCTCGGCAACCAAACAGCGCTCACTGCTGGCGGGCCGGATCAGACTCCTCTGCGGGTCGCATGTGGCCCTCGGGCCGTAGTTTGAAGACTCCTGTTCTAAACCATACAAACAACAACCCTGAAAGCATGAATATCAAACTAAAAATAATAACAGCCTAACTTTAACATGTGCCCATCCAGAATGCAGGGTTGGGACTGGAAGGGAACCTGGGGACACTGGTGAAGGGAAGTTGACGCTGTGGTGGGATCGATGCTAGAATGCTTTGTGCATGAAATTCGGCAATGAATAACTTTGTAAATCATGGTGCCTTAACAAAAAAATAATTTTACTAAAAAATAAAATACTTTTCCTAGATAGAATTAATTGTATAATTTATAAAGTTACATGCAATGGTTTAAAAAAAAAAAAAAAGAAGAAGGCTGGAGCAGTAGTACACCAGGTAGGATGCTTGCCTAATTTGGGTTCAATCCCCAGCCCTTCATATGGTCCAGAAGTAGGCCCTGACACTGCTGGATATGGCCCCAAAACTAAACAAGCAAACAAACAGAAAAGCTGGTGTTAGCTGGATGATGATAAAAAACCCCAGGTGTCTTGCAGAAGGCCCCTTTTCCACCTGTGTCCTGGAGCTGGTGGGTGAAGAATAGCAATGGGAAACAGAAGGGAGATCGAGAAAGAATCAGGCTACGAATGAAAGAGCAATAAAGGTCAGAAACGGGGTGATGAGGAGGGGTGGCTGTGGAGGGTAGGGGAAGCAAATCCAAAAGAGACAGAGAACAGAGCTGACCTTTATGGCAGAGTGGCCCCTGAGCTAAAGAAACAGGAGAAGCTGTCTGGAAGGGGATCTGAGAATTATCCGAGTAGATGTGAGAAGAAGGGGGAGGTGAGGCTGCCAAGGAACTGAGAAAGCAGAGCCACTGCTGTGTGAATGCGGAGCTCTAGGAGAGGAGACTGTCGAGTCCATCCTGGGCTGCATTGCTTCCTTTCCCTTCCAGTTCCCCTGACAACAGCCATCTCAAAGAGAGCCTGGAACCGAGCTCGAACTCGTGACTGGTCAACAGCGGCTGGACAAGTGGATGAAAGGATTTCTGGGGCTGCAGAGACAGGACAGAAGGTCAAGCAAGCACTTGACTTACATGCAGCTTGGTTCAATCCCCCACACCACCGCCAAGTGCAACCTTCAAGACCCCCATGCCAGGCAGAGGTGGCTCAGGGGTCCCGGTACTTAGTGCTTGAATAGCAGCAGATGCCAGCCTGGTTAACCAAGAGGGGCCCTAGATTCTACTGAGATGCTTGACATCCACAAAAGGATTTGATCTGCTACATTATCTATTTTCCTGTCTCTTTACAGAGATAGATAGGTACAGGGGCCACACTTGGTAGGTCTCAGGGCTCAGAACTCTCAGACACAGGCCTGTGATGCTGGGGAGCCCTGGATCACACATAGCACTGATGTGGGAATGGTTGAATGTGTGTCTGGGGTGGGACTTGGGGTCTTGCATATTCTCTGTCCACATTCTACCCCCTGAGCTCTCACCCAACCCCTCTGTGGCCTTCTCAGCATGTCTCTCTGCTCTCACTAAAGGTAAATCCAAGGGTCCAACACAGCTCACAAACTCTGCCCCCACCTGTCCCCTGGGAACCTGGGGGGCCACCCCCATCCTTTCTCCCTACCCTGAGCCAGGGCCAGACACTAGTGTCCAACTGGCCAAGTCTGGATCAAGGCCTCGCCTGTTTGCCCTGCATGCATGTTTTTATTTTCTTAGGTGCCGAATTAGAACGTGTGGTTGGTGTCTAAAAATAAACACACCCACCTGTGACCTGGGCTCCAGTTCCTTTGCAGAGGCCTTGCACAGGGCTGTCTGCACCCCCACCCTGGGACCTGGTGCAGCAGGGCTCTCCCCTGCCTCCTCTACTGCCCTAAGTCTCTCTTCCTTCCTCCTGCCTGGCCCGGAAGAGGCTGAGTGAGCCCCTAAGTGGGGACTGCAGCCCCTAGTCCACACCCTTCCAACAAGATCCAATGGTATGACCTCAAGATGAGCCCCCCTATGTCTTCCCACTGTCCTAGTCTTCCGGTTTCTGGCCATAGCCCACAGTGGGAACCCACTTATACTCTCTGTCTGAGTAGTCTCAAGGCCACTTTGTTTTTTGTTTTATTTTTTTTTGTTTTTGGGTCACACCCAGCGGTGCTCAGGGGTTACTCCTGGCTGTCTGCTCAGAAATAGCTCCTGGCAGGCACGGGGGACCATATGGGACACCGGGATTCGAACCAACCAACTTTGGTCCTAGATTGGCTGCTTGCAAGGCAAACACCGCTGTGCTATCTCTCCGGGCCCTCAAGGCCACTTTGGTGCCAGCACCTCCTGCTGCTTCATAGAAGGACTTCTGGACCCCCAGTCTCTGCAGGGGGCATCCCCTCCACAACCAACTACGCATCTTCCTGGCTTTCTGCTCTTACTACCAGGCTGCAAGCACAGAGCTGGCACAGAGCAGGCATGGAGCCAACCTCCCCAGGCTAGCCTCCCAGCCTGGCTCAATGCACAGTTGGAAAGAATGAATCCAAGAGCAGTTGGGAGCAGAAAAATATCCCCAGGTAATCCCATAGAAAATGAGACTTTTGCTGATGGCCCTCTAAAGGATACCTTTACCCTAACACCCACACAACACGCTTAGCCTTGGAGGTCTCAGATTGGGGCCTCTTGAGTAAATTGGGGCCTTCTTGAGTAAAATAAGAAAATGGGGGGCTGGAGAGATAGCATGGAGGTAAGGTGTTTGCCTTGCAATCAGAAGGTTGTTGGTTCGAATCCCAGCATCCCATATGGTCCCCTGAGCCTGCCAGGAGCGATTTCTGAGCAGAGCCAGGAGTAGCCCCTGAGCGCTCTCAGGTGTGACCCAAAAACCAAAAAAAAAAAGGGGGGGGGAGGGACAAATAGTATCTTTGGAGATCACACACAAGTTCATACATGTGCACACATGGAGTCATGTGCACACATGTCTGCACTTTTCCCACTGCATCTTCTTTCACCTCTCCCTGGGACCCACCCACCCTCATATTCTAGGCCTTTCCTGATCCCTCTCTCACTAACACTTGTGCTAAGTGTTGAACCTGGGGAACGAAGGTGAAACTGGAGTTTCACTGCCAGAGAATCCAGAGGCCCCAGCAGGACAGAAATTGATGGTCTAACCCGGGAGCTTTCAGGGGCCCCATGACTGTCCTGGGGCCTGAGGGCCTGCAGGAGAGCAGCTGCCCAGCACCCCTGGTGAGTTCAGACATGCTCCCCTAGACACACAGAGCTGTAAGCCTGGGTAGCCCCAATTCTCCTGGGATTGCCAGCTTGCCTCTTTGTCTGTTTGTCTGTCTGTCTCTGCCTCTGATCTCTATTCTGTACCACCAGGTCCCAGGGCCATCCTGTGACACTAAAGTACTCAAAGGGAAAGAGCTAGCTAGCAGAGACCCCTAGGGGATCCCTCACACCCCTGTAGAACAAGTTCCTCTTCTGCTGGTCACTGTATTCACACCAAATGCAAACCCCTTTGGGCAAAGGGTCCCCCCTCCCCCCCCCCCAGACAGTACTTACGCCCAAAGGCCAGGTACAACACCCAGAGAGCAAAGCTCCGCTCTCTAAACGTTGCTTCTTGGTCCCATGTCATTTTATAATTTTATTGTATTGTGTTCATTTGTAGTTTGGGTGACATCGATGGGGCTGACCCAAATGATTCAAGAGATTGTGGGTGATGGGATAGAGCTCCAGCCCTCTACATGCAAAGCAATTGAAGTCTCACCCCAAACTATCTATTGCATACTATGTTTTAAAGGTGCTCAGACTCCTGAGTTCAGAATTTTTTTTTTGGCCTTGCCCTAACTGTACCCCCATTCTAGCCAGGGCCAACACACTGGGCAGGAAATCAGCTCAAGTCCCAGAGCCTGTCTTGGTCAGCCTTGGGATATTGGGGCGTCCATGGGAGGGGCTGGGAAGCACGTGGGCTCAGCAGAGGGACCAACCCTCCTGGCGCCACCACAGCTGAGGTCAGGCTCCAGGGGACCTTAATCTGAATTCTTGTTGGCTTCCTCTGGCTCTATCTCCTGCAGCCCAGGTTACCATAGCCCGCCCATTAATCACCTCCCTTCATGGTTCCCTCAGGAATGTGTGGGCTCATAAAAGTTAGCCCTGGGTTAAACAAATAAACCAACCTGGAGGCTCCGAGTCAGGATTTGGCCTCGCTCCCCTACCCCACCCTGAGACTTTAGAACCGATGCCTCCCCTAACCAAACAGGAATTAGCTGTGTCCTAAGAGAACCATTTTACTTACTTGAGATTCAGGTAGAGAGGTGGGCACCAGATATCTGAAGGAGCCTTCTCTGTGCCCACCAGCATCTTGATTCTACTCTTCACCCCCAATCTGGGGCTATGCCCTTCACTTCTCCTTTCAGGGAGATATAGGAATGTTGTGCCTTTAAATTTTGCCCCAAGGAAGTGGGGGAGGCCAGAGACATTGGGGTTTCCAAGCCCTATTCTGAGTCTTTACTCTTTCTGAATTCCCAACAGGAAGCCCCTGGAAAGTCTCACTGGACTGACTTAGAGGACTCTGAAGAAGGGAAGGGGAGCCCCTCAAGTCTGAGTGACTCTAAACAGCAGAGAGATACCCAGTCCTGGACCCTCACCAGAACAGAAGGGTCCACAGTGGGACAGAGGGCTGTGGGGATGCTCGGGCACCCCATATTGTGCTCCACCAACCAGATCTGTTGTCACACGCCCACCCTAGGACCCCAGATTTTGAAGGCAGTTCCAGCCACTCGCCGTATTTTAGACAGCAGACAGGTGTGGTTCAAAAACATAGGAAGGAGGGAGGGAATGAGGGTGAGAAAGAGGGAGGAAGGAAGGGAATGAGGGTGAGAAAGAGGGAGGAAGGAAGGGAAGGAGGGAGGGAAGGAAGGAGGGAGGGAAGGAAGGAGGGAGGGAAGGAAGGAAGGAAGGAAGGAAGGAAGGAAGGAAGGAAGGAAGGAAGGAAGGAAGGAAGGAAGGAAGGAAGGAAGGGAGGAAGGGAGGGAGGGAAGGAAAAAAGGGAAAGGGAGGGAGGAAGGGAAGGAGGGAGGAAGGAAGAAAGGAAGGAAGGAAGGGAAAGGAAGGAAGGGAAGGAAGGAGGAAGGAAGAAAAGAAAGAAGGAAAGAAGGAAGGAAGGAAGGAAGGAAAAAAGGAAGGAAGGAAGGGAAGGAGGGAGGGAGGGAAGGAGGGAGGGAGGGAAGGGGGGAGGGAGGGAAGAAGAAGAAAATTTCCAAGGACCTGCTCATGGCTGGATTATATCAGCTCTGTGCAAAATCACTGGTGTCTGCTGATAAACATTCCAAGGAGCTTTGTGCGAGTATTAGGTTGAGTAAAGGAAGAAAGAATTATTGACTTTTGTAACTCATTGGAGAGCACACTTGCATTCAGTTCCAGAACCAAGAGTAAATAAATAGATATACAGTAATAACAAATTGCTAAGCTTAACTGCTATATTTAACAAAATCTTTCCAAACATGGAATTTGTGGTGGGGAAAATAAGAAAATAGATTTTAAATGCTATTTCCTTAATATACAAAGAATTCCTACATCTCAAGAAGTTAAAAAAAAAATAAATGACTCTCCCTACAAGAAAAATGGCCAAAAGCCAATAACAGAGGATTTAAAAAAGAAATAAAGAATTAAAATAGAAAGCAAACAGGAAAATAGCGACTCATTTTGAATGGCATTGAACAAAATGTTAATATCGTGTTCCACTTACAACCACCCCATGAAAAAAAAAAAAAAGCAAAAATAAATAACTAGCCCCCACTCTTCTTCAGTACCCAATTTAAAAGAGAAGGCAGTAGTGTAAGGGTGATAACACTACAAGGCTGGTGTGTGTGTGTGTGGGGGGAACTGCAGAAGAAATTGCCCTCCCAGCACCCCACCAGCTCAGACTGGGAGGTAGAAGGAGAAAAAGAATTTCCCTGAGCCCCAAGTTGTCAGTGAGGGATCCCTTCACTCCTTTCCCTCCCCTCCCCTTCCTCAGGCTCCTCCTGACCTATTTTGTTGTTGTTGTTTTATTTTGAGGTCACACCTGGCAAAGGAGGTGCTCAGGGGTTAAGCCTGGCTCTACGCTCAGAAGTCGCTCCTGGCAGGCATGGGGACCATATGGGATGCTGGGATTCAAACCGCCATCCCTCCAGTGTTGGCTGAATGCAAGGCAAATGCCTTACCACTGTGCTATTGCTCCGGCCTCTTCTCCTGCCCCATTGGAATACTCTGGCACACCCAAATAGTCTGTTGCATGGACCTTGAGAAAAAGAAAAGAGATGCTCAATGACTACTAGCCTGCAGTTTGACCCCTAAAAAGAATATAGAGCTAGCATTATCTATTCAACACTCTGCCACAGCCTTATCTCCTTCCATCTTTGCTCACGCTGTTCCCTGCCTTCTGCTGCCTTTTTCTCCAGCCAGCAAAGCACACTCATGCCCCCCCCCCCCCCAGTCAGAGCTGCCACAGAGCACAAGACAGAAGGCAATCAAGACTCAGTTTTCCTTGGAAAAAAACAGAAAATCTGTCTGGGCAGGGATGACTCAGTGTGTCACAAATCGCCCTGTATCTGCTCTTGAAGGATAAGTGGGTTTATTGCGGAAGTGTACTCAGGGGCCACCACACAAGGGAATATCCTATTTACCAGGCACCAACAGTCTATAATTTTCTTTTACCCTAATAACAAGCATTCTGTTCTTGTCTCTTATCAAATAGTTTCTCATAACCATGTATAGGGCCAGAGCATAGTACAGCAGGTAAGGCACTTGCCTTGCATGCAGATAACCTGGCTTTGACCCCAGCACTCCAGTCGGTCCCCTGAGCATTGCCAGGAGTGATCCCTGAGCACAGAAAACCAGGAGTAAATCCTGAGCATCGCTGGGTATGGCCCAAATGACAACAACAAAGATGAAGAAAATTTCTCTTGGAACCATGTAGACAAGTTGGATTTGGAGAACACACGAGCCCATCAACTTCCCAGCTTGCTGGCTTCTGAATTATCTGTTTTTCTCCCATTGACTCTGCCTCTCAGCTATGGGCCAGTGCCAGCAGGTGTGGGAACTCAGATAGAGGACAATTTAACTTGGGGCCTGTTTTCACCCCTACCTCATCTTGAGCCTTCATCAAACTCTCTTCACTGGCTTCCAGCCCTTACCTGGGGGTATAGCCTCAACTGTGGGTGACCCTCATATCCCTGTGTGCCTGTTCCTACCCTGTTTCCCTGAAAATAAGACAGTGTCTTATATTAATTTTTGCTCCCAAAGATACGCTAGGTCTTATTTTCAGGGGATGTCTTATTTTTCCATGAAGAAGAATACAGTACACAGTTATTATTAAATGAAAATAAAATGTATTACCTGTATACACTAACGGTAGTATGGTTGTCAACACGAACTAGACAAACTGTGAATCCTACAGATGCCAGTCAGTGAGGCCCTAGCAACCAGTTTATGGTAAATTAATTTTCATTCCAAGACAGAGCCTGGGGGGGCTTATTTTGGGGGGGAATGCCTTATTTTTCACCCAGAAGGAAACCTGTAAATAGGTCTTATTTTGGAGGATGTCTCATTTTTGGGGAAACATGGTAATATAAGTCCACTGGTGTCTGTGTTATTTACAGAAAAGGTTCCACTCTGGCATGAACTTCTCTCTCCCTGGTTCAACCATCCCGAACATGGGAGTCCTAAGGAGCCAGAGTGCCCTATCATATAACATGGGGCACCCTCCCTTGGGAGATAAGATGAAAGTGGGATTTACAACCCAGAACCCACTGCCCATTCTCTAGCACTCTAGCACTTGGCGGGCAGGTGAGGTGGGAAGAAGCCAGCTAAACTATGCCCAGCCCTCTTCACATTCCCAAAGGCTGTGGAGCCTTCGTTGGCCCGTGATGCCCCCTGCTGTCCTTTGTAAGAATGGCACCTCAACAGCCCCAGCGGACAGTCCAGGGACTCTCCAGGGATTGTTCCAGAAGATAAAAATCATACTTGCCTTAGGTCCTTCAGGGTCAACTCGGCTTTGTTGACCTGGCAAAGCCCTTCCAGCAGTGTGTGTGTGTGTGTGTGTGTGTGTGTGTGTGTGTGTGTGTGTGTGTGTGTGTGTGTTAGGTTTCACTACAGAGGTTCCTGGGACCTGCAGAGGGCTTCTTCAAGCCCTCCCAGCAGTGTGTGTGTGTGTGTGTGTGTGTGTGTGTGTGTGTGTGTGTGTGTGTGTGTGTGTGTGTGTGTTAGGTTCCACTACAGAGGTTCCTGGGACCTGCAGAGGGCTTCCTCAAGCCCTCCCAGCAGTGTGTGTGTGTGTGTGTGTGTGTGTGTGTGTGTGTGTGTGTGTGTGTGTGAGTGAGTGAGTCATGTTTCACTGCAGGTTCCTGGGACCTGCAGAGGGCTTCCCCAGCAGGTCCTATTGGTGGCAAGTTTAGAAGGATGGAGAGGTGTGATCCAGGAGAGAAAGACTGTGGCAGAGGTGTAGGGAGAGCATAGGGGTGTCTAAAAATGGAAGCATGGCATGCACCTCCGGGAGCATCTTTATTTTTATTTTTATTTTTTTTTATTTTTTTTTTTTAATTTTTATTTTTTTATTTAAACACCTTGATTACATACATGATTGTTTTTGGGTTTCAGTCATGTAAAGAACACCACCCATCACCAGTGCAACATTCCCATCACCAATGTCCAAGTCTCCCTCCTACCCACCCAACCCCCGCCTGTACTCTAAACAGGCTCTCCATTTCCCTCATACATTCTCATTATAAGGAAAATTCAAAATGTAGTTATTTCTCTAACTAAACTCATCACTCTTTGTGGTGAGCTTCCTATGGTGAGCTGGAACATCCAGCTCTTTTCACTTTTGTGTCTGGAAATTATTATTGCAAGAATGTCTTTCATTTCTCTTAAAACCCATAGATGAGTGAGACCATTCTGCGTTTTTCTCTCTCTCTCTGACTTATTTCACTCAGCATAATAGATTCCGTATACATCCATGTATAGGAAAATTTCATGACTTCATCTCTCCTGACAGCTGCATAATATTCCATTGTGTATATGTACCACAGTTTCTTTAGCCATTCATCTGTTGAAGGGCATCTTGGTTGTTTCCAGAGTCTTGCTATGGTAAATAGTGCTGCAATGAATATAGGTGTAAGGAAGGGGTTTTTGTACTGTATTTTTGTGTTCCTAGGGTATATTCCTAGGAGTGGTATAGCTGGATCATATGGGAGCTCGATTTCCAGTTTTTGAAGGAATCTCCATATCGCTTTCCATAAAGGTTGAACTAGACGGCATTCCCACCAGCAGTGGATAAGAGTTCCTTTCTCTCCACATCCTCGCCAACACTGTTTGTTCTCATTCTTTGTGATGTGTGCCATTCTCTGTGGTGTGAGGTGGTATCTCATCGTTGTTTTGATTTGCATCTCCCTGATGATTAGTGATGTGGAGCATTTTTTCATGTGTCTCTTGGCCATTTGTATTTCTTCTTTGTCAAAGTGTCTGTTCATTTCTTCTCCCCATTTTTTGATGGGATTAGATGTTTTTTTCTTGTAAAGTTCTGTCAGTGCCTTGTATATTTTGGAGATTAGCCCCTTATCTGATGGGTATTGGGTGAATAGTTTCTCCCACTCAGTGGGTGGCTCTTGTATCCTGGGCACTATTTCCTTTGAGGTGCAGAAACTTCTCAGCTTAATATATTCCCATCTGTTAATCTCTGCTTTCACTTGCTTGGAGAGTGCAGTTTCCTCCTTGAAGATGCCTGTAATGTCCTGGAGTGTCTTGCCTATGTGCTGTTCTATATATCTTATGGTTTTGGGGCTGATATCGAGGTCTTTAATCCATTTGGATTTTACCTTCGTGCATGATGATAGCTGGGGGTCTACGTTCAATTTTTTGCAAGCGGCTATCCAATTGTGCCAACACCACTTGTTGAAGAGGCTTTCCCTGCTCCATTTAGGGTTTCCTGCTCCTTTATCGAAAATTAGGTGGTTGTATGTCTGGGGAACATTTTCTGAGTATTCAAGTCTATTCCACTGGTCTGAGGGCCTGTCCTTATTCCAATACCATGCTGTTTTGATAACTATTGCTTTGTAGTACAGTTTAAAGTTGGGGAAAGTAATTCCTCCCATATTCTTTTTCCCAATGATTGCTTTAGCTATTCGAGGGTGTTTATTGTTCCAAATGAATTTCAAAAGTGCCTGATCCACTTCTTTGAAGAATGTCATGGGTATCTTTAGAGGGATAGCATTAAATCTGTATAATGCCTTGGGGAGTATTGCCATTTTGATGATGTTAATCCTGCCAATCCACGAGCAGGGTATGCGTTTCCATTTCCGCGTGTCCTCTCTTATTTCTTGGAGCAGAGTTTTATAGTTTTCTTTGTATAGGTCCTTCACATTTTTAGTCAAGTTGATTCCAAGATATTTGAGTTTGTGTGGCACTATTGTGAATGGGATTGTTTTCTTAATGTCCATTTCTTCCTTATTGCTATTGGTGTATAGAAAGGCCATTGATTTTTGTGTGTTAATTTTGTAGCCTGCCACCTTGCTATATGAGTCTATTGTTTCTAGAAGCTTTTTGGTGGAGTCTTTAGGGTTTTCTAAGTAGAGTATCATGTCATCTGCAAACAGTGAGAGCTTGACTTCTTCCTTTCCTATCTGAATTCCCTTGATATCTTTTTCTTGCCTAATCGCTATAGCAAGTACTTCCAGTGCTATGTTGAATAGGAGTGGTGAGAGAGGACAGCCTTGTCTTGTACCAGAATTTAGAGGGAAGGCTTTTAGTTTTTCTCCGTTGAGGATAATATTTGCCATTGGCTTGTGGTAGATGGCTTCAACTAGATTGAGAAAGGTTCCTTCCATTCCCATCTTGCTGAGAGTTTTGATCAAGAATGGGTGTTGGACCTTATCAAATGCTTTCTCTGCATCTATTGATAAGATCATGTGGTTTTTATTTTTCTTGTTATTGATGTTGTGTATGATGTTGATGGATTTACGGATGTTAAACCAGCCTTGCATTCCTGGGATGAAACCTACTTGATCGTAGTGGATGATCTTCTTAATGAGGCATTGAATCCTATTTGCCAGGATTTTGTTGAAGATCTTTGCATCGGCATTCATCAGCGATATTGGTCTGTAATTTTCTTTTTTTGTAGCATCTCTGTCTGGTTTAGGTATCAAGGTGATGTTGGCTTCATAAAAGCTATTTGGAAGTGTTTCCGTTTGTTCAATTTCATGAAAGAGTCTTGCCAGGATTGGTAGTAGTTCCTCTTGGAAAGTTTGAAAGAATTCATTAGTGAATCCATCTGGGCCTGGGCTTTTGTTTTTTGGCAGACCTTTGATTACCGTTTTGATTTCATCAATGGTGATGGGGGTGTTTAGATATGCTACATCCTCTTCCTTCAACCGTGGAAGATTATAAGAGTCCAAGAATTTAAAAGAAAAAAAAAAAAAAAAAAGAGTCCAAGAATTTATCCATTTCTTCCAGGTTCTCATTTTTAGTGGCGTAGAGTTTTTCAAAGTAGTTTCTGATTACCCTTTGAATCTCTGTCATATCAGTAGTGATCTCTCCTTTTTCATTCCTAATACGAGTTATCAAGTTTCTCTCTCTCTCTTTCTTTGTTAGGTTTGCCAGTGGTCTATCAATCTTGTTTATTTTTTCAAAGAACCAACTTCTGCTTTCGTTGATCTTTCGGATTGTTTTTTGGGTTTCCACTTCATTGATTTCTGCTCTCAGCTTTGTTATTTCCTTCTGTCTTCCTATTTTTGGGTCCTTTTGTTGAGCACTTTCTAGTTCTATTAGCTGTGTCATTAAGCTACTCAGGTAAGCTCCTTCTTCCTTCCTGATGTGTGCTTGCAAAGCTATAAATTTTCCTCTCAGTACTGCTTTTGCTGTGTCCCATAAGTTCTGATAGTTTGTGTCTTTATTGTCATTTGTTTCCAGGAACCTTTTGATTTCCTCCTTGATTTCATCTCGGACCCACTGGTTATTGAGTATGAGGCTGTTTAACTTCCAGGTGTTAATGTTTTTCTTCTGAGTCCCTTTGGAATTCACAAATAATTTCAGAGCCTTGTGGTCAGCAAAGGTAGTCTGCAAAATTTCTATCCTCTTGATATTATGGAGATATGTTTTATGTGCCAGCATGTAGTCTATCCTGGAGAATGTCCCATGTACATTGGAGAAGAATGTGTATCCAGGTTTCTGGGGGTGGAGTGTCCTATATATATCCTCTAGGCCTCTTTCTTCCATTTCTCTCCTCAGGTCTAGTATATTCTTGTTGGGTTTCAGTCTGGTTGACCTATCCAGTGTTGACAAAGCCGTGTTAAGGTCCCCCACAATTATTGTGTTGTTATTGATATTATTTTTCAGATTTGTCAACAGTTGTATTAAATATTTTGCTGGCCCCTCATTTGGTGCATATATGTTTAGGAGAGTGAATTCTTCCTGCTCTATATACCCCTTGATTAATATAAAATGTCCATCTTTGTTCCTTACAACCTTCCTGAGTATAAAGTTTGCATTATCTGATATTAGTATGGCCACTCCAGCTTTTTTATGGGTGTTGTTTGCTTGGATGATTTTTCTCCAGCCTTTTATTTTGAGTCTATGTTTGTTCTGACTATTCAGGTGTGTTTCTTGTAGGCAGCAGAAGGTTGGATTGAGTTTTTTGATCCATTTAGCCACTCTGTGTCTCTTGACTGGTGCATTTAGACCATTGACATTGAGAGAAAGAATTGTCCTGGGATTTAATGCCATCTTTATATCAAAATTTGGTGTCTTTTGGTTAGTCTTGTCTTAAATTAGGTCTTTCAGTTTTTCTCTTAAGACTGGTTTTGTGTCTGTAAAGTTTCTGAGCTGCTTTTTGTTAGTGAAACCATGTATTCTTCCGTCAAACCGGAAAGTGAGTTTTGCTGGGTATAGTATTCTGGGTGAAGCATTCATTTCATTCAGTCTTGTCACAATATCCCACCACTGCTTTCTGGCATTGAGTGTTTCTGGTGACAGGTCTGCTGTAAATCTCAAGGATGCTTGCTTGAATGTAATTTCCCCTTTTGATCTTGCTGTTTTCAGAATTCTGTCTCTATCTGTGGGATTTGTCATTGTGACTAGGATGTGTCTTGGGGTGGTTTTTCTGGGGTCTCTTTTGGTTGGTACTCTTCGAGCATGCAGGATTTGATCACCTATATTCTTTAGCTCTGGAAGTTTCTCTTTAATGATGTTCTTGACCATTGATTCTTCCTGGGAATTTTCTTCCTGGGTCTCTGGGACGCCAATGATTCTTAAGTTGTTTCTGTTGATCTTATCATAGACTTCTATTTTCATCTGTTCCCATTCTTTGACTAATTTTTCCGTTGTCTGCTCATTTGCTTTAAGTTTTTTGTCCAATCTCTCCTGCTGTATGGAATTGTTATGTATCTCATCTTCCACAGCACCAAGTCTATTCTCAGCTTCTGATACCCTGTCCCAGAGCTTATCCATTTTGTCATTCACTTCGTTTACTGACTTTTTCAGTCCTGTTAGTTGACATGTTATTTCAGTTTGGAGTTTTGTCATTTCTGCCTTCATATTTTCTTGGTTCTTATTAGTGTTCTGTTCAACTCGATCCATGGTTTCTTGGAGTCTGTTGAGCACCTTCCATATTGCTAGTCTAAAGTCCTTATCTGAGAGGTTGATTAGTTGTTCAGTCATTATCTGGTCCTCAGAATTGTCATCTTCATTCTCTATGTCTGATGCTGGCCTGCGTTGTTTCCCCATTGTCACACTTGTATTGTGGGTTTTTCTACGTGTTGTGGTGGTATTCATTGTCTATATGATGTAGGCAGCACACTCCTCTGGCTCCTCCCTTTCTGGATGGGCTGGCTTGCCTCTAAGGGAGGGGAGTCCTCCGTGGATGAAGCCTCACACTGGGTCAAATCTTAGGCCCGAGCATGCAACAGAGAAGACAGTCCAGAGAGAAATGCTTGCTTCTCTGATATAGCACAGTTCTTATTGTGATTTTTTCTTATTGTTGCAATGGTGTTCTTTTCTTAGAAGGAGCGCACGGCCGCGTAGCGAAGCGGAGCGGCCGTGCTCTGATGGAGCCTCTTTTGCTCCAATCCCAAGAGTTTCACACAAGAGGACAGTAGACAGATATTTACAGTTCACACTCACAGTTGGGCCCCTCTGCGCAGGCTTAGATTCGTGTCTTTTCCCCGCCTGATGTCCCAAGCAGGGAATCCAGCTTCTGCAGCAGTCTGCCGGCCGGTTTTTATGTTCTGAATCCCGCCCTGGAAATGGCCTCCGGGATCTATTTTTATTTTTTAAACTTTATTGATTGATTGATTTTGGGGCCACACCCAGCAGTGCTCTGAGGTTACTCTTGGCTCTGCACTCAGAAATTGCCCCTGGCAGGTTGGGGGAACAAATGGGATGCCAGGAATCGAACTGGGTCCCTCCCAGGTTGGCCACATGCAAGGCACTAGCACACCCTAGCACTGTGCTATCTCTCCAGCCCCAAGGGAGCATCTTTACATTGGGTTCCAGGAGGGTCACCCTGCATTCATGCTTGCAAGACAACTGCCCTCCCACAGTACTATCCCTCCAGCCCCTGCAGATCTTCTTCTTTTTTTTTTTTATTTAAACACCTTGATTACATACATGGTTGTGTTTGGGTTTCAGTCATGTAAAGAACACCACCCATCACCAGTGCAACATTCCCATCACCAATGTCCCAAGTCTCCCTCCTCCCCCTGCAGATCTTCTGAGTCACACTCATCGGTGCTCAGGGTGAAGCAGGAATTGCTTAGGGGACCCTATGGAATTGGAAGAGGCACCCAGGCCTCCCACATGCAGAGCCTAAGCTGAAGGAGTTTATTCCTCTCCTTTTCCTTTGTGGATGCCGTGGTGGCAGGAGTCGACTTGTGCAGGGGTACAACATCCCACACCCGGTTGTGCTCTCCACGACTCGTGGTCCCAACGTTCACCTAGCTGGTGCACAGGAGGACCTGGATCTGGAGAGGATGACCACAGCACCCCCTGCTGGACCAACTAGGATGCACGTTTCCGAGGGTTTCTCCCCCTTTTTTTCTCTTTGTTGTTTTTGTTGTTTGTTTGGGGCCACAACCGGTGATGCTCAGGGGTTACTCTTGGCTCTTCGCTCAGAAATTACTCCTGGTGGATCTTGGGGGACCCTAGGAGATTTTGAAGATGGAACCTGGGTAGGTTCATGCAAGGTAAACTCCCTACTCATTGTTCTATTGCTCTGGCCCCTTGGCCCTTTCCTTTCTAAGATAAGAAACTTTAAGAAGCCATGGAAGGGGTGATAGGCTTTGCTGAACCTGTTGGACAGGGGAGAAGAAATCACAGAGGAGGACTAAGTAGAAGGAAAACCTTGAACACATTTTGTTTTTGTTTTGCTTGTTTGATTAATTGTTTATGGGGGGTTATCTGTCAGTAAGCCAGGTCTTATTCTTGGCTCTGTGCTCAGGAATCATACCTGTTAGTCAATCTTGGGGTCCATATAAGATGCCATGAACTAAACCCAGGTTCTCCACATGCAAGGCTAGGGCTCTATCTACTGTACTATATCTTTGGCCCCATTCTGAGAGTTTAAAGAGCAAAGGCACATAGGAAGGAGAGTGGGACGCCAGAGGCGGGAAGGTCAGAGGTAGGGGCTCAGGTAAGTACAGGCTTTGTTTGGAATGTGGTGAACTGGAAACACTTGTGGGGTGTCAACCAAAAGTGCTAGAGAGGCAGGATAGATCTTTATTTGGGGGTGAATTGCATCCTCCAGGCCAACAGAGCAGAGACGGATACTGAGCCATGTGGGCAAAGTCTTCGCAGGGATGGTGGAGGATAGACAAGATGAAAAGTTCTGAATATTTTAGGGGTCCCCCACAGTGATTCACTGAGGATATAGAAGTCAAGGGCTGGGTTCATATTCCAGCCTCCAGGATATACCACCATTTTTTCATGTCTCAAAGCCTTCCTGCCACATCGTGACACACCCTAATCCCCACTTTTGTAGTATCACAGTGAGGACAAAAAGCAACATCCCTTGGGGTGCCAAAGAGTTCTTGGCTAAGAATCACTTGAGGAATGAGATCCACAGTCCTGAACAGCAAACTCAGGAACCATGAAGCTTCAAGAATCTTCCAAGTCTGCCAGTGTTCCTTGCTGAGGTAAATAAAGGCAGAGAGCCTTCCCTCCATGCATACTCCTGAGATGGGAGTGGTACCTGAACCACTCTTCTGCTCCCCACTTGTCCCTGAGGCCCTTCCCTGAAGGTGCAGCCTTAGGGGGGCGGGACCTCTTCCCTGTTCTATGCCAGTGATGCCCTCACACCCCACTAGCTATGGCCATTCCACTGGGAAGGGAAGTGAGGGGGGACACCATGAAAAGGGGCTTTGAGAGCCATAAGCCTATTAGGACTGGCTGGTCTCTTACTGTGGGGGAAACTCCCAGATCTGAGCTCCATGCAGGCAAACTTGTCCAGCAAGGAGGCTGCCCCAGCCTCAGTTTCTTCATGTGTAAGTAGGAAGCTGAGCCAGACACCTACCTGAGTGCCTCTCCACTGGGTTGCTCTTCACCTAGTTTCC